>NC_087064.1:42828455-42916179 GCF_963678635.1 Symsagittifera roscoffensis | reverse complement strand
GTTTTACCACTCTCATAGTTATCACGGTGAAAAAAGACGACTCCTTCAAATTGGCATTAGACGCAAGACCTGTTAATAGCCAATTGTACAAAAACAAGTTCCAAATTCCAAATGTTGATGAGCTACTAGATGGGGTGAGTCAAATTGTAACAGTAAAAACATCGGGGACACTATATTCCACGGTGCTCGACCTGCAATATTCATATAGTCAACTTAAGTTAACTGCGGAAAAGCCAAAGTTGCAGTTTCAATATTGTGGGGGGACAAGCAACGGGGACATATAGGTTTCTTACTGGGTTCTATGGGGTAGCTGAGATGCCAGCTGAGTTTCAGAAGGCCATGGATTGGACATTAAACCACGCTAAGAACACATTTTGTTTCCAAGTTGATATTTTGATCGTTCTGAAGGGAGATGAAAAGAAACATGAAAAATTAATCTTAGAAATATTAAAAAAACTAATTGATGAAAACCTTGCTTTGAAATTTTCCAAATGCCAATTTTTTCCAACAGAAATAAACTGGCTTGAGTATAAAATATCACCGAGTAAATTTTTTCCAAAAATCACAAAAAAAACGGAGGCGATACCTAATCTACAACCGCCCAAATCCCTTAAACACTTCAGATCGTTCATGGGCAGTTTTCATCATCTTTCTAAATTTATCTCAAGCGCAGCAAGCTTAAATGACAAACTCAGACCATTGTTACGGGATGGAAACGAAAAAAAAGAAGTTGAAAACATTCGAATGCCGGTACAAAAAATTTTATCGGGGGACCAACACTGCCTAATTTTCGAAGAAATCAAGAAGTCGGTTGCAAACATCGCCCAGATGCATTATTATAACCCCTCAAAAGATACTCGGGCAAAATTCGATGCAAGTCATAGTGGCCTCAGAGCAGCTCTGGAACAGAGAACCGGGGAAGACGAATGGATACCAATTACATTCGCATCACGCTCCCTGAATATTCAAGAAAACAAATACTCAACAAAAGAGCTGGAAATGCTCGTAGTAGTATGGTCGGTAGACCGGTTCAAACACTATTTTTTGGGTAAGGAGTTTATAATAGCTACAGATCACAAAGCTCTCATCGAACAAAACGTATCAATTTATAGTCACCAGATTGTCACCTAACCAATTTTAAAAAATACATATACCTCGTAGAGAAATGGGAATAGTAGATTACTTATCAAGAGATCCAAATGGGGAACCGCGGCTAGTCAAAACTGGATTAAAAAACTGTTTTAACCTCATTTGAGGATTTTCATAAGGCGCTCGTCTGTTTAAACAGTCGGTTAAGTAATACAAGGGAGCTCAACCGGAACGAAGAAATTCTGAAACACTCCGAGGCAAAAACTGAGTTCAGCCATAAGAAAGAGACGTCATCTCACGGTTGCTATAGCAAACAATTTGGTCTAAAACGAACAAAGCTCGACCGGACAGAAAACGGTCAAAACTCACGTCTTTCAAAATAGAAACAAAGCTATTCAAGCAAAATATCTCAATCAATACAGTAGGTCAGAAAAAGCTTGGAGACTCTCTAAAGAAGTCTTGGAAAGATGGAAAATATCAGACCGGAGAAAAAAATTGAAAAAAAACCGTGAAAATCAAAGAAAAGATACACAGCGGCGGCGAGCGAGAACAAATCACGGACCATGTGACAGAAACAACCTTTCAAAGAACTCGCATGATTAAAAGAGGAACGTTGAGCAGAAATGAGTCAGACAGTTCAGATTCCAATATACCGCAGATCGAGTGGCGGGCCATCGACAAGTACATAACGGCCAATCCAGAGACTCGAACATCTCCGTCACCACAGAAAAAAGCACCTAAATTATAAATTAGTTTCGTTTTGGGATCTGAGTGGGTCGGAACGGGCAGTTGACCCAGGAAACATGCTAGAGTTGGAGGCGCACTCAAGACGGCAAACCAAAATGCTGAAGAACATTAAATAGACTGCGAAAACGGAAAAAAGGGAACGCCTATCGTTGAGGTCGATCTTTTAGCCGGCCCAGAGGTCAGTGTTGTAGCAGGAAGACGAGTTGGCCACAGATAGCGAAAGGAAGAATTTCGAATAGCCGAAAAAGATGACGTGGGAGAGCTTGGAAACCTGTCGAAGTTTTTCGACAGAAGTCTAATTGCTGAGTCGATTACGGAAGACACCTCAATGGAGAGTCTTCGCGAGTTATTGCGAGAAAGTACCGACATAGCTTCGAACTCGTGGGCCCATACACGAAGTCTCTTTGGCACCAGATGTCAGTCGTGGACGACTGCATACTTGTAGATAGTTGGCTGGAGGTCCCAGGTCAATTGCGCCCAGTGGGCCTCAAACGCATCCATCTTGGTCATCCTGGTCAAGAGGCAATTCTAGACGTGTCAAACTACACACTTGCAAAATATAGTCAGTTTGGTGGAGGAATGTAGGACCATCCGCTATGGTAAGAACGATAAATGCTACCAAACCGCTACCACTGCCAACGAATCAAGTCGGCAACTACAATTAGACCATGAGGGACCACTGGAAGACCATAATGGAAATAAAAAAAATTTTGGTTGTAACAAAAGATCGGTACTCAAAATTTTCGTCGGTAAAAATACACAATCAACTGGGCGAAAACTTTCGACAAAATTCTTACGTACATATATTGATACACAAGGAATACCAGAGTCCATAAGAACTGATCAGTTTTCTGGTTCTAAAGGTAAAGCAATGCGAAAGTTCCGCTCAGAAAATAACATAGAAAAAAATCTGTCCACTGGGGGTCCACCGCGGTTGTGGATTTTTTGAGCGAACTATACAAACAATCAGGAAAAGACTGGAAGTAATGCTTTTGGACGAGAATGTTACATCCATAAAGCTTTTTCTTAGTACAATAGTGCCTGATCTTAGATGGAATAAACAAAAGACAATACAACGCTTTCCGTTCGAAGCTCATTTCGGACGTCTTCCAAAAACAAGATTTAAAATTCTAAGGGATAAATTCTTAATTGACTCTGATCATTTAGATAAAGAGCGCCTGGAGCGATCGGCCCTTCCTGCGTCCCAGCTGAAGAAGCAAATCGTAGGGTTCAGAAAAGGGAGAACCGAAAGATAAGTCGCAAAGGGCAAAGCAGTAGGGACGTAAGGCCATTGTTCAAGCAGCAAGTCGAGTCTGCAAAGGATAGGGATCGGGCAAGGGCACTAAAGACTCTCCTTGAAGCAAATGCTAGGTCAAATGCCACAAGAAGGGATACATCGGCAAACGACATAGGCGAATAGTGGAAAAAACAAGCACGATTAATCCAGAACTGCGCAAGGAGCTGTTATACTCATGGGAGCGGGGTTTCATAAAAGACAAAACTTAGCTGAGCGATAATTTAAGTGGGTCCTTCCTGATTTCGACAATTAACACGTCTTTTTATGTTTGCCATAGCAAGTGCTATTATCGGGAATTAGTCTTTTTTTTCTCGTAAACATTTTTTTTTAAATAAAGCTACAAGAAGTTTAATTTAATTTTTTTTGCAGTGTTGAACCTCCAGTGTTTAACTACCTGGCCTGGACGTAACACAGTTGCCTTTTCCTACAAAGATCCGCGGTTTGAGTCCCAGTCGGACCTTTTTTTTCAGTATGTGTAAAATTGGATTTGTTTTCTGCAAAAAATTGAATCGTCGGACTTTCGTTTGTCTGCTAATGTAATGATTGTCGTTCCAGTTGCGTTTCTTGGGCTTTTCCTAATTTATCTGCAGTTTTGCATTGCAAAGGCAATTCGTTTTTAACTTACTCCTGTAATTTGTAAGTTAACTAATCCTATTTCTTACTTCTTATTTCCGCAAAACTTTTTTTTTGGCCGGACTGGCTTAAGCTCCGAGAGGAAAACGATGGTTCGAAGACGGTAAGGAGAAGTGGGAGACAAACAAAGAATCAAGGACCCAGACGGTACGGATATCCGATAAAGCATTCAGTCAAATTTATCTGCCCAGACGAGGACATTACGGATTTAATTAAGGCAGCCCTCGAAGTCTATCGACATTCAAGACAGATATCAAAAAACCAGGGAAAGCCAAATTTGGCTTACTCGACAGGCAATTGTTCAGACGAAAATCGGAAGTTCGTCACTAGACATTACACGATCGTGGAATGCATCGTGGAACTTACCATTAAGTTCGAGGAGAAACAAGAGGAAAGAGAAGCAAATTAAAAACAATAAAAGAGAAGAGCCAAAGGAATCAAATTTGTATAAACAAAATTTTAGTAAACTGAGTATCAAAACTTCTATTTACTAAATTTTATAGAATGTTACATAAAATTTTTTCCTCCGGAAATGTGGTACGGTACAGTAACTGTCACTACAGTAACCGTACAATAACCTTGAGATGTTCACATTGTTATCTGTATACATACATATTTTGTTACTACTTCTTCAAGGTCATACGGTGTTGACCAATAAGCTATAGCACTGAGGTTCAGATCTCCGTGTGTTAGATACGCAAGTCAGTCATCTGCACAAACATCGGTGATAGTAAAAAACAACGGTTTCATATTTAAGTTAACTATTTGAAACCTTAATTGTTTTCAATCAGAATTATAGTTATTCTATCCGGTATCACATTCCCATAAATTTACGAAAAATGATCACAGATAAAAAATCTTTTCAAATTTAAGTTTAGGACAACAATAGCTTTCCATTGAAAAAAGTTCCGTCAAAAATAGCTAGTTAAAAAGTCAAGACTTGTTTGCAAAAAAAACCACCCGAGCACAAATATTCCGTTACTTTCGTTACGAAAGTCGGAACAATAAAATGAAATTTCACAGCAGGCCCACAGAGTAAGCAATTTTTGGCGAAAAATTAAAATAATACGGTTTTTCCTAATTCGAAAAAAAACTTCTAATGTTTTCATTTTTGTTTTGGATTTGTATCCCATACTCGACACGTATCATAAGAGCATTTTCTCAAAATCAGTTCTCATTTGAATGATTTAATTTGTCGCTTATGCTTCAATGTGACCAAACATATAGCGTGTAAAAGATCTCACTTGCAAGTATTCCCAAATTCAACCACAAATCTGAACAAGACTATTCGTATCAGGGCGAAGCCCTGAATGTTCCGACTGCCTTTTAAGATCTATGGATCAGTAATAAGTTGTTAAAAACAATTATGAAAAATAAAAAGACTTTTTTTTAAATTTGAGTTTTTTTGAAAATTATCTCTTCACATGCCTTATTAAGTAAAATTTGATAGATTCAGCTCCTATTAAGAAATCAAAAAAAAGCAAATAAGCGTTCTTCAACCAATTTGGCACAAATTCTGAGACGGATTGAAACTTCGCTTACGCGGTAATAGAGTTGTATCGCGCGTTAGGTGTCTTTAATCCTTAATTAGCAAAAATTGCAACATATAAACCCTCATAACTTTACGACAAAAGATCACAGGCAAAATGTCTTTTCCATTTCAAGCTCAGGGCAACAAAACCTTCTGAACGAAATTAAAAAATTCCGTCAAAAATTGCTAGTTATAAAGTCGAAATTAGTCTGAAGAAAAAACCCACTTAAGCACTAATATTCCGTTATTTTCGATAAGAAAGTCGGAAAAACAAGACTGCTTGTTTGTTAGGGCAAAGCAGCTTTGATTGTTCCAACTGCCCTCTAATCCATATCGTATAGTTTTTGGGAAAGGAACATATTGAAAAAACAATAACTTTTGGACAAAAACAAAAACCAAAGTAAAATTTTGAGTCGTACGAGATGGAAATAACTCTAGCCGCAATCCAATTTGAAACAATTTTTTCTTGTGCGGGACAATTTTTGACGCATAAATATTTCGTGTAAAGCTTTCTGTATTATGAATATTTGCTTCAAAACGCGCATAAATTAGTCCAGATCATGGCCAAACTGACAATTTTCGAACTCCTAGAAGTTTGCAAAAATTGATCAGATAAAAATAATGTTTTTTTATTTGATTTTAGGAAGTAATTATCTGCAAGGGGTATACTTTTTTTGTCAAGAACTTTTGTTATGTTTGCCAAAAATTGGCTGAAAATAAAACCAACACAAGCGCAAGTTTTCCGTTTTTTCGAAATTTGAGACTGCCCAGAATATCTTTGCCTTGCTTCACTGTTTAGTTTTTGTCACACTTAGATTATGCAGCTAAGTTTTTACCGCAACTAAATTCAATTTTATTGCACTCTTTAGAGAAGCAGAGGAACTGGGCTTTGAAACGAAAGTTTTTCCGACCAAAACTTAGAAACTAAGCACCCACAAAAAACACCAAGCAAAATAATTCCGTTTTCATCGAAAGTGGGAACAACAAGACTGCTCGTATCGAGGCAAAATCCTGATTGTTTCGACTACCATTTAAACGGTCTCAATTAGTTTTTGGTGAAAGAATTTTTGACAATAATAAAAAATGTAATTGTTAACATTTGAGTGGTATATGAAATTATTAAGATCAGTTAGCTTGTCCCAATTCAATTTGGGACAGCTTTGTAGTTCGGGATAACTTGTCACGCGTAATTAATTTGCCTTAAGTTTTCAGCATCAAAAAGTAAAAGGAGCAAGTTAATGAAGTAGTAACCGACACCCCGGTGGAACCTGTTTACGTCCAGAATAAAAATTAGTCTGATTTTAACTTTTTAAAAATAAATTAAACTTTTAAGTTGAACTTTTAAAACACTATAAGCATATATCTTCCTAAATTTCTTCCACAATTTGAACAAAAACAAATAATCGGAGATGAAATCATTTCCGTAAATGTGAACGGTAATATCAATATCGTTCAGTTTGTATTAAAAAAGTCAACCAAAAATGACTAGGTAAAAAACTGTGCACAGAAAAACGCCAACACAGCAAACGCAAACATAACTCTTGATACTATTTTAAGTCCTCCATTTTTGGCTGGCTGACCTTTCTAAATTTTTTTCTAAAAGCGCCCTCAGCACCAACATATAGTAATTCTGAGGGGAGCGCGCGCCAAAATATGCGTTTTTCTGGCCCGTGTTCTTAAAAAATTGCCTGCGGTCCAAAAATATAATCAGAACAGGGATCTTTTGGTGCCTTGGGAGAGCTCGACGGAAAATCAATTTGGTCAACCTAAGAAATTTGACAAGTTTCACTCCACCTCTCGAGAAAATGGTAGACACGCCCCTTCATACGGGCGTATATTTTAGTTAGTTTTTCAGAACGCCAGAACAGAAAGCGTATTTTTGTACCGATCATCAGAGAAAAGTTCTTTGACGAATTTTTCTCCGACTCAATGTGGTTTTTCATGAAGTGAATTTTGTTGGATCTTTCGTTTGTTCAAGCTCTGAAATTGAAACTGAGAGTGAAGTAAACTTTTTTCAAATTATGGTAATGTGATTACTATCAACTGCAGATAAATAAAATTCCCATTTGCTATATTTCCATTAACGCGTAGCGCAGTCGACCAAAAAAATCACCCAAGAAATCAATCCTTTAAAATTTGAGATTGACCGAAAACTTCCTCTACTAGACATTATCTACCCACATCGCGAACAAACCAATTCGAGCGTGAACAATTTCTAGAAATTTTTCCTGAAAGAAAAAACAAATATAACATCACAAAGACCTATATAAGAGTATTCACTATGTTCAAGAGTCTTAAGTTTCTAAAACAAAATAAGATAAGTGAGATGCTCATGAAGAACCCTTGTATTTAAGGTATGGCATCCAAAATCTTTCCTGGCTTCGTCGTTCTTATGGTGACTCTGATATGGACTACGACCCAGTAGAAACAGGAAGCATGCTCGTTGTAAATACAATTGTACATTACTTGACCATTTTGTGAATGATTGGCTGACTCATCACTGGAAGACCTGCAAGTCAAACTTCTGAAGAAACTTAGGAGACATTCTACATAAAAACATTCAAATCAAGTTACGAAATTTCCATCAAACATATAGAAAAGTTAGAGAGCAGTTTTCCAGTAACTATTAGATTGACAACAAAGTGGTTTAAAACAAATTTTTGATGCGGTTAAATGAGATAAAGTTTGAAATTAAAAGTTGGGAAACACGTCTAATTCTGAATGCGAAGAAACACAAAAGTTTTTTAAAAATATTTCTCTCAATTCTGCTTGTAAAATAGGAGCCTGACAAAAAGAATTGAGTTGATATATTTTGATTATTTTTGTATGATCAAGATGAATTTAAAAAGCTTCAAAGATTTTCGGCATCAAAGATTTCTGGTTGTTGTGGATGCTCGGAGGTTCCAATCAATCGTTTATGTGAATTGAATGTCTTTTTTCACGGTGACCTTGATATTAGACTCGAATTTTGATAGCTGTAAAAAACTGGAATCAACAGTTATACTCGAACAGAGCAATCTGCCAATTTGGAACAAATTTTGCATGCACAATTGAATTTTTGAGAAAAATTTTGAGAAAAACCTTGAGAAAAACTTTCAACTGAAAATCTTTTTATTCAGGAGTGGTTTTTTTATTCAGTAAATTTTCACCGCTCGAAAAAAAATTTTCAACAAAAGTTTTTAAATCCCCGTTGAAGATAACGACTTTTTGAGTCCGACTGTAAAAAGATATTTCACCTCCAATTATTTTTTGTAAAGATCTGGGGGTTTGAAAATTGCGCTTTGAAGAGTATTTTCATAATGCTTAGAGCGTAACGCGAATTATCCCGCACAACAAAATCGTTCCAAAGTGAATTGAGGCTAGCTAATTGGTCGTATTAATTTCGTACGACTCAAAACTTTACGCTTTGATTTTTTCCAAACTGTAGGTTTTCAATATTTTAGTTTCTCAAAAACTATGCGATATGAGTTAAGGGACAGTCGGAACATTCAGAGTTTTGCCCTGATAAACGAACAGTCTTGTTTATCTTATTGCTAGTCATTTAATTCTATAACCGGGGAAGATGTTTTTCATACGAATCCGCAGAAAAAAAGTCCATGAAAAACGACTCGAAAAAAAGACAAGAAAAACCCAGTTCTATCTTGAGCCTTTTTCCAAAAATTGAACTTCCGAAGGTTTATGAGCTTCACTGATTATTGTTACGACTTTCGTTATGAAAGTAACGGAATATTTGTGCTCGGGTGGGTTTTTTTTTCTTCAGACAAGTTTCGACTTTTTAACTAGCCATTTTTTACGGAATTTTTTTGTATCATTCGAAAGCTATTGTTTACTTGAGTTTAAATTTGAAAAGATATTTCACCTGTGATTATTTTGCGTAAAGTTATGGGGGTTTAAAGATTGCCATTTTGGCCAATTTGGGACAACCAACGCGCGATAAATTTAGCGCTATTAATGCTTAAGCGGAGATTCAATCCGTCTTAGAAGTCGTTCCAAATTGGTTGAAAGAAGCTGATATGCCATAATTGATTTGTTAGAAGAAGCAACATTTATCCTTTTGTGTTTTATTTGGCGTGTGGGGGAATGATTTTCAAAATAATGTTGAATTTTAGAAAAAAAATTTCACTTTGTTGTAATAAATTTGTTTTTTTTTTAAATGTTATTACTGCTCCATAAACCTTAAAAGGCAGTCAAAACATACAAGGTTTTGCCCTGATTCGAGCAGTCTTGTTATCACTTTGCAATTATTATGGCGTGTGGGAGGATGTTTTTACAAAAAATATCAAATCTAGAAAAAAAAATTTTTTACTTTTTTTTGCATTCAAATTTTTCTTGTTATTACTGCTCCATAGAATTTAAAAGGCAGTCGGAACATTCAGAGCTTCGCCCTGATACGAGCAGTCTTGTTTGTGTTTTGTCCGAAAACAGAATAACCAGGGCTTTTCGCTTTTATGAAATCCCACACGTTAAGCGCAACAAGCTCACAAATAAACTGAATTGATCATTATTTTTGAAACATTTTGATGATCAACCGTACAATCCCTCCTCCCTAAGAAATCTATCGTAGAATGAACCCCCCCCCCAAGCATGTATTATTTTCTGTATGATATATGCATTTCATACAAACGCATTTTTTAAAACTTTTTTATGCGGTATTGCAATTGTATTGCTGTTAATTTCCTAGATTAATGTTTAAATTCAGTTTTCTTGAGTAATACGGTGAATTCTGAACCAATCTATGCTATTCTCAAAATTAGCTGATGAAAAATCCAAAATTTTCCCCTTTAAATTGATTTGGGCGGGGAACTGTAAGGTTGATCCCATCTTGAAACTTACTTATAAATAATACAGTTTGAAAAAAGAATGTCAGGATACTATCAAGAAGAAATGAAGTTGGGTTAGATCTGGATGAGAGCAAATCTTAGTTTCCAATGCAGGACTAGAGGGCAAAGCCCTGATTGTTCCGACTGCACTTTTGCCAATGTAATTTAGTTAATAAATTGATGAAGTAATAAATAAAATAAAGCTTTCTGGTTCCGACTTTCGAAGAACGTGATGGAAAGTTTCTGATCGGGGTAGTTGTTATCTTCTGACAACTTTCAACTTGTTGCTCTGAGCTCAAATTCAAAAAGTTATAAATTTCACGCCATTTAGGCATTGCAAATTGCCATTTGTCAGAATAATTGGTCTATTTAAAAAGTTTCGTCATGGCAATCTATGACTTTTTTACATAGCGTGCGGGGAGATGATTTTTTATTGAAAAGTTTCAAAATTTTTCAACTAATTTGAGTTTACGCTTGGGGTAGCTTACTCATTGAGTAATTTCAGATAAGGTAAACCGTCTGTTCGTCACGCTATTCTTATTTCGGCCGGATAGATTCGTGCGACTTCTGATTCTATTACCGATCTTAATCTTACCCTTATATCTCCTAGTCTCAATATATTAAGTGTATACTGGTATTTGCGGTTTAGATATCTGGAACTTGTTCCAAAGGAGAACAACTGTCTTCTAAGTTATATTTGAATTGTTCTGGTGCTGAAGCTACAAATAGTTTTAGCATCACAATGGATATTGATTGAATAGTTATGAATCATGGTTGGTAAGTAAGAAATATTTTGTGTAGATAGTTTTTATCAAGAATAAATTTGGTTATAAAAACTAATTTTAAACTGGTTCCACCCATCCGGGATTTAGGGAGTTTTTACCAAAAGGTTGTTTAATGTAGTGAAAGATGGATGGAGAGATTTCATTGTTTTTTTTTGAAGCAGTGACTGCGTGAAAGAAGGAGAGATATAGTTATCTTCTGGAGAGAAGAAGGGCAGCTGTTCCAAATCAAAAAGTGGGTCTCGTTTTTTCCTAAATCGTCTTGAGTGATCGTGTCAAGAATTCAGATTGATGCAATGATGTGTCGCTTTCATTAAGCTGGATCGAGACTACGTGCAAGATGAATTTTGACCTTTCTTTGTGAAACGCCAAGTGACTAGAATCTATACGCAAAGTCAACATCGAGTCGGCCATTGTTTTTGTTCAATGGATTCTTTTTCTGCAATATTGGTTCCATACTTCAAATTTGGTGAGTGTTGTGACAACGGCAACAAACAAATAAATTGGCCATTCGAAAGATGGAATGTCGTCGGGTTTCTATCTCTCTATGCTGCCCAAGAGCGATGTTGATTTTTGCAGCGGAATCCAGCTTATTGATTACGTCTTCAAGCTTCTCGTTGATAATCTTGGTATCTAACTTTGACATTTGAAAGTTAAACACCTTATGTCTCAGATTCTCCATCTCAGTATCCACCAGGAATTGTTGAAAAGCACTCAACTCCTCTTTGAGTTTCTATCCATCATCCCCTTCCTCCTCTACAATCTTGTTCAAGTCAGCCACCGTATCACTTGGTTTCCGGTGTTTCGCTCCATGTTCTTTTTCCGATGTTTTTGGAGCGAGTAGTAACTCGGAAACTCCATCTCGCAAGAAAAGCAAACCATTGATTGCTTGGCAGTTGATGGAGCTTGGAAGTTCTTGGCCACGTGATAATTCGTTTCTTGCTTATTATAAGTGAAATACCTACAATCAAGACTGTTTGTTGGAAGTCTACCAATCAGAATCCAACAATTTCTAAAAATGAACTGTTTATTATTAAAAAAAAACCTTAATCATAATTTGAAAAATTTCTATCAAAAATCATTTGAATTTCCTCGAGTTACTCTACAAGAAAAAAATAATTCCCATTGATATTCTTATTGACAAAATAGATGTTGACTCTTAATTTTTTGATAAATGTTTGGACGTTTACGTGTCCAAAATAGAGTTCTCCGAATAAGTAAAGGTCTCTTCAGGGAAACTTACTCTTTCAAAGAGTTTATTTTTGATCCACATATTGCGTATCAGAGCTTTAAACTTACGACTGAATCACACCTCACAAGAAAATTTTTTTTATTTATTTTGAAGTTAATAAAAAAAGTTGTACAATATCATATCAAAGACTCTTTTTATCCCTTAAGAATTTTCTTAAGGATTTTCAAAGTTCAAAATCTTGCTTGATTTGTTTTGGAATCAAATTTCCAGAGGTTTGCTTTGAAAAAATCATCAACTTTGAGTTATCTTCTCAAATCTACATCAAAATCAAAAAACTTGACTATCTACTCAAAAATCAGCAATTTCTCATTGATTACATACTAAAAATTCAATTAGTTTGATGAAAAGACTTGCAGAGATGCTACTCTTTTTAGTTTTCCTTCTTTTGTTACTTATATCGGCAATATTTCTTATTTTTACAGCAAACAACTTTTGCTCATTCATTTTTGCGATTGCTTTTGTGTATATTTTTAATTAATTGGTAAATTTAAGACCTTAAAAGGTAAACTTTTGTCTGATTGCGTTCGACAACTAGAACAAAAACAAACATTTTTTTTTATTGGAAACGATAATGTGTAAAAGTACCAAACATGGAGCTTTGTTTCCGATTGGACACAACTTTTCTATAAGAATTCCATAACAGGAAGCTGAAAACTGATTAGACACGACTACAATCCAAATAAAGAAAATCCGTTCTGATTGGTTAAACCCACACATTCGAGTTGAAGGTACCCTCTCTCTTAACCAAAAATCATTTTATTTTCAATTTAACTACCGTCAACTACCTACTCTTGCAGCTCTAAATCATTCTTGTTTTTACTCTTTTACTAAATTTTTTGCACAAAGTATTCTTCTCAGTGCAAAACAGCAACCTGATGTAATCTGTAGAATTTTCGGCTGATCTAGTACATATCCAAGTGCGAGAAACAGTCTCTGGAGTTTTTCTGGCACGAATGGACGTCCCAATCCAAGTCTGGCACATGGTGGAAGTGATGCGTAGGGATTTCCACGAGCATGATATGACACAAGTACCCATGACAAAGAACCAACTTAGAGAAATGCAAATGATGAAGGAAGTTTCTGAGCATATAGGAATGAACTACCCCGAGATTCCTGACTCAAGATTTGTGGCTCAACCAGTCGACGACTTCCTCTTTCCTTGGGAGCAAGCAGGATCAGCCGAAAACCCCATCACAATAGATAAAAGTGAGGGTTTCTCAGAAACAATGTCACATCAAAACACTCCTCCACAACAACCAACAGCGATGGAACCTCGTCCAGATCTGCGTTCAATAGAGAACCTCCAGAACTCTTCTGCTGCTCGTCACCTCTTTGATTAAAAGTCTTTTGGAAATAATTGTTGTTTAGTATTAACTTTGTTCTTTAAAGTTAATTAATTTCCTCAATTTCGTTTTAATTATGAGAATAGATGAGAGGTTCAAGGTAAATTATTGAAAAACATTTAGAACTTAATTCAGTGCTCCGAACTCGTACACATGTTAAGAAACTTGATAAATTTTTGCACACATATTCGGAAAAACACCAGAAAAATTGTACACAAATAAAAAGTTCTCTTATGGGTTTTGCATCTTGTCAAAAAAGCTCACACACTTTTAGCACTTTGTAGACAAAATTGAAAGACTTTTCGCTTTTTATCGAAAAAAGTAAAAACACTTTTCATTTTTTGTCGAGAAAAGCGAAACACTTTTCGCATTTGTAGGAAAAAAAGGAAACACTTTTCGCATCTTGTTAAAAAAAGCAAAACACTTTTCGCATCTTGTCAAAAAAACTGAAACACTTTTTGCAACTTGTTAAAAAAATCGAAACGTTTTTTTCAACTTCTTGAAAATCAAAAGGAATTTTACATCTTTTTTACATATTTGAAAAACTTTTTGCAAATGTTTTGGCAATGGGGAGTTATTTCTTCTTTTTCAAAGTTTTTGGTAATTTCGTAAATATTTGAGAGAAAATAGATGGATTATCAAATGTTTTTTATTGAAAAATTGACATGATTACTATTTGCGATTCCATAACTATCAAAAAAACGGTCAAGTAATTTTAACAAATAATGTTCATATTTTGACTTTTGTACTTGACGAACTCTTTCTAGAAAAGCTGAACCAAACGTTTGTGTGGAAGCTAGTTTCTGGTAAAAACATATATAGTGACGTTTGAATTTTTTGCGTAACAGTCTTTTCTTTGCAACATTTGGCATTTTTTCTGCTCCTTTCCATTTCAAAGTGTGATGAACAGCGCGGTCAAGTTGATTGAAAACTTCACCAGTTGATGAAATAACTTTCGAATAAAATCTGTATTTGTAGAGAGTGTAAAGAAAATTGATATTTTAGTATGCGAAATGAAAATTACCCACTCGTTGTAAAATTTGATCGAAAGATGATTCAATCAGAAGTATGTGAAACTGACAATTTTCCAAAGGATACTAAGAATTTTGGATAGAGACGCAAAAATTATTGGTTACTATACATTTTTCGTAAAAACCACTGGAAACGGAATTAAATAGTGTCTTTTGACAATAATCTGGAAAAAAAAGATGGGAAGAGCCTGACACATAGCTGCAGCCATCTGAAACAATGATTTTTACTGAGAATATTGGTTTTATATAAGAACACTAACATCTACACAATTCCATATTTGGAAATTTCACTCAAAAACTGATATTGTAGTTCTATTTCATTTTATGGTTGATTGAATGACTGATATTTTTTAACTTCTATTTTTATTTAACCTCAAAATAATTTCTCTCCTTTCTCTTCATCTAATAAGTCTGTTCTCTTATTGAAAAATGTATTCAAGGAAAAACACTTGTCCCAATTACATTGAATTCTCAAAAAATCAAACAAAAATTGATAGTTTTGCTTGGTCCCAAAAATCCTACAAGAAGAACAATTATTTTGAACTCTGCTTTCAACTATTCAAGAAAAATGAGTTGGAACATCTCCTAAATAGACAGCAAGTCTATCTTGATGAAAAGGGAGGAGAAGCAATTTCGGCAATTAGAAACATTGTTATTCACGATGCTGAAAACCGTGGACTCGTTCCAATATTGAAACTCACTTCTGACAAGGAGTCAACTATGGATCAGGAGCTTGCCAACTGCAACAAAGTGTATGACATAGCAAATTACAATAGAAGATAAGTTTGTGTCACGATCAAGATGTACAATGTTAACAAACCTCTTAACATTCAGATTCGACTGTTCACCGCAAAAAAAGAATGAAGCAATGAAACATGTTGCCTATGTCAACTATACTTTGAACGAATTAAACGAACTGTCCCAAATTGTGGGAGACTTTATGTTTGTTGAGAACTGTAATGTACAATAAAATGTGTTATTTATGTGTTTTGTCTTGTAGTTTAATTATTTAACCTCAAAATCATTTTTCTTTTAGTTTTCGCGTTGAGCAGTATGAGTTGGAACATTGGTTTTTCAAGAAACTTTGGACTTGGTTTTTCATGGACTTTTTCATATTGTTTTAGAAGAAAAGTCCCAAAAAATTTCATAATATTTATAAAATCACAAAATTTACCAAACTTGCAGTAATTGGCCGTAGACTCACAAATATCTCAATTAGAGTGGACTCTGCATAATGGTAGAAAAACATTTTACACAGGATACAGATCCGATACCAAAAAATAGAACTGATAGAATATCGTAGAAATGAAAATCAATGAAAGACTAATCAATACTTACAACTACAAAGAGAAGAATATGATTAGTTACTCGATATACTTCCTTCATTACTAGGTTATATAGAGACATACAAAAAATCTTGTATCATTGTTGACGAACGCACTGTAGAAAATGAACGTACAGAAATTGAGTGAAATTCTAAGAATTTTTGAGATTATTAAGCAAGCATTTCCGTCAAATATGAAAAAAAAACATTTATATCTTTGTACCTGTATTGTTTTGAACCCGGACATAAATTTGAAAGAAATGGACCAAAAATTTCCTTTTGGATATCTAATTGGACACGGAAGTTCCTGTATGGATTATTTTTTTGCAAACTCCAAATTCTTTAGACTAAATGCAGTTCTACTTGACTCTGCTGGATCTGTGAAATCTACTATGAAAAAAGGACCTGGGTATCATTATGTTGCACCTAGTCTTCCCAGTTTATGCTTTCTTGGTCACGTGACTGGATTAATTTTCTGTTTATAATTTAAAATATTTGCTTCGTCAGTATATGCATTGTTTGATTGTTAATCATTTTAACCAAAAAACTCCAGACAAAACAGTTGATAGAATGAGTCTGGTCGTTTTGGATATTGAATGTATTGAAAACAATGTAGTGAAAGAGTTGGGAGTTTACAAGGATGGACAAACTGTAGGATATTCCTTTCTTCCTCCCGAAAAATTCAAACGAACTACCCATTCTTCTTGTTGTACAAAGCATCTTCTTGGAATTAATTGGAGCAGTGGTTACGAAAAATATACGGAACTTGAAAAAATATTGAAAAATCTAGAAGCCACAGAAACGGAATTTTTTGCATAAGGTTATGATAAATGTTAGATTCTGTCAGAGCTTTTGGAAATAAAGATTAATAATTTGGATGACATCGCTTGCCCTAAAGTTCAATTTTTCATATTCAAAGATGAAGAATATGATTGGAGGTGTAGTAACTACCCATTTCGTCATGCAAAAATTCTTCACTGTGCAGAAAGAAAAACATTTGCATACGGATCATGGACTCGATGTTTTTTTTCAAAAATTGTAAATCTTACTAATCTTAATTTACTACCATTTTCAAACTTTTTTTGAGTTTCATCGTCAACTTTTTTTAGAGTTAAGCTGGTCGATCAATGTGACAAGCCCATAAATTTAGAAAATGTTGATTTGGATGAAGAAAATCATGAACGAAAATCATGAAAATTGATTGGACGTACGTTTAATAGATATCTTTTAATTTTTTTTGTGCCAATTTGTTGTTATAATTTTGAAGCTAGTATGTGCAATCGTTCGAATTATGTTAACCACAACATGTGAAGAAACAACATTTTGGGTAGCTATCTTATCATGTAACATCGGTTATAATCTAATTTCTCCAAGGCTATGAACAAAATAATATCTACCAAAGAACGAATTTTTATTCCCCTAGTTGGACCAAGTAGATCTAGGGAATCTCATCTTTTTTTTTCATTGGTTGAAACTTGGTACTTTTTAACCAGCATTCGATAAATTTTTTAAATTTTATCAACATTATCAACCTCTTTAAAGTCAAATGCGAAGAATTTATCCTCGGAATTTTATCCCTAAAATTATCCACGGAGTAGATATTGACATGATTGAAAATCTTCCCAAAAACGGAATTGATTATTTGCTTATATTTGATGATCCTTGGGAAGAAATTTCAAACTCCAAACAATTTGTAAAAATTGCCACTGCTGGGAGACACAGGGAACTGATTGCAATTTGTATCAAATACAATTTATTTCATCAAAACAAATTAGGAAGAGATGTAGAGTTTCAAAGCAAATACATAGTTTTGTTCAAGTCACCGAGGGTTGTTTTACAAATCAAAACAATAAGCCAACAACTACGTCGAGGATCTCAATTGAAAGAGTGGTATCAAGATGCAACATCCATTCCTTATGGTCATTTACTTATTGATTTAACCCCAAAAAAGGTTGATTCACTTAGGTATTGCTCTAATAATGAATCATTTCCAACAAACTTTTACTTACCAGCTAGAAAAGAGACAAAGTTTTTGAACGATGAGTACAATACGTCTCTATTCTCCCAACATTTCAAAAATTTTCCCTGCGGCTTCAAAAACAATTAATTCTCAATTTTTCAAAAGATTTCATTCAGTTTCTGAGTGCATGTTTAGTAAACCTATTAAGAGGAGAGCTTCGAGATTTTCGGAAAGAAAACGTAGTAATTAATCGAAAAGAAGTTTCAGAACTAACACAATAAAGAACTCCTCTACACAAAGAAGAATTATTTTAAGTTCAACAAAAGGGTTACAATTGATATCTATTATCACCCCTTTCGTCATTAGACGATTGACATAGTATGGAACAGTTTGTTTTAATTCCGTTCTCAGTTCATCAATCCAAAAATACACTTTCAAGAAAACAAAAATTGGAACAAAAGCAAATAACGAGGAGATTGTACCATAAAATTTTGATTCTGTTTACAGTGCTGTAAATGTGAGATTGAAAACGAGCAACGATAAGCGTCTCATTGATTCAATTTTGAATTCTTCTAGAATTAAACTCAGCCAGTCAGACTATATTAGAAAAGAATCTATTGCAGACTTCGTGTGTGCATTAAAGCAAAAAACACCAATTTTCTAGATTTTTACTTTCTTATTTTGGAAGCAACTCAACTTCCTCCTAAACTTGTTATTAACAAGAATGCCTAAGCAAAAGAAAGAGGAGCTTGGATCTCTTTAAAAATCTGAAAAGATAAGACTAAACAGATTGTATTCTAGGGGCAGAGCTGTGTACGGTTCTTTTCAAAATTTGAGTAAAGCGAGTGGTTTATCAAAAAATAAAGTGGAAAAGTTTTTATAAACCAAGATATCGTATTCAAAATTTGGTCGACCAATCAGGTTTTTCCGAAGATTTCAAGCCTTTTTCTTATTATATCCATGAAATCTGGTGTATGGACTTGGCTTTTGTAGACAAGTTAGCTAGTCAAAACATTGGAGTCAAGTATTTATTAGTTGCTGAAGATATTTTTTCGAGATTTGTCAGAGTTCAAACAATGAAAACAAAGTCTTTTTACAAGCTTTCAGAAAAACTATTTCTCGAAAAAACACTCCTGAAAAACTTTGGGTCGATAAAAAGAACAAAATAAGGGGGAACTTTTGCAACGAGAAAGACATTGAAGTTTACTCACAATGAGTAAAACAAAGGCTGCATTTGCAGAGAGAGCAATTCAGTCTTTGAAACATATAATGTATCGTTACATTGAGGATCATGGTGAAAAATTTGTTCCCAAATTGCAGCATTTTTTTTCTACCTTGAACTGTCGCAAAAATTGATCAATTGGAAAATCTCCCAGAGATGTGAAAAACAGTAATTTTTTATCAATATTGTATAACAAATCGTTCAAGAAATATACTAAACCAAGATTCAAAATTGGCGATAGAGTTCCGAAAAGGATACAAGCCACAGTTTACAGATGAAATTATTGAATTTTTGGCACTATCTACAAAAAAACCGCCCACAAACATCATCAAAGATCACAAAAAAGGAGAAATTCTGGGACAGTTTTTTGAAAAAGAGCTGAGAAAATGTTCAGAATAAAGGTAAGTCAATTTTTAAAGTGAATTTCTATCGATCAGTTGTCATGAATTGTTTTACTATTGAGTTAGTTTCTAATGCTTCTTTAAATTGTTATCCGAATAATAGTCTTAATTCCTTTATCAATTTTCTACCGGAACAAACACATCTAAAAGGAGAATTGGAGGTCGACATTTCAGAAATATCGTACCTTTTATTGTAACAAAACGAAACAGAGGGAAAGTTTACTTTCATAGATGGACGAAAAAGTCCTGAGGAAAAAAGAAAAATTCAACCGATGCATATTGAACATGGATTGTATCCAAGTATTGTTGATATAGTTGTAGCCATGAATGACAAAGTTCGAATACGTATATGCGCACAAAAAAATAAATATAATGGAATTTATGCTTCAGTAGACAAAATTACACAAAAAATTGCCATTCCTTTACCTGAGAATCAATCAATGTTAATAATTCAGAGTGGTGATTTGAGTCACATTTTTGGTTGTGATTTAGAACAAAATCAGACAGGGGTTATAATGAAAGGAAAAGGTCCACATTATCCTCAGTGTTCTTCCGACATTATGAGAACACCTTCCCTAATGATTTATAGTGATTTTATAGAATATAATATAGTAGGTGATACAAAAACTCCTTTACTTCATTGTATTCCTTTCGATTCCAAAGTTAAAAATGGAGACATGATATCTACAGGACAGTACATGAATTATCAATCCTTTAAAAATCTACAATTTGAAAAATTACTGAAAAACTCTTTCCACAGCATAATCATAGAACTAAGGGATACTACATTGAAAAAATTCCTTTTGTGTCTGTAGGAATTACACGAGTTGTTCTCTTGTTTCGCAAGATCTCGGAAAACCATTTTTGATTTATACTTCGTACGAAAGGGTCGCTCAAAGTTCAGCCAATTTTTAAATTTTTTGTGGGCATACAAGACAGCGTGGAAGAGGTTTTGGAGCTCTTGCACAAACTCTTGGGAGAACTGCAATTCCCTTTATTAAAAAGTTTATAGTCCCAGCTGCAAAAAGAGACGGAGCAGGTTTATTTGAAATTGCTGCTCCAGAGATTGGAGAAAATGTCAGTGGACAAAAAAAACTCAAAATATTTGCAAAAGATGTTGGAACAAAAACAGTTCGAAATCAGTTGGAAGGTAGAAAAAAGAAATCTAAGCGTAAAACAAAAAGAGCCATTTCTCGAAAAAGTAATTCAAAAATCCGTCGTTCTCGCAAAGACTATTTTGACAAGATAAAATGAGTGTAAATCAAAGAAGTCATTTTCGGTACAGGAGCTTATTAAAACTCATCTTCGGAGGTTTTTGATGAAGTCTCACTTTTGGAAACAAAAATTTCATCATACACGCAAGAAGTATTTCCCAGTACTTCTCTTGATGAAAGCAGTATTGAGTTTGAATTTGAGACGGACCGTAATCTTTATTTGGATTTGCGTGATACCAACCTCAGTTTAAAAGGAATGTTGTTTGATGCTTTCAAAAAATAAAAAACAGAACATAAAGCAAAATCGGAGGAAGATTCAGATACAAAACCACAAACTTACTTAACTTATGTAAGCAATCTACTACCTTTTCTATCTCCAATTGTGAAGTTAATTTTAAAAATACAATGGTTTACAACGCCGATGGATTATATCCTCATAAAGCATACACATCGAACGAATTTAAATCGACGGCAGTGAGTAATAAAGGAATACTTGCTTGTCACTGGTATAGTTTTGAAGAACATCCGGAAGCATTTGATATGTTTCCGTTCACTGATAGAGCAAACTCTTAAGGATCAGGGATACCTTTTTCACTTTATACCAGGCTAGCCATTGACTTGTTTACTTGTGAAAATTTATTAGTACCAAAAACCAAAGTTTGAAATAAACTAATTCGAGCTGGACCTAATTTTAACATGCTTTCTGATAACCCAAATGTCTGAAAAGTGTTTATTGTTCACTGTTTACAAGAAGAATTTTAGCATCTGAACCTAGTCATCAATACTTGTAATGGAATCTGGAAAGGGAACCTGCTCATCACAATTACATAGAAACTATAGCAAGAACCTTTATCACTCCATCTCGTCAAAACCAGTTTATTCAGGAAAATGTTTTCAATAATGCCCCAATCAGAAGGATAGCTGTTGCAATTAATACAAGTTCTGCTGTTGCGGGATCTTCTTATGAAAATCTTTTCAATTATCAACAATTTCAATTGAGAGAGCTTAGAAGTATTCGGGGTGGAAGAGCAATTATTTCATAAGATACAACTTCTCCTTGTCACCCCAATGTTACAACAATGAAAGCAATGCAGTTTAACGAAATCTTTCCAGCTCTTCCTATGGAGGATTTTCAAAATCACTATATTTTAGTTTTCGACTCGACTTCACTACAGGATGCAGCTGAACAGTTGCATTATCCAGAACTTAGTGGAGAAAGCTCGAGATTAGAAATGTTGTTCCAATTTCCCTTGGAGCAAGTAACGGAAATGATAGTTTTGGGAGAAAGACTACAAAACATTCAAATTGACAAATTCGGAACAATCGCTAAAAATGTTTACTTGTTTTGAGTTTTCAGGTTCCTATAAAAATACTTTTCTTTGTTATTATCTCTGTACTATCTATTTTATTTTTCTTCAGACCTAAAGCTCCAGAAAATATAGAGAAGGAATGCTGTTTAGTTGAAAATTCGAAGCACTTCTTCAACCTAGAAAACAGTAAAACAGTGTTCAATAAACTTTGCCCACTATATAAGGCTTGTGTATGGGACTTTGTTGATTCAATTCCTAAAGTGTGTAGGTCATAATTCTTTCTTTTTTTATCCTAGAGTACACTATCAAACCATCTATTTCTTTTTTAGGTGTAAATCGGTCTACGATTGCAAAGAAGAATAATTTTTCACTTTTGCGAATTATTGAAATAATTCCAGAGCTCAGATTCAAGTACATGCTGTTTAGTTGAAAAGGAATGCTGTTTAGAGAAAGAATGCTGTTTAGTTGAAAATTCGAAGCACTTCTTCAACGTAGACTGTAAAACAGTGTTCAATAAACTTTGCCCACTATATCAGGCTTGTGTATGGGACTTTGTTGATTCAATTCCTAAAGTGTGTAAGTCATAATTCTTTCTTTTTTTATCCTAGAGTACACTATCAAACTATCCATTTCTTTTTTAGGTGTAAATCGGCCTACGATTGCAAAGATGAATAATTTTTCACTTTTGCAAATTATTACATTAATTCCAGAGCTCAGATTCAAGTACATGGAATCATACCCTTTTGATACAGTACCTCAATAAACAAAATACTCATTTGCAATTATCAACTCAGCCCCAAGCAATGATAGAGGAGAACACTGGATCATGAACGCTCGACTGGATAAAAGCTACTACTTTGCTGATTCTTTGGGAAGAAAGAGATCAACTTACCCCTTTTGACAGAAAAGTATCGACAAATTTTTCCTCGAAAGCTACAAAAGACTGATAATTTGCGTGGATTTTATGCAATTTATTCAGCATTTCTTCCTTTTGAATTCTTCTAGAAGAACTTGAATTTTTTTCATGATGTGCATGTTTTAAATGTGCATGTTTTGGACGTAGAATTTTTATTTGTAAGCGTGATTTTTGCAGAAAAATCACTAGGATGTAGTGAATTGTTTGATTATTTATGAAATTTATTTCTTTAAATTCTTCATTTTTGTAGAAAAAGCAGCTTAGCAACTAATCTTTTGTTGAAATACAAGGAGAATGATGATGGAATATGGATGTTGTAGTCCCCCAATTGAAAGAATTAACGATAGAGTAGATAAATTTATGAAAATTGCAACCAACTTCTAGTAAATTGTATAAATTTCTTAAACGTTTACTCTGAGAGAGATAGAAAAATTATTATACAAAAATATCAGACACAAAAAAAGTTTGATACTATATCTTTCTCAATGTAAGCTTTTACCGTGGCAGAGCAATTGACAAAATTTCGGAAATTTCAAAAAAACTTTCAAAGATTTACGTCAAAGTGATAAATGAGAAATTAGTGGTAGCAACAAACGTGACAGAATAAATAAACAAGGTGAGGTAAAAATGAGAACTAGATAAAAACATCTGATACGTTTTTTCTAAGATGAAAATATTTTCATCTTAGTTCCAATGAAAAGTTCATGCAATTTTGATTGGATATTTCAATTTTTTATAAAAATTTAAATTTTAATTTGTCAGGAAAATAACTCAAGCTTCCTTAACTCTGTGGAAAACTTAAAAAGATAAAAATGAGTAACAAAATTAATAAGTATAATGGAGCTGTCATCCGTTCTCCAGATAACCTGGGGGTTAAAAGATTAAGTGGGATATAAAAGTAATCAACCGTGAGGAGCTGTCAAGATTCCCCTGATATCCTGTGGAGTGGAATAATTAACCTGTCAAAGATAATCCCCTCATAAAAATTTTCCCCAGATAACCTGGGGGAATATAAATAAGATGAAGTAAGTATTCAAAAGACTCTTTCGAGAAAAAAAAAATTCTGTGATATATTAGTTTATGATCCCATACACTAAATCGAAACTTAATTTTTGTCGAAACTTACCATCTGAAACTTACCAACCAAAAAAAATGTTTTCGATTTTCCAAGATAAAAATGTTTTCTTTTTTCAAGATAAAAATGTATTTGCAATTAAAACTTAAAAAATTTTCAAAAATTTTCGGAAACTTATCATCTGAAACTTACCATGCCAAAATTTTGTAAGACAAGATAGCCCTTACATATCACAAATTGTAGCAGTTAGCTAAGAAACGCAAGTATCGGCAAAATCGAGCTCAAAAAATTTGGGCGCCAAAAATCTTAATTAGGAAACCTATTCCCTATCTTAATACATAGGAAATCTATTCCCTATCTTAATACATTGGTTGGTGATTAGATGCTATATACCCTATCCTAATACATGGAAGTCACCAAACACCCCCCCCCCCCCTGATCGCCTCACACATATACTACTGTCCGTAATACAACATTCCGCTGATCGCAAGTGTATTCAAAAGGAGAAGCCTTTGAGATAATTGTAATTTTGCCAAAAAATACGAGAGGAAAAATTACATCTAACTGCTGACTTTCTCAAGTGGATTTGGAGGGGATTAGAACCTACGCTCATGGAAACCACCCGCTCACCATCGAAAGTTTTTAATTTGGGGTTTTCTTTGCAGCAAACTTTTTTTTGCAAAAGACCAATTTTTTTTCTAGTTTTCAAAGGCAGCGCGAATCGTTGTCTTCAAGTCAGTACCTTCAAAAACAGCATTTTAGGCAAGCTTCTTTTTAGATTTGCATAATACGCTAAATTTTTTTAATGAAGAAAAGGCCTTCCAAATTTTGCAGAAACAAGGAAATTTTCATTTTTTCATCTTCGCAAAACTAATATCTGCAAATAAAGGAAGTTAGTACTTATAAAAAAATCATCCACAATTTATTATTTGCTTTCAAATTTTTTTATTTACATTTTTCGTATTATGTACAATACTTATCAGTCAAATGTTATGATCAATACTAAACAGATCAATACTGAAAAGACCAACACCGAAGAAAATATCAATACTGAAAGAAAAGATCAATACTGAAAACATATCATTTTGTTAATGTATTCGCACTTGTTCCTGTTTTTGGGATTAAATTCAGATAAAAAAGAAAGATGTCTTCCCGGATACCATAATCGAAATGAAAAAATTGATACACGTTGTAGAAAGATAATGAAAGATAATTTGAGTTGATTGCACCAAATCTTTCAATTGTATGTCTTCCAATTTTATACAAAAATTTTTTTTCGTTGTCAAAATGGTATTCAGGGACACTCTTAGCAGTTAAAACCTCCAGTTAGGTGACAAATTATTTTATTTTTCAAATTAAAAAAATCATATTTTTCGTATCACACTGACAGTATTCCCCAGTTATTAGTTAGTTGAAAGTATAGGAATCCATTCATATCAGTTGTTAACTATAGCGTTGTATGACTGATTCACTGTATGATGAGTTCACTGCCGGGGGCTGGTGGTGTGGCCATGGCCTGAACAAACTCTCTTCCCTTCTTTACCTTCTTCAGCTGACTCACTCTGTCAGAGTAGCCCGCAAACTTCTCTTTCTTTTCCTTGTTGATCAAAATGTCCACATAGTTTTCCTTCATTGCCACGTTCTCATTGCAATATCAGAACAACACTTATCAAACTGCAAAATCATTTAATTTGAGAAAAAACTACCCAATCGACTATTTGATTTTTAAAAACAGCTTGATACTGATTCAAAATTTGAAAAAACCTTGCCCTTAAAGTGTCATTTAAGACTAGAAAACATGACATGCATATTCACCGATGCCGCACTATTTCTAAAAGATGAATCATATAAAAAATGGAAAACGAATTTTTGTTTTGAGTAAGTTTTAAACAATGAAAGCCTTTTTGTTCGAGTTTTTGACATCAAAAACAATATTGTGAATAGAAAATCTACTGGTGCTCGCCCTTCTTTTGGGGTTTAGAGATTGCAATTCTAAGACGAGTCTTTCCTTCAACATCCTCTGTCTCGAGTGTCCAGTGGTGTCCAGATGACTCACTTCAGTCTTGAATTTATCAATCTCATCCATTTTTGACATCATGTCCAGCAGCAACTTCATCAAACTCAGCTGCAATGCCTGCACTAACTTCTCTCCTTTTTCAACATCGTCCGATTTGATTCTAAACTCCTCCAGACGGGTTCCCAACGCGAACGACTGGCTGTTCTCTTGTGCTTCGAAGTAGTACGGAGTGTTTGCATGTTGTCGCCAATGACATCTGTATCTGCAAACTGTGCAATGACGCTTTTCGATATTCGGTTCAAAGCTATTCATAGCAAGACAGTATCCCTTATCTTCGTTATTTGCAAAAACGCAGTCATCGTGACAAGTATAACTGCAGACAAAGCATACTGTCACATTTCTACCCGTAGGATTTGGAACCTTGATTTTCTCTTGAGTCACAACTGAGTATACATCTGTTTGCTTCATTGCATTTAGCTCCTGCTTCATGTTATTAAGCTTAGCTCTCTCGCGGTCCAAGTTAGCACTTTGATATAGCAGCTTGTCGGTCATTTCTTGCAATCCAATGACGGCCTGTTCGACATCTATTGCTTTGGCTTTAGTGCTTGCCCTCCCGCTTTTGAGAATTGCTGGGCTTTGCGACTGGGTTACGAAGTCCAAGATACTTCGACAAGCGCTCATGCTATCATTCCAAGTAAAACTAGACTTTGCATCAAAAGTGTTCTTCAGGGCAAAGAGAACTCCATTATCTACAGTGAAAACTTGCTGGAAAGACAAGTCTTCAGTACCGCCCTCGAAACCACCATCCCTATTTCTGTCATTTCCGAAAGTTTTCACAAGGAAAACATTTCCACCTGCTGCATTTTCGAACAAATTTAGGAATCGGGACATCAAGAACTGAGTGAAAGTCGGCAGCCCAGCGTCAGGAGAAGAATCGACAAAGCACACAGCGTGTATTTTTTTCAAGTCAAAGACAACTTGACCGTCGGGTTTAAATGTGTCGGAATAAAACGGACATTTCAGTTCAGATGAGCTCAGGACATGCATCAGTTTCGCAGCATCCAGGGATGATCCATCTTCCACTACAGCGTCAATTCCAGGGGTGTCTACGATGGTATAAAAGCCATGCTTGTTTGAGAAACTGTAGCCTATGAAAGAGCTGACACCTCCGCTGAGAGAACGCTTCGCTCCTGGATATGGCGATTTATGAACGTTCTCACCCTCTATTTCATAACGGAAGCAGTCCTCAAAATCAATTTCCAGAAGCGAGTTCATCATTGCATTTATGAATGTAGTCCTCCCACTCTTCGAAGGTCCCAGAACAAGGATGGTTTTGTTTGCGACGTCAGCAGCTTCAATCTTGCACTGTTCATAAGAGCGTAGGACATCGTGTCGAAAGCCATTAGACAGACTCTGTCTAACCGAACAAGCCAAGAAAAATCTTTCGGGATCCACGCCCGGTTTTGTTGACTTCAAGTAATCTGCTTTGAGAAGTCTTTTGTTCACCGCCCTACACAGTTATACGAAATTGTTATACGATGCGCAACATCAATTAATAGAAAAGAAACAACCACAAAGATAGCATGACAAGCTAGCCGACAAAAAGTTGATCCAAAAATTGATGTCACAAAAACTATAGCTATAAAAAACGGTGAAAGCAAACTAATACAAAATCCGAGTTGAAACATCTACAACCAAGAAAGAAAAAAACTTTCAATTAGAAAGGGTGCTCAAGATGCAAGCATTTTCAAAATATGACTGCTGGTGCAGACAAGTCTGTATAGAGTCCATATTTCACTTAGTTCTGTAAACTACTAGTGGTCATTTAAAATTTCCTGCAAAAATAAGTAAAAAGTTCAAATGAAAATTAGTCATGTGAACAATTTTTTTGAGAAATACCACGGTTTATAGCAAGGATGTGAATCGTCGAAAGACAGTTTTAAAACAAGAATCAATTCTCCTTGTTATGTTATCATATAAATAATATAGATAGATTAGTATTTAAATTATGTCATGACAATAGAAGTAAATACAACTTAAATCTTTCATAAGTTGAAGAGAATGAATAGAGAGCGCATGCTGTTAAGGCTAGAGTGGATTGGCAGGTCGGTAACGACCTTGACCGATAATGGAATTTAGCACGAATAGCTAGCACACTGTTGACGTCATGTTTAAGACTAAACAACGACGCACCACATTTCCCCCTCTCGGGAAAAGAATTCAAACCGCGTTTGAATTTCTTTACTCTAAAGTACAAAATTACTAAATGCGCTTTTACATATGAAAACCGTGAAGAACATCAGGTAGACAAAGAGATTTATAGAAAATGACTATCATATATAAAGGTTTGATATGAATTTTAACGATTGTAGCGAAAACAAGATACAATAGTTTGTATAATGTCTGGACCAAATGCTGAATTGATAAATGCGAAAGTTTTATTTATCTGACCGACGTGAAGCTGCAGAGAAATTTGGTATGAATTTTAAAGTTTGTAGCAAGAACAGGGTACAATAGTTTGTTTAAGTTCTGGACCAAAGCCGAATTCGATAAATACAAAAGTTTTATCTATCTGACCGACGCGAAGGATAGTCGGAAGTACTCTTTTTGGGGAAGCGAATAAATTTCCTATTTGAAACTGCGGAATCCTCGGGTATATCTGCCCTAGACTGGCCTACTTGGTTTGATCGATCAGAACCAGACACGACAAAACGGACTTTCTTGTCCGGAGAGGCAGGTGTTGACGGAGGAGTAGTTGTTGACTGGGACTGAATGACACTAACTGAATGTCTAATAGGACTACCGTAGAATGTAGTCTGCTTTTTCCGTCGAGATGAAGACCGTGACGAATTTGACGATGAAGACATATTCCCATCCTGTTCCGAAAGTGTGCCGTGACAATCTTGGGTGTTAGAGCCCGATGCTACCAATTTTGATGAGGTTCCTACTTGTGACTTCGAGATTGACGATTCTTCGTCTGAAGAGATGGGAATAAGATCTGAGCCTGCTGGGGTCATTACTGGAGTTGACGCCTTTGACTTGATGCTGATAGGAATTTCCGTTCCTAAATTGCTAGACTTAGAGGAAGAGACAATAACTGTAGATTTCGGTTTGATGCTAATACACTTTGGTTTGACGCTAATAGGAGCCTCTGGTCCTGGATTACCCGACGTAGAGGAAGAAACTGTCAAGTCTACCACCGGAGTAGAATGCTGTGGATACGGGATGTTCTGTATACCCGGAGCCTCCGAAGTTGCATCTTCCCTTAACTTCGACGCCACCATTTGACTGCGGGGTGGAGTATGTGAAACTGGCATAGATGGGAATTTCGAATGAGCAGGCACGTACACTATTTTCGCTGAAATACGTTGTCTGGAACCCGATTGTTTGAGAGGCCTATTGTCTTCCGATGATGATGTTGAAGATGTCACGATTGGGCGTTTCTGCCCTTTCTTCACAGGAGTTAGTTGTTTTCCTGAAAAACTTAGTTGGGTTGATTTAAGACGTACTGCCAAGTGATTCCTTCTAATAACTTTCCCTTTATCAGAAATATATGTGGATTCAGTGATCCGCACGATTTTGCCCTTATAAGGTTTGAAAAGTTCTCTGCCAGACTTCCTATTTAGAAATTTCCGAAAAATTTCGACCTTATTTGGTTCGTTCAATACTAAATAGTCCAAATTACGTTTTGGCAACGAAGGGCGAATTTGTTCCGTTGGCATTTGGTTCCGGAATCTGAGGGTACCAGCGGACAAGTTCGAACGAAGAGTGGCTGCGAGGATTTGATTTCTCTCCGTCAGGGTCTTCAGGGCTTTGACTCCCTCCTGATGCGTCAGAGACTTTTTCAACGACAACCACTGGTTTGCTGATTGTGCCAAGCTCTCCAGTGCACAATAGTGGGGTGTATCCGCTACTGAGTCTGTGGTTCCACCAAAATGTGGAGACACCGTCGGGCTTGATTGCCCTTTCTTGACGACTTTGATTCTTGGACGACTATCGCACTGCTCCCGTCGCTGCTCTGGTGTGAGCAAGTCCCGTTCCAAACGTTGGTTGTCTAAATGAATTCCCGAAGATAAGCGATCAGCCGCTATAGATAGCTCCGTATTCGGAGGACGACCAAAATGAAGTTCAAACGGTGAGACCCCGGTAACTGAATTTTTTGTAACCCGGATATCTTCAATAATATACCTAAGAGTATCCTGAACATTAGAGAAATCCGAACTTAACCGAGAGGCGCCCAAACGACGTTTAATTGTTTGTATCGACCGTTTGACTAGACTGCAACCACGATGGTCCCCCACCGGGCAAAAATATTGTGCGATATTTTTCTCTAGACAAAAATTTTGCACTAATTTATTTTTAAAACCGGAGTACTGGTCTGTTTTAATGGATTTGGGGATACTGTGCTGTTGAATATATGATTTGAGAAATTTAATGATCTTCCGTCCTCCCGTGGAACGCGTAATCATAGCCGACGGATATTTTGAGTAACGGTCGATTGCGACCAAGATATATATGCTATTACCAAATGAATCAAGTAGAGGGCCTGCGTAATCAAGTTGCAGCTCTTCATTAAGACCCGATAACAGAGGTAAAGGCTTGGATGAATTAAATGATACGTTCGCTTTCAAATTCTTACCAAACTTTGTGCACTGAGGACAATCTTTGCACAGTTGGATGATGTCCCGATGCATTCGGGGCCACCAGATGTATTGTGCTGCGTCAACCATCGCTAACTGACCCGCATGCGATCTATGAAGTCGAGATAACAAAGGTTTGCGTAGACACATGGGAATAGCGATCCTATTATCCACCACAACACAGCCATCAACTACCGCTGCACAATGCCAAAATGATCTAATATAGGAATCGATACGGCAAAATCCTTCGTAATCCCGGTTGATTATTGCTCGTTTCATGAGACTTAAACTGGCATCTTCATCCGTGAGCTCCGACAATACATCTGAATCCAGAATTCCCACCAGTCCGGTTAACGATTTCTGGTCCGCAGCGACCACTGGTGACTTTAAGATCTCGAGACTGTTGACTGACTGAGATTGTTGTTTTGGTATCCTGCCCCGTTTGGCCCTGAAATTCGCTAGAATACGGGCATATTGACTCCTCAGTTCCACTCCTCGTTGAACTGTTGATGATCTTCTGGGTCGAACAGCCCCCGCGCGAAACCGCGGCCTGGCTCTATCTGAGGAGAACCAATGTTGAGTGACCGGCAGATACTGGTTTAACAACTGCTGGAAACTGTCATTTGTGTTGTTGGTACTTGTGTTGGGATTCATTGCAGTCTGAAAAAGAAAAGCACTCAATAATCTAACTGCACTCCAACCAATCCGATATGATGAAATCAAGACAAAAAGATTGATTAGTAACGACAACAGATGACAACCGCTCACGGCCAAAGTAATAATCCACAATGAGATTAGAATTGGCAGATAAATTGTGATCCATGCTGAGAAAGTGGCAAAATACTCAACGCTGATTGGCTAGAATATGAGCCAACACGTTGGACGCCCTCTAGCGGAGAAAGAATCGATAGATTAGAGGAGTTATTTTGACTAATGGCTAACATTTTGTCGCCCTCTAGCGGATATAAACCTTTCGGTGTAGATTGAATGTCTTGAATTAAGACGCCCTCTACCGGTATGTTTCCAAATTTGTTCGATGCAACAAGTGAACTGTTGGTATCGGGACAATTGATCCGAGACTGACAATTTCCCAATAACTCAACTAGGTTAATTTGGTCAGGCACGACATAATCCTGACATACTTCCGCGGTTTCAGATAACTCCTCAGTTGAAGTATAATGCCTGGCCCAACCGTCCAAGAATTCACACGCATCAAAGAATCGACTAATGCATTTGACGACATATTGTTCGTCAAAACTGCTTGGTCGTGGAGCTTCAAATGTTGGGAAACGAGATAAGTAATCCACGATTCCTAGCTTACAGCCGGAGATATGGAAGATATCGAAATCGAAAGGTAATAACCTATCAGCCCATCTAGTTAAACGTGACTGATAAGTTTTGTTTCCGCGGTTCGTCTTTAATGCAGATATGATTGCTTTGTGATCAGTTAGAATCACGAAATGATTCCCTAACAAGTACGTTCGAAAATGCTCACACGACCATACGATCGCCAGAAGTTCTAATTCATTGGTACTGTATTTCTTCTCCTGATCGTTTAGAAAACGTGATGCAAAAGCAATTGGCACCCAAACATCCTCTTCTATTTCCTGTTCTAATGCAGCACCCAGACCACTATGACTGGCGTCACATTTCACCCGCGAGTTCCGACTTTGGTCATAGTGATACATTTTTGTTATGTTCGCGATCAACTGCAAGATGTTACTAAACGCCATTTGCTGACATTCCCCCCACACAAATTTGCTTTTATTACCTGCCGTCAGTGGCGGGCGTAATTGGTCGGAATGGACCTGAAGATTCGGCAAAAATCGTTGTAGGTGGTTGAGTATGCCCATGAATGAACGGAGTTGTTTGAGTGTTCTTGGTGGTTCCAGAGCAAGTACTGCCTCTATCTTAGAACGTTTCGGTCTGTATCCTTCTGAATCAATATCGTATCCTAACCAAGATAATTGATTCAAGGAAAATTCGCATTTCGAAAATTTCAGAGCAAAACCTTCTTTATCCAGACGACTTATCACCTTGTCTACAAGAATATTGTGATCCTCGACTGAACCCTTCGAAACAATCAGAATATCATCAAGGAAACAAAATACCCCTGACAGACCCTGGAGAGTATTGTCCATCGCTTTTTGGAATTCCTTTGGCATGTCCGTTAGACCATAAAACCCCGTCTTGAACCGATACGTGCCAGTTTGTTCTCCACAGACGATATTGAAATTGCAATGTCGACTAACTTCCTCACTGAGCGGAATCTGGCTGAAGGCATATTTTAAATCTAAGGACGTAAACCAAACATCTCCTGAAATGTCCGACGTGATTATCTGGGCGGCCGAGTCCAATAGTTCCAACAAATTCGGCATTTGGTAATGGTTCTTATGAATTTGTTCATTCATAGGTTTAGCGTCCATAGCTAATTTCACAGAACCATCTTTCTTGGCCGTAATTACTATCGGAGAGATGAAATACTCACTGGTACATTTATTCAATTTAACCACGTGCCCTTCATGAATGAGTTTTTGGATTTCCTGACCAACTTTATCTTGAATATGCACCGGCACTCTCCTACCCTTTTCTTGAATGGGGACGAGTGGAGACTTGAACGTAGAGAATACTTTGTGGTTTTTGGCTTTGCCAATTCTACTGAATACCCGATGGAACTTCTGGTGAAAGTGAGATTTCCATGAATCCGATGTTAAATTCGGGTTTGATTGGGAGACTTCTCCCACCAAAGGACGATCTGGTCTAACTTGCGTTGTTCTTACTCCCAATTGGGGTTGCAAATCCAAACCCAGTAAACAACGTGTGCGATTTTCTGAAATAAGGAATTTTGCAGACTTGATATGCCATCCCAAAGATGATACATCCATAATTAACGTGACCATCAATTCAATTTTCTTCCGATTATAGTCAACGTATACTGTATCAATTGGACTTTCTTGAACCGTGAAGAACTTGGCTGAAGGAACCGTTTTCAGAATATAGTCTGCTGTCTTCTTATTCACGAAGGAGGCTGGACTCCCAGTATCCACTGTTGCATTGAAAAACGTCTTACCACAACGTAGTGTTATCTGGATGGAACGTAACTTGCCCGTGGCGGCATTGACCACCTCCAACTTTTTCACTGACCTAATTGGGAGACTTGGTTTCACTGCTGCTACAGATAAAACAGTGAATTCCGACTCACTATCGGACGCGATGAAATTACAAGTTTCTTCCACTGTCTCATCTGACTCAGCTTCCACGTTCGCTACATTCTTAGAGTTACAACATTTGGCAAAGTGACCCTTTTTGTCACAGTTCCTGCAAGTAACATTTCTGGCTGGACAACTCTGCTTGTGGTTTGTTGAGAATCTGTTACCACAGAAATAACACGACTTCGATTTCTCGTTGATCCCCTTTTTCTTACTATTCTGTGCCCGATTAATCCTGTCCGAAAGTTTCTTACCCTGGACAGAGAAGGTGGGTTCCTGTTTTATCCGGGAATTCTGACCCAAGGTAGCACCTGCCTGGGAATAATTGCCCGACGACGACGAACTCCCGAGTTGCCTTTGCAAATCGGTGGCCGTTTGTGCTCCCTTTTCTTGCAGTAAAGCTGATTTCAAAGAATCCTCCGGAGTAGCACCTGGATGAATACATAATTCTCTCTGAATATCCTATATCTCATTTTGGCAATGAAGATATCTCGTACGACTTCCTTTTCTTGATCAATTGTCCATCCACACAGGGCGGCTTGTCCCGTCAAACTTAAATAGAATGCTTCCAAACTTTCTCGGTCTGAATGTACCGCGTTGTATATTTGCATACGTTCGATGATGAAATTTTTCTCCTTTCTGAATAGGAGAACACAGAATTCATGGAATTCCCGAAACGTTAATTCGCTCAGATCCGCATGTGGATAATTTTGGAGGAATCTTTTCCTCCCTTCTGAGCCGAGCGAGAAAAATAAACGAGATTTAACACGTTGTTCAACCTCGAAATAATACACTCCTGGTGCAATTCAGGGACCTTTCGCCCGGCGCTCTTCATTCATTTCTGTGACTTTCCGGACCGCCGCGTCATTACGTGCAATACGACTTGCGATTGCTGCAGCATCTTCATCCGCCCCCACAACTTCTGGTTTTGGAGCAGGATCGTCGTGTACGACACCCGGAGGTTTTAATAACTCTCGTGGATCGCATCTCTCTCTTAGAGTAATTGCCAAATTGAATTGACCTATCCACGAATCCCAGCTATGTGGTGGGTCCGCAGTTGGTTTATGCCAAAATACGGATACGCCCAACAGGTCAGTTCGATCCTCTGAGGTCGAAACTGCTGGCTGCGCCATGTGAATTGTCGAAAGACAGTTTTAAAACAAGAATCAATTCTCCTTGTTATGTTATCATGTAAATAATATAGATAGATTAGTATTTAAATTATGTCATGACAATAGAAGTAAATACAACTGAAATCTTTCATAAGTTGAAGAGAATGAATAGAGAGCGCATGCTGTTAAGGCTAGAGTGGATTGGCAGGTCGGTAACGACCTTGACCGATAATGGAATTTAGCACGAATAGCTAGCACACTGTTGACGTCATGTTTAAGACTAAACAACGACGCACCACAAAGGATAATAAGTAAACACAACCCACAGATAGTTTGAAAAATGTCAATGAACGCAAGGAAACCGAAAAAACTTCAATTTGCAGGCTTCAAAAGAAAATGTATATGATTTGAAGCTCTTCGACACATTGAAAAAAAATACCCCAATTTGAGAAAACTGAATCAATATCTACTGTCGAAGCTAGAAATACTTCACGCTTTGTTCCGACCATTGAAAATGGCGAGGAACGTGGTATTCGCGTGTGTTTTAGATTTTTTTATTTTTTCCTACGCAAAAGCAGGTACCACAAATAATCATCGGCGAGAAAAGTTCTAACTAAACAAAAACGAACAAAAAAATGAGCAGGACCTAGCTAAAAGTCTTCCCCACATTCAGTGTCACTTATAATAGAAATGCACTATAAAATTGGCCAACGTGAGGTGTTTAAGTATTTGCAAGACTTTGAGCGAAAAAAACTGTCTGCACTGCGACCATTGGGCCGAGTATTTTGCATTTTTAAAATTAAACTCAACATTTCAGAGAAAAGGGTTCGATTCGACTTAAGATCAATTTTTGCTCGATTAACCCACCCGAATTGTTTCAATTTGCTGTTGCCGACAAAAACGCAGATTCCGGTGGGCCTGGCGTACTGGGGTTCGTTAACAATTCTGTAAGCCAGTTCCTTCTCTGGTATGCGAGTTTTCACTGGTTTCAGCCGCACCTCGAACATGCAGGTGTAGCCTTCCATCTTTCCATTTTTAAATGCACTGTAGTCGGCAGCCTGTTGTGGATCTTCTGTGAAATACGCACCATTTCCACAAACTTTGCCGTAGCGGCCACTGACCTCGTTCACATCTTTGTCGTCGCTGTGTTTCTGTCTCCCTCCGCTGGATGGATCCACAACTTTCACCTGCATTTTTCAAATTTGACACTTCGCTTACACAAGAAAAAACTCAAATCTGATATTAGTTATTTCACAAACCACTTCAAAATTCAACAAAAAAATGGTTTGATAAAAATTTCGAAAACAAATAGATTTTTCATTGAACACTCACACATAAAACACCTAGCCTGAAAGAAAAATAAGTTTTCAGCATGAAGCAAGACTGAAACGTCTGCTGCGAAGTGCGCCATCAATGAAAGCAGAAATGACCTTGCCATTCACTCTCAGGTCGGATCTACTTAACAATCCCCCCATGGTATCTTTTAAAGAATCTCCACCCCTATGAATAAACACAGTAATTAGCACTAGAGCTGTGTATTGAGAATTCTAATTTTGCTGCATTATGATTGGTCGAAAACCTAAACTACTTAGCAATCTACCTTCTGAAAAGGAAGGAGATAGTTCAGTAGATCCCTCAGATCAAAGAAACGATCCGATCGAGTTCAAAAAAAGCTGCCAATAATTCGTTTGATTTTCGCCGATTTATACATTGCTGATTTAAATTAACCGATCAAATTGAACAAAATTTAAAAATTCAAATTAATTTTTTTTCAAATTGAGTTCATATTAGACAAGAAAGAAGATAGCAAAAGTTGCTTAAATGCTCAACCAAAATTTTACCTCAAAAATGTGGTCATTTGGCTTTTTTTAAAAATCAAGAAATGAGCTGCAACTATTTTGTTGTTTGATGAGAAATGTGAGACTACTCGATATGAAACATGCTTGAAAAACATGAAAAAGTATCGACTAGCATAATTTGATAGCTTTATTTATCAGAAATATTAAAGAACAGTCATAATCCGTTCGAAACAAACTTGCATTTCTGAGAAAAAGAAAATTGCAATCATACGCTTACCCCCTACCATACGCCCACACCTTCGAGTACCTCGATCGAGTCCCCCTACAAAAAATAAATCAACGGTTAATCATAAGACAATCTCACGAATCTCCCCATTTGGCAAAAGAGACGAGATAGTTAAACAGACTCGGAATCATAAGACAATCTCACGAATCTCCCCATTTGGCAAAAGAGACGAGATAGTTAAACAGACTCGGAGGATGTTCACATGGTCACGTGGTCCAATTTCCAATTTTATTAGTGAGTTTGTTCAAAATACAGATTTTATACAGAAATAGTTTTCAAAATTACAACTTGGCTAACGGGAAATTTTCTAAGTAGGGTCACGAAGTGTACGGTTAATCAATATTTTGTTTATAATGATTCAATTTGGCCAGTAATTGTTTCTGTTTGAAACAATTAATGTACTTCATTGAATTTTTTTTGGATTTTTATGCTAGTCGATACAATTTTCAATTTTATGCCAGTCAAATTTTATGCCAGTGGATACACCGCCCTCTCCTAGATTTTTGCTAGGCTGTGTAAGATGCTTCTTTCTCACTGGTGTATCGACTTGTATAAAGTTCCACCATCATAAAAGTTGTGACATTCGACCAGAATGTACGAAAATGCAAAAACAGAACTCGAAATTTTATTGTGAGATCGGAGTGGGAAAGTTAACGGTTTTAACAAATTAGTGGTCTTAGTCGTTCATTTTGACGAACGCGGAAGGGTTAATTTGGAGTTTCATGTTAATTTTTAAAAATTCGTTCAAAAAGAAAGACACGCGACAACGTCCAAATTTCGCACCAACTGAAACGGCGAAAACACACAACAACAACAGTTAGTCTCAGACAGAACAACAACAAAACTCGTGAAGTAAAGCAGTGAACGGAAATTGTGATCGAGATTGAAGAAAACTTTACAAAGACCATTCCGAGTTGTAACGATTGTGCCGCAACAATCGTTACAACGCGAATCCCAAGAACAAGGAAGGGTGGTGGGACGGCTTGCGTGTTCAGCCTTCCACAAAGAGTAAGGACGTTATTTCCCTGGATTCCAGAATCCGGAGGGGTCTCGGGAGGGAGACTCGAATTGTATTTTTTAAAATTTTATTTTCCTGGAGATGTTCTGAATTGAATTCAATTAACATCTATCTAAATTCATTTTCAGATCATGAGAAGCTAGGAGTTGAGGGAAAGGGTTTATCCATCTTCGATGGAGATGATGTTTTTTGTTTACTGAACAAAAACAATCGTAATATAATAAATAAGTAGTAGCCCTGTTTTTGGGAGTGACCTCGTGGTCTGGGGATACTGAGACCCAGCCATGAGCTCACTATTTTTGCATATAATTAAGTTAATTAGAGCGTTCTGATCGAAGCCGGAAACAGTAACGTTTTTTTTATCGACCCGATGTTAGAAAGACCACCAAAAGAACTGACTTTGACAGAGACGTTGAAAAGCATGTTGAGCTGTAATTAGACGCTAGCTAGTCGTTTTAGAACCTAGCTTTGTTTTCCGTCGATATGGACTTCCGGGCGAACGTTACATAGATGTTTTTATGGCGCTCCTGGGTGTTTTTCTTTTTTAACATCATGACCGGCAGAACCTTTAACGAGCACTCCGCGCCGAGCGGCTGCTCAAAACAAGGCCCTGACTACTGGGGCAGAAGGGTAGTTTGGAACGCGAAAGCCTTCCAGATTCCCGTAAATAGCTTTTTAACCTAGTTAAGACCGAGAATTCACATACCAGCAAGGGTGGGGGGATTGGCTGTCCCGTCAATCCCTGAGAGGTTTGTGACCAGAAACGCTTAAAGATTTACAAGAAACCAAACAAAAAGTACTATAGGTTCTAAGAAAAAACAAAAAACAACTAAATAACCGATAAAAATACATATATATATATAAAATCAGTAGAAATCATCCCCCCAGACGATATTGTTTTTATAGGCATTTATATCAGTCAGGATCGTTACGATCAAATTTGTGGCCCGTTTGTGGTGCTTGTACTGTAGGGTTATTTGAGTATTTAAGCACGTTAATGCTATTTTGCGCTGAATCCGGAAGGGTCTCGGGATTAGAGAAGAAGTGTGATCCGGCAAGCAGTGCAAGGAGCGACAAGAAGGGTCAAGGACAACAACAATCGACTGTTGGGTATCGGTAACAAGTTTTGTATCTCTTATCTTACAGAAATTAAGATACCAACCTGTGGGGGGCTCGACAGTGACTGCACTGAAGTGACCCTTCTCCGAATTGCAAATTTCCGAGTTAAGCACCTTATTTTGGGTATTGAACCAACCCGGAGGGGTATAATTTTACTAGTATTACTATTTATACAGCCTATCTAAATACTTCTATACCGTTTTCAGAGAAAAACACAGTAAGCAGACCGGTTTTTTGGGTCAAAAAGCGATATTTTGATCCCCCCACAAATTGCTATTTTTGAGATATCGATAATTTTGAAACGGAAAGAATTGCAAAATTAAAACTTACATCGTAACTGTACTAGTATATTTGGTAGAACCGGTTGAGTTTAGTTCAGAAAAGGTTGGAACTAATTGGGTACCAAAAACCGAATTTTCTTTATTTTTTTTAAAAAAGAAACGCTACAAAATAAGAAAATTTATTAAAGATTTTGAGTTAGGACAGTAAAAATTGTTGTTCGGACAGCGTTCGCTCGCTTGTGAATCGACAGGTTTTAAAACCCGTTTGCCGGTAACCTTCCGGGTTACAGTGAAATCGGACTTAACGTGTTTGATTTAGTGGACTCATCAATCCGGAAGTAACCAAAAATATTTTTTTTTCAGCTGGAACGTTTTAGATCGGGACTTTTGCATTGAACTAGAAGAATAGAGGCCTCTTGAGCTCGGATCAATAATTTTTAGGTCGAAAAGATAAGAATTGCGAAAAAAAAATTTACGCGAAACCTATAAGAGAGAAAGTTTCTTGACTTTAGAAAAAAGACGTGTTGTTTAATAACTTTGGAACTACTGAACAGATCCAATTGATCTTGGTACCATTAGATCAAAAATTAGGTGAGCTTACTCATAAAGTTTTCAATTATCCGGAAAAAAGTAAGCGTAAAAAATTTTTAAGACTAATTTTAGCAGTATTACCAATAAGTGAAGGTAGACCGATCTTCACGTTTTGTGAAACTTTTCGGTAGTAACGGTTGAATAAGGCAATTTTACGCTGTTCTAGACAAACAGGGAGGGCTTAAAACCCAGAAAACAATAGTCGAGTCGAAACTAGGCTAATTAGAAGGATCTTCACAGTCGAGTAGAATAGCAGAATAAGAGGCTTAACTACGATCCGGAAGGGCCTACGGATGGAAAATACACCCTTCCTAGTTAGTTCCTATAGCATTATAGCACGAAAGAACGTATCCGGGAGGGCCTCGGATGAGATTTTTAAAAGTCCCGGAACGTTTTTTTACAAACCCGGAGGGGTCCCAATTCGGAAGGGTAACAATTTTGCCAAACCGGAAGGGTCCTATTTTTGCCCATCCGGAGGGGTCCCAATTTTGCCAATCCGGAGGGTCCTATTTTTGCCAACCCGGAGGGGTTCTGTTTTTGCAATTCCGGAGGGGTCCTACCTTTGCCAAGTCGGAGGGGTCCTATTTTTGCCAACCCGGAGGGGTCCTATTTTTGCCAATCCGGAAGTGTCCTATTTTTGTCAATCCGGAGGGAACCTATTTTGCCAATCCGGAGGGGTCCACTTTTTGCCAATTCGGAAGGGTCCTATTTTCACCAATCCGGAAGGGTCCTATTTTTGTCAAAATTGAAGTAGACAAGAGAAAAGTAATTAGTAAAGAATATTAGGTTATTAGATGTCAGGCTAGAAACTAGTGACTGCACTAGTAACTTGCCCTTTAAAAGGACCAGAGTAAAACAAAACAGGTCTCAACCCGGATTTTTGCGACACTAAGTCTAAATTGAAAAAGAATTTGTCACTGATTTGTGTGGATTAAAATCCAAATCAGTTTTTGGAAACATGATTGCCTTGAGTATTTTAGTAGTTCGAGCTCGGGCAATCCGAAAGCAGATTAGTAACACAGGACTCGGTTGGCGCATTAGACGCCCACTTGAGAAAATTAATACCTTGAAGTTTTGACTGTTTGGTGCGGCACCGAACAGGGAAAGCTCTTTCTTTAGAGACCGGTTCTACTAACGTATTGCGACTAACTAAAGTACAAAACACATACAATTTTCATTGAAATTATTTATTTTCCTTCATTTTTGCCAATCCGTAAGGGTCCTATTTTTGCCAATCTGGGAGGGTCCTATTTTTGCCAATCCGGAGGGGTCCCATTTTTGCCAACCCGGAAGGGTCCCATTTTTGCCAATCCGGAGGGGTCCCAGTTTTGCGATTCCGTAGGGGTCCTATTTTTGCCAATCCAGAGGGGTCCTATTTTTGCAATTCTGGAGGGTTCCTACTATTGCCAATCCGGAGGGGCCTTATTTTTGTCAATTCTTAAGGGTCCTATTTTTGCCAATCCGGAGGGACCCTAATTTACCAATCCGGACGGGTCCAATTTTTGCCAATTCGGAATGGTCCTATTTTCAACAATCCGGAAGGGTCCTATTTTTGTCAAAACTTAAGTAGACAAAGAGAAAAGTATATAGCAAAGAATATTAGGTTATTAGGTGTCAGGCTAGAAACTAGTGACTGCACTAGTAACTTGCCCTTTAAAAGGACCAGAGTAAAACAAAACAGGTCTGAACCCGGATTTTCGCGACACTAAGTCTAAATTGAAAAAGAATTTGTCACTGATTTGTGTGGATTAAAATCCAAATCAGTTTTTGGAAACATGATTGCCTTGAGTATTTTAGTAGTTCGAGCTCGGGCAATCCGAAAGCAGATTAGTAACACAGGACTCTCCTATTTTTGCCCATCCGGAGGGGTCCCAATTTTGCCAATCCGGAGGGTCCTATTTTTGCCAACCCGGAGGGGTTCTGTTTTTGCAATTCCGGAGGGGTCCTACCTTTGCCAATCCGGAGGGGTCCCAATTTTGCCAACCAGGAACGGTTCCATTTTTGCCAATCCGGAGGGGTCCCAATTTTGCGATTCCGTAGAGGTCCTACTTTTGCCAACCCGGAGGGGTCCCAATTTTGCCAATCGGGAGGGGTCCTATTTTTGCCAATCCAGAGGGGTCCTATTTTTGCAATTCCGGAGGGATCCTACTTTTGTCAATCCGGAGGGGTCCAATTTTGCCAATCCGGAAGGGTCCTTTTTTGCCAATCCGGAGGGACCCTATTTTGCCGATCCGGAGGGGTCCAATTTTTGCCATTTCGGAAGGGTCTTATTTTCACAAATCCGAAGGGTTCTATTTTTGTCTAAACTTAAGTAAACAAAGAGAAAAGTAAATAGTAAAGAATAATAGGTTATTAGGTGTCAGGCTAGAAATTAGTGACTGCACTGGTAGCTTGCCCTTTAAAAGGACCAGAGTAAAAACAAAACAGGTCTAAACCCGGATTTTCGCGAAACTAAGTCTAAATTGAAAAAAAGTTGGTCACTGATTTGTGTGGATTAAAATCCAAATCATTTTTTGGAAAAGTGGTTGCCTTGGTCTAGCTCGGGCAATCCCAAGGCAGATTAGTAACACAGGACTCGGTAGGCGCAATAGACGCCCACTTGAGAAAATTACTGCCTTAAAGTTTTGACTGTTTGGTGCGGCACCGAACAGGGAAAGCTCTTTCTTTAGAGACCAGTTCGATTAACGTGTTGCTACTAAATAAAGTACAAATCATATACGTTTTGAAATTTTTTTATTTTCCTTAATTTTTGATTTTAAATCAAAAATATCTGTTCTTGATTGGGTAGTGAGTAGACTATTTTTTGAAAATATTGATATCATCAGACTGTGCTAGCTTCATATCTTTACAACCAACAATCGATCATTGAGAATAATTTGTTTATACGCTGTACTGTGATAACATACAAATCTTCGTGGTCACTATTTAGGTCCAACTATTGGAAGTTAATGTGTTGTGTTATTTTTATCAGTAGTCAAACAACAAGGACACTAGCAATCGAATTGAGTGTAAAGGCAGTAGGAAGTGATAAATCAAAAATGAGTCTAGACAAGTCAAGGATACCTAAACTAAGTGATAGCTCTAGGAAATTCATACCCCAGAAACAAAAGAAAAGAAATGAACGACCATTTTTTTGGAAAGGATCGCACGAACCCGGACCGACAAAGGGAAGAAAGTTTCAGGCGGAATGGTTGAAACCATGAGTCAAAAATTCTCAGAAGGACAAAAGGCAATGTTAGAAGTAGAGGTCTATCCGGACCCTGACATGGAGGGACATGGACCGCAAGCGAGTAGAAACAGAAGACTGGCGAGTGAATCTACTCCGGTAGAACAAGGCCAAGATGTTGCTACTTCCACCGGGACTCTAGACCGAGATGAGATGTCGGAACTGTCCAACATCTCTCCTGAAAACGTAGCGACTACCCACAGAAAACCTACAGACAACACTATGATGCATGGTGTGACGGAGAAACCGGCAACGTCCTCCTCGTTTTCAGAAAGAGTGAAGAACACTTTGGGAAACTTCTTTCCATTTACCATGGGAACGGGTACAGGCGATTAAGCAGAAACCCAGGAAGAGAAGGAGGACGATGACGAGCAAGATGACTTCTCGGTCAATACGAGAGAACCGAAGTGCCGAACGCACCAAACCCAAACCCCAAAAAATAAGGAGAATAGTGACGTGGAACCTACAAGGCATCTCCACCAGAGATTAAAACCGCGACCGCCTTAGAAGATCAGTAGAACTTGCAAGGCAGCAAAAATGGAAGGCAGTACTGAGTTCCGAAATGCGCTCGGAACAGGAGGGGATAATATGGCTAGGAGACAAACCAAAACAGGCAGTAGTCATCCACTCACAAAATTGTGAAATTCTCCTGTTAGGCGATATTCTGGAAGAGTGGATAGCCAGCGTACATCAGAAACGTTTTTCCGAGCGGGTCACAGCGGTGCAGATTGGCAGGATCAGCCTCATCGCGACCTATCAGACCCTGTGGAGTAAGGGACCTGAGGAAATTGATATTTTCAGGAAAGATTTGGAAAATGAGCTTGATTGAACTCCAAACGAGAGCGTACCCATACTGGGAGGCGATTGAAACGCGCAAGTAGAGGGCATAAGGGGAAAGTACGGCCTAAAGACAGAGACAAATGAAGCTGGAGAAAGTCTCCTGGAATGGTGCGAAGAACACCAGCTACAACATGTCAACTCCTACTTCACAATATGCTCCCGAGGAACATGGTTCAACCAGATGCACAGACGTTGTTACGAGCTCGCTGGTTTCTTAATGAGAGCAGCCGATCGCAACCAAATGGTCCGTAGGGTAGCCACGGCACAGCACATGACATGGCATTATCGGACCTCAAGCCCGCCTGGATTGACATTTGGCGCGAACAAAAAGAAAACGGCGACCCAGAATAGAACAAAAAAAGAACACCGCAGATAGACTGGGAACGCATGAGAAACAAAGAAATGGCAAAAAAAATACCGCAAGAAGACGGAGGAAAAACTCAACAATGAGGAAGACTGGGACTCCATATTGCGGAAGCTCACAGATGCAGCGAAGGAAATAAGTGGCACAAAGAAACGACAGATAGCCAACTCGTGGACAGTGGGATACGAAGAAGAACTGAAAAGCCTATACACGGAAATCTCCACAGAAGTAATTCGTAGAAACGACCTGCTTCGTCAAACACTTGGAGATTCAGATGGCATACTCGCCGATGCTCTAACTGCATCAAGCGGAAGACTGGTAGCCGCACGCAAGATGATGAAGAAATACATACGCCAACAGGAAAGACTATGGTGGGACGAAGTCATCATCGAGTGCGAAAATGCAGCGGAGAAAAGGGACATGAATACCCTGTACAAAATCTTAAGGAAACTGGTAACAAGATCACAGTAACACCTGACAGGCACCACTATCTCCACTGACGAATTCAAGGCCCACTTCAGCAACGTATCAAAAGACCGATACGAGAACAACCCGGGTAATTTGATGAACACAGTCAAACAGATGCCAGATAAAAGTAAAAACGTCAAGTTCATAACAGCCAACCAGAATCTGAACACCCCTCCGTCCGAGAAAGAAATCATGGAAGCACTGGAGGAGGTGAGAGAATCGTCACAAGACAAGGACGGGGTCCGCATGGTATACATTCGCAACGCATACTGGTAATGGAGGGAGAATGTCATCCAGCTGGTGATGAGAATCTGCACGACCAGAGCAGACCAGTGGGAAGAGTCTCTGAAGAAAGGCCAAATAGTACTATTGCTTTAAAAAGGGAACATCAATGACACAACTTCCGAGGTGTGTGCTTGCTCTCAATGGCCAGTAGAATTTTGTCAAGAGTGATCGCAAACCGCCCGAGAACATGGAGCAAAGAACTCCAGGTACTGGAAGAAAACCAAAGCGGGTTTCGACCAGGCAGGTCCACGGCAGACGCAAGCCAGATCTACCCAGGAAAAAACATGGTAGAAATGCACAACAGTGAAACCCAAACCGCACGACTATCATTGTCCCTATTCGCAGACGACACCACCCCCATCGGCGAGAAGAAAGAAATAGAGTCTGGAACAGCAACAATAAAATAAGTTATTGTGAACTTCGAGGAGAAAAACAACAAAGAAAAAGAAGAGAAACTAGAGTTCGGAAAGGACGGAGCAGGTGGCATCAGAATGTTAGGAGTGTAGATCGGGGCGAAAGAAGACATTAAGAACAGAAAAAGACGAAAAGACGAGTAGGAGGACAATGGGCCAAAGTAAAATACCGACTGACAAAGAGCAAGCTGCCAAAAAAATCCAGGCTAGAGTTGTCCAATGCTGCGTAGAAAGCGGCTTATTGTTTGAAGCCCACATAAGGACATGGAAAAACTCGGAGTTAAAGTATTTGCAAAGTTGGATTGACCGATGCTATAGGCACGTCTGGAGCTCAAAGTCGAGGCCGCCACTAATTGAATTGCAAGAAAAGGGAGTGAACATGCTGGACATCAGAAATCAACTGAACATCAAGTCGATCCGATGGAAAATTGAAGGAAGAACGCTAAGACAATTAGGCCGTGTAATGAGAATGGACGATAAAAGACTGACTAAAATAGCTTGTCTAGGGTGGCTTAATGATTTGCAAACTCTAACGAAATGTCCGGGAAAAAAAACAAACACTAATCTACTGGCGTAAGCTCATCAGAGAAGCGGGTATGGATGTGAACGAGATAGACAAACTGAATCACGACAGAAAAGGATGGAGGCGAGCGGTCGAAGCACAAATACAGCACCTGCACAAACGGGAAAAGTCAAATGCGAAAAAAAACGGTGAAACGACAGAAAGGAACTCCTATACCACCCAAGCAACATCGAACACGTGTGAGATATGTGAGAAGGATTTCAAAAACCAGGGCGGCCTGAGAATCCATATCAAAAGGATGCACAAAGAGGCGAGAGTGACTTTTGCATGCAACAAATGCGGAGCCATCTTCAAATCTGAAAACTCGAAAAAAACCACAGGAAGACATGCGAGGGAGACAGGAAGAATGAAGATGGAATCCAGACATGTGGCAGATGTGACAAAACCCTACAGGCCGGAAACATAGCCCGCCACAAAAGACAGAACTGCACGGGAAACCGGGTACCAGAACACGAAGCAACCGAACAACACCATCAACACGGCGTCTACAAACAGAAAGGGACTATATGTCTGAGATGTAACGAGAGGAAGTCCGCGTCAAACTTACCAAAGCACCTAAGGATATGCACCACGTCCAAGAATTAGAATCGATACTGGGAAAGAAGAAGTTCATGGGATACGCCAGTGGGATATTCAGTGACTTTGAAAGACAGAAGCAGAAAGGGTCAACAGTCACAGATTACAATGCAGTAGACGAGAATGATGAAGTCCAACGAGTGATGAAGGAGTTGGAACCATTACTGGAAGCGTCGTGAAAGCTTAACTGGAGGAGCATCATGTTGACACATGGTGAGTTCCCCTGCCATTGCTTGCCACAAACATGGTGGTATCCCGGGCGTAGTAATCTGGTGTTGATCTGGTTATGTGGAGAGCTGCTCTCCATGGATTTACCAGATTCATCACAGTCCATAACGATAGCAATAGTGGGAGTTAGGATGGCATTACGATGGCTGGAAGCTCATGTGAAAGAGAACAATCGACAAGAAACGCCTACGAAAGAGCAATTGCAGGAATTGGATTGTCTAAAAGATTTAGACCTTTTTGAGACAACGTGCAAAATCCTGAATATTCCGATGTAAGAGAAAAAGATATGGGCCAGAAGGCGACTGATGCCATGGTTCAAGAAGCATTTGTCGAAACACAGCAGAGTGTACGGCGTGTATCAGCTGGACATTGGGGCAGGAGCTTTCAAGCGAGCTTTTGTAACTCGTCGGAATGCAGTAACCACCGCAGAGAAGAGGACGTCTAGGACACGTGAATGTGACGGGAGAGAAAGAGAAGAAATGTTGAAGGAAGACTTGGAGAAAAACGTGACGTTGTGCCTCCACAACAGCCGAAACTGGGAGACTAACGTTGATCCTGTACTTTGTTGCAAGCAAAGAGTAGAAGAGCAGAAGTGTTGTAGGACTGCCTCCAACAGCGTCAGAATAGCTACCGACGTGTAACAATCGTTACAACGCGAATACCGAGAACAAGGAAGGGTGTTGGGACGGCGTGTCCAGCCTTCCTGAAAGAAATAGGGACGTTCTTTCCCCGGATTCCAGTATCCGGAGGGGTCTCGGGAGGGAGACTCAAACTGTTTTTTATAAAATTTTAGCTTCCTGGAGATGCCTGAGTTAAATTCGATTTACATCGAAAACCATTTTCAGACCATGAGAAGCTAGGAGTCGAGGGAAAGGGTTGATCCATCTTCGATGGAGATGATGATTTTTATCTACTGAACAAAAATAATCGTAACTTAAAAAATAAGTAGTAGCCCTGTTTTTAGGAGTGACCTCATGGTCTGGGGATACTGAAACCCAGCCTTGAGCTCACTATTTTTGCATATAATTAAGTTATTTAGAGCGTTCTGATCGAAGCCGGAAACATTAACGTTTTTTGTCGACCCGTTGTTAGAAAGACCACCAAAAAATTGGCGTTGGCAGAGACGGTGAAAATCATGTAGAGCTGTGTTTAGACACTAACCAGTCGTTTTAGAATCTAGCTTTGTTTTCCATCGATATGTATTTCCGGGCTAACGTTACAAGTTTGAAAATTGAAAATTGTCACAACTAGCATAAAAATCCAAACGGAAAATTCAAACAAGTCCAGTACTTGTTTCAAACAAGACAAATACTGGCAAAACAAATAATTATATGCATAATATGGATCAAGTATGCACTTCCACCCCTCCCCCTCCCCCTAGTGACCCTACGTAGAATATGTAGAATATCCCCCTAGACCAAATTGTAATTTTGAAAATTCTTTCTGTGTAAAATATGCATTTCGAACGAAGCATTAATTAAATTGAACCAAGTTAACATTCTACGGATCTGTTATCAAAAAACATATCGGAAGAAGCCTCTTACATAGCCTAACAAAGTTCTAGGAAGTTATATCTCCAAAAACTTTTATAAGATAAATTATTTTTGCTTGGTAGTCAAGAATTGTAGGTTTTACTATATAAACATAAATTATATTTTTTAAAAAAACAATTGTTAAACAATAAGCACAATTTTTTTGAGATTTAAACCTTTTAAAACTTTGATGGACTGTGTGAGAGTCTTCTTTGTAAGAGGTGTCTTTCAAATTGTGCCATTGTAGGCAAATTTTTGAAACAGTACCCCTAAAACCTTCACTGATCCCAGTCTTGCTGTTCTTAAAGCAACTGTTCAGAGATTTAGCATTTAAAAATAGCAATTTCTTTAGGTTTTTCAACGTCCCCCCGTGCAGGATAGCGTCTATTCACGGAAAACTATGAAAACAGAATTTTAATTTAAAAAAAAACATTAAAACTAATGAACTACTCAGGTTAAGGGTGGCGCCGGCGCGGAAGAAATGCAGGCCAGTTTTCATCCGTAAATTAGCCTATAATTAAAACTCATTTATTAAAAGTAATCGGTACTTTTTTGCGGACTGATGCCTACATGATTCGTTGGAAAATTCAAATTGAGTTGATGCATCTTTTCGTAAACTTGCATCGCATTTGAACTTGCGATCGCATTTGAGCTAAATATGCAAATGCGATCGCAAGTTTATGAAAAGATGCATCAACTCAATTTGAATTTTCCAACGAATCATGTAGGCATCAGTCCGCAAAAAGTACCGATTACGTTTAATAAATGAGTTATAATTATAGGCTGATTTACGGATGATGCCTTGCGGTACTTTTTTGCGGACTGATGCCTACATGATTCGTTGGAAAATTCAAATTGAGTTGATGCATCTTTTCGTAAACTTGCGATCACATTTGCACATTTAGCTCAAATGCGATCGCACAGCTCAAATGCGATCGCATTTGCGTCAGTTTTCATAACGATCGCTCACTGTGAACAAAAGTTTACTTGTAAAATGTTGCAGGTGGGGGGAAAAAGAAAAAAGAGCCGCATATTCTGGGATAAGACCCACCAAAACTAATGTTCTTCTTGGTACCACTCTTCGATGGCTTTTGTGCCTCTGCGATAACTAGATGATTGATGTGCTTTGAGCCAAGTTAAAGACATAGCTGTCAACTGATGTTTATTTACCGACTATTTTATGGTATGATCGCGCACGACAGCAATTTTTCTTCTATTTCAAAAAAATTCAATGAGGGTAATTATTTGAGTGCCAATAAAAGCTAGTGCTCAGTTCCGCAATCCTTTTCAATTCGGGCTTTGCAATTTTCCGCAAGTAGACACGGGATAGGTGAAAAAAGTATCCAGACAACTTTGACTTCATTGATGGAAACTTTATGAGAATCTTTCATAGCAACCTAAAGCTAATTAGTTTGATTCCAGTTGACTATCCGAGGCTAATTTTTCAGAGATTCTAAGAAGCGATTGTATTTTCATTTTTGATCCCTGCCGAGCAGCAACGCATTTATGAAAGCCGAGAAAATCCAGAAACGCTTAAAGTCTCAAGTTCATTGGTATATACGCACCGTTTCAAATTGAGTCATCGGCCATCCGTGAGCTAGATTTGTTCTGTAGTATTTCAGGATTATCGAGCACAACAATTTTCACAAGGACGACTTGTACATTTTGAAGCTGTGAATCACTCTGTCATGGAAAATTCTGGTTGCAAAAGAGACTGATAAATCCCAGTCTCATAATTTGGGCGTCTCTTGTATAGTTCGAAAGCTATTTTTTTTGTTGATCGGACTATCTGCGTTGGAAATTCACCTGTTTTAGAACGATATCTGGCATCTATGGTTTGCATTAAAAACAACTCAAGCCGAAGCGGATTGAGGGAGGGGGTGGGTTGGTGCGTGTTTTGTTCCGCGTACACGCTTTTCTCAGGAATTCGACCCCGTGTCGACACAAAGGGTCCCCCTTCGGTTCTTTTTAACAGAAATTCTTTTTTAGCTTATCGACCCTAAGGCAATATTTGAAGGCTCTATTTGAAGGCGCTATTACATACTAATTTTGAGGGGGAGGGCGCGCCAAAAAACGCAGTTTTTTGAGTTTTTTCAAAATTGAAACGCTCTGAATATGCTCACTGCCTGTTTAAAACGCTCACTGCCTGTTTAATAATGTCTTCCGTATGCATGTTTTTCGAAAAGGGGTGAATTTGTAGTGCGGTGAGCTTGCCATAAGGTGAAATTATGAGCTCATTTCAAATCTGGGGTTTCAAATCTGGGGATCATTTGAAAAGCAGCAAAAACGTACGAAACCACTTTTAATACAGCAAGAAAACTAGAAACTTCCTTCGTTTGTGAGTTTGAAAATTTGCGTGTTTGTGTAGCCCTGCTTACCCAAATTTAAACAAGATGTTCTGAAAAAAATTTAAAACGAAACTTACGTTAAATTCATTTAAGGGTTTTTCTAAAATTTAGGTTAAAAGCTAGATAAACATGCAAAATATCAAACTCAAACAATGAAAGTTTCATTAGTTTTTTTTGCGGTATTACAAGTGATTTCCTACATTTTCGCTGCTCGTCAAATCACCACAGATTTTTATCACCTCATGTTTTCATACCATGGCTAGTTTACCACACTACAAATTCATCCCATTTTAGTTCCAGTAACTCAAGTGTTTCCTTTGAATTTAAGTTTCATATCGTACGTTAAAAGAGATCAGCAAGACATTCCATCAAAATCATTGCCTTCAATGTCTTTTAAAAAATCTCAAGGTCTCAAAAACAAGTCAGTTTTATCAAACTCTGCGTACAATTTTCCCCCTCTACAGGTCGAATGAAGTGTATTGCGTCTTTATTACCTGTCGCTCAGTTGCTATGGACTGGTTTCCGAATTCACCACTGCCATGGAATCCATACGCCCACTCCTCCTCCCACCCGTCATTCTCGTAGAGGTCAAACAAGTTCAGCCCAATGCGAATCCAGTCGTGGTTAGGCTCTATGTGTTCTATTCGTCCTACCGTCTGCCTCTCGTACCTTAATACATCCATTTAACATGTTAAGCAAAACTCAGAATTAAGTTTCTCGTTCGATTTGACTCGGAATTTGACCGAAGCAATTTAACCGTGCCACGGTTGTAATGAAAATCTCAATAAGACAATCGTGCTTTTTTCATTGGACTAAAACTAAGCAGGAACTTGAATTCTATTGCCTATTTTTTATACAGTGCTGGTTTAAATTATCCGGACAAAACGAACATAACTTGATTTTTCAAACGCATTTTTCTCAAATTGGGTTAACATTAGACAAAAAATGAAGGTAACAAAAGTTGCTTAGAATTTCACCAGAATTAATATGGTGCCATTTTTTCTCCGAAATTCTTAACAAAAACTTTACCCCAAAAATGGGTCAATTTGGCTTTTTTCAATTAATCAAGAATTACGCTGAAACTACTTTGTTAATTGATACGACAATTATATCACAGGAAGCCTCTTACGCAGCTCAACAAAGTTTAAGAAGGGTTAAATCTCCAAAAATTTGCGCAAATTGTTTAAAATTTATTTTTTAACAGAGATTCTGGGTTTTATATAGTAAAAATCACATTTAATGACTATCAAGTGAAAATTTTTTCTCTTATACTGGCTTTTGGAGATTTAACCTTTGTTAAACTTTGTTGAGCTGCGTAAGAGGCTTCCTGTGATATAATTTTCGTATCAATTAACAAAGTAGTTTCAGCGTAATTCTTGATTAATTGAAAAAAGCCAAATTGACCCATTTTTGGGGTAAAGTTTTTGTTAAGAATTTCGGAGAAAAAATGGCACCATATTAATTCTGGTGAAATTCTAAGCAACTTTTGTTATCTTCATTTTTTGTCTAATGTTAACCCAATTTGAGAAAAACGCGTTTGAAAATTCAAGTTTTGTTCGTTTTGTCCGGATAATTTAAATCAGCACTGTACAGAGCGTTCCGATCAGTCTGGCGAATGGTTTGAGCAAAAGAAACTAAGAACTTTACACTATGAAAAGTGGGGCTAATGCACCATTTCAACGTTTTTAACCAAAAGGTTTTTGCTCTAACTCGGTTCAACCTTAATTCAAGCTGACGTCAAAAGAGCTCTGATCTCAAGGACAATCAACGGTTGCTTTGGCTAGCTTGCGCCTATTTATCATACAATTTTAGATTGAAAAAGTTAATGGTATGAACATGATTTATAGCAGTCTTTGGTTTTGCTCATGGGTTACGACACGAGTTGCTTCTTGAACCGAAAATACGATTGCTAAGGTCCAAACAATTCATTACGAGGCCAAACTGTGCACTGGATAGGCGCACAATTTTTTGTATGTACGCTCCTGGATTCAAGAATCAAGGCTTTAAACATGCTAAAACAATTTCGGAACGATCAAAGAGACTGAAAGAACGAAAGAAGAACAAAAGGAGCGTCCTTGTTGCGGAATCCGTTTACAATTCACAAAATACACATTTTGGCCTCGTAACATTTTAACTTGATTGAAGGAGATTTAGCCACACTGAATACATTACCCACACTGACAAAAATGCTTTCAAGTTCATTTAAAAAGATTTGAAATTGAATAAATTTGATCCAAATTGAATAAAAGTGTACCTTTTACGAACTGAAATGGAATCTGAATTGATTCAAATCGATTTTTCTTGAAATTTTTAACCAACCCGCACTGGAGTTCTATGGATAATAATCGATTATATTGAATTTTCGTGGTCTGTCTCAATAAATTTCGATAATATTCAATTATAATAAATTTAAAATGGATTATAATGAAAAAATTTTTCTATTCAATAAAATCCGAATATAATCAATCTTAATCGATTTTAATCGATTATTTTTGAAATTTGTTTTTGAGGCAAAATAATCCATTTAAATCAATTATAATCGATTGTAATGGATTTTTTCGAGAGGTTAGTCATGAATTATACAATTTTTTTTCAAAGTTATCGCATTTCCTGTTTAGAGCATTTGCTACCTATTAGGTTTTTAGGCTTCATAAAATGTTGGATTCGAGTTTTCAATCTTTATAATTTGGTCTTATTAAAACGGGCCCTCCCGTTTTCCTCCCTGTTTACATCCCCCCCCCCCGCTTTCCTCCCTCTTTACAAACCCCCCCCCCCCGTTTATACAACCCCTTCCTCCCCCCCCCCCCCCCCCCAGTTTAGACCCCACCGGTGCGGGAATTTTGGTGCGGGAACTTCGGTGCGGGAACTTCGGTGCGGGAACTTCGGTGCGGGAACTCCGGTGCGGGAATTTAGGTGACTGAAAAAAATGATGTAATTCGATTTGGATGGATTTTCCTAAGTCACTAAAATCCATCCAATTCTCGCCAAAATCTCTTTTTACTCATTTTAAGGGACACCTGATCAGATCACTTTAAATCTAAAAAAACTCTTTCACATCGATAAAAGCAAAGTTTTTGTAACAAATCAAAGAGATCGTCAATAAAAAACAGATTTTGAGCTGAAAAACAAGCAATTAAATCGTACAAAATCATCAAATGTAAAGAAGTTTTGAGCACCAAACCTACGGAATGAATCAAGATAATGATCCAAGCGAATCAGACGTTGAGCTCAAAAATTTTGAGAAAAACCTATTCAACAAATCAAGAAATTAGTCGAAAGAAATCAGATGGCAACTTAAGTCATTCCAAAATGGAAGGAAAGTTGAAATTTTAAAAGTTTTTGCCCTTTTTATTATGCTACCAGAAGTTATGGATGTTATTTTATTATGATTATAGAAATTATTGGCAATGAACAAACGAAAAAACAAACTCAAAAACTGATGAAATTGAAAAAATCCAAGTTAAAACAACCTAAATCCGTTTAACCTCCCTAAAAACACATACTGGAAAGTTGGATTTATATCGATTTAAAATATTTTTGGATCAATTTTTAGCTGTTATTTAAGATCCATTCTAGCCCAATTCTAATTTTGTCCGAAAAAAATTTAGTTTTTTTCTTAATCTTTAGATTTTTGTTCATGCTAAAATTGATCTTAGTCCATTTCCGTCTATAGAAGTAGTTTTTAGAAAAAGGACAGCCGATCAGTTTTGTCAAACTACTGTCGTCCGTGACCAATCTCGTTTGGTCAAAAAAAATTACGGTTTTTCGGACAAAAAAACTTGTCTCTCCTCGGCGCCTCGAATTTACAGAACTCGTCATAACAACAACGCCTACTTTCACGCATCTCTAGTGAACAGAAGACATTAACTGTGACCTGTTATTCACCTGTTTTACGAAAAACACAGCAACGGAGGCCTTTCAGATATCGTGAAATAGAGGAAAAAAACGGAGGTATTTTCACGAATCGTGAGCTAGCGGGCAACAACAAGGGCCTATTCAGGAATCGTGGAGCAGACGGCCACAGCAGAGGCCTGTTCAAGTACTGTGAAGAAGGCAAGAAAAAAGGCCTTTTCAGGTATTGTGAGTTGAAGTTCCAGATCAAACTGCAGTCAACAGCTGTCAAGATCTCAGCGGTCCTGTCATTGAGTAATTCTAGCTCAAAAACTCATCACCGGTGTAGCCAACTTTAAAAAACTGTAAGAATGTTCTTACTTTTTAAACCCGATTAAGGTCGTGCCTGAAAATTATATATCATTTTTTATAAATGAGACATTTTGAAGCAAGCTACAAACCGGTCATTTTTCTCCTTAGTCAAAATTTACGGGTAGTTCTTTTGATTTGAAAACCAAAACAATCTTTCCCTAGACAAACAATTAGTTGTTACTTCTCCAAGCCAATTTTTTTGGATAAAATTTTTCAGTATCTTGATCCGCGAAAAAGTGACAGATACAACAAATAACAAATACTAAACTAGTTTTTAGTTTTGCTTATGACTCAAAACCGCTCAACAAAGTTTTTTCTCAAAAAATTTCTATAGAATTCGATAAAAATGCCGAAAACTTTTGAAATTTTTCTTATATCTTTGCAAAACTTTACTTTGAATTGAAACCAACCTTATAGTGAATGGCATGGCAATGAACTATTAGGCAAATTGACTTACATTTTCTCATCCTCAAGTTTCTTCTTTGTGTATTGTTGGAATTCAACCGACCTACTCAATCTCCTTTCCCATTAGTGAAAAACAGAGAATTTATCAAAGAGTATACATTCCTTCAATTATCATCGAACAAACGGTGTTCAGACTGGAAACTAGTTCTCAGTTTATAACGTTCAATCGTAACACTCTGTGTTTTATCAAATGTAACTTTTGCTAAGGCAACCATTTCCCGAAATTCTAACTTTGAAAATTCCGTATGCGGATTCTTTTGCACAAATTTCTTTTTTCCTTCTGTTCCCAACGCTAAGAATAATCTAGAGGCCACTCTTTTCTGTACCTCATTATAATATGCCTTGTGACCGACCTTTGGTCCTCTAGCTCTTCTTTCTTCATTTTCCAAAAGAATTTTGTCCCGCGCCAATTTGTCTCTGGCCTCTCTTTCTGCAATGGCTTGCGCATTTTCTTGTTCTCGTGGTGTCTCCGGCCGTGGTAACGGCTCAAACAAAGTTTCTCTCGGTTCTTCTAACAATAATTCAGGATTCACGCTCTCCTTAACTGTAACTGCCAATAGGAATTGATCTAACCATATCTTGAAATTCCAAGGAGGATCCGAATTCGCTGTTGTCCAGAATACAGGAATTCCCATATCCGTTCTATTATCTTGGGACATAAATCCTGCTGACTGCGCCATGTGATAATCCGATACTTCGTTCTTAGTTAGTTAATGAAAACAGAAGAGTTTATATCTTTAATTTAAGCTCTGGTCAATGATGTTTTTGTTTCAGAGATCTTGTTGATCACTCTTTCAACTTAGTTCGCAACCGTCCAAATGACTGTTGCATTAGGCCTGCTAGATTGGACTTGAATAAGTAAAACAATACATAACAGATTATTAATAATAATATTTCTCCAAGGTTACTGTGGCAACAGTACTACACAGTACCACAACATCAATCGCTTCGCAAACTTACCACTCCATTGGAAAATGTCGTTACAGAGTCCTGTTTCAAAAAACACAGATTGGGTTTCAATTTTAATAGAGCGACCCACAAGAAACTATATGATACCGCCTGCATCACTATCTGTCACATCGTATTGATCTTTTCATTTGACACGACGTCATCAACAACTATTTAAGCAGCAATAATAACCGGTACTGAACAAAAGTAAGTTGAGTACTGGGTAAAATATTAGTTTTTTTACCCACATTGCTGCTTTTAGATAGTGTATACAGGCAACGGAACTGGAAACCAAGAGAAAATATAATCACAAGAAGTATCCTCAATTCGAACGTAGTCAAAGATTTATTTCCAAGCGCAACTCGAAGAATCAAAAAATAATTAGTAAGAATAAGGACCTAAATCATCCCTTGAGCTAATCTTTCGTCCATTGCTAAGACTGTCAGAAACTTAACTAATTATCTTCGAAAACCCTGATAGCCATAAGGAAAAGGTTAGTAGCTTTAAGAGGCTTTGAAATGCAAAGCTATTTCTTCTTTTAAACCACTGTGTCTTAATGTTTTTTTTATTATTTAACTTCCAAAACTAATTATTTTCGGCCTGTGTTTCAACTTTAATGAATATCCTTGATGAAAAAAAACAATAGTCAACACCATAGAAGAAATACTTTTCAAACATAGAAGTTGTTTAAGTTTATTGGTAAGCTTGAGAATGAGCTTTGTTATTTTTATGAAGTTATCTGAGAGAACGTAGCAAGACAGAATTGTTCCTAGAATTTTGACACCTTTGTGGCAACATGTCAGATCTCCGTAGAAGAAGCACCATCGCAAGAGATCATCAAAACCTCCATATCTGTCGCAACAGCTCATTAAAGAGACTTGTTTCACAAAGCCCTGATTGAGTTTCAATTTGAATGTAGCGACCCAAAAAAATTATAGAAAACAGCTAGCATCTCTATTTGTCACATCAACAACTGTATAAGTAAGCAAGGCAACATTAATAATCGGAAGGTGAGTACTGAGCAAATCAGTAATTTGTTTTTTAGATATAAGAAAAAAATTATTGTTTCTGTAAACTGTGGATGCAAACGTAGTCAAAGACTTCATTTCCAAGGGCAAATTTAAGAATCAAATATTTATGACAAATTTAAAAAGTTCCACCGGCTCCCTTTTTGGGCTTAAGATCATTTATCTACGAAGGATAGGACCAACATACGAGCTGTACAGCTCATCACGGCGAACCGCTGTTGTACCCTGCTTAAGAACTACATGCAATTTTTTTTGGTTATTTTTCTGGGCTGGGTAATGTTGCTTCACCCTCAAGCAACGAGCACGGATCATGGTGGGCCTCGAACATCCGACCTTTCGATTGAGAGGCGGAGACATAACCACTTCATCACTGCTCCCCTACATCACTGCTCCCCTTCATCATTGCTTAGAAGCTACATTTCTAACCTTGGAACCCTGAAAAGTTGCACAAAACGTAAACTTTTATTGCCAAAAACTCGAAGAGCCTTTCGAAAAAAGCTATCAGCTTTAAGGGACTTCAAAGTACGCCGTGCAAGTAACTGTTGTTTTAATGTTGATTTAGAGATATATTACTCATTTTTGAGCTTCGCTTTCAATTTATCAATTGTTCTTGTTTAAAGTCAATCATTTGATACATCGATGAAACAACTCAAAAAAAGATAGTGAAGTTGTTTGAGAAACTTACCACTCCATTGGAAAATGTCGTTACAGAGTCCTGTTTCAAAAAACACAGATTGGGTTTCAATTTTAATAGAGCGACCCACAAGAAACTATATGATACCGCCTGCATCACTATCTGTCACATCGTATTGATCTTTTCATTTGACACGACGTCATCAACAACTATTTAAGCAGCAATAATAACCGGTACTGAACAAAAGTAAGTTGAGTACTGGGTAAAATATTAGTTTTTTACCCACATTGCTGCTTTTATATAGTGTATACAGGCAACGGAACTGGAAACAAAGAGAAAATATAATCACAAGAAGTATCCTCAATTCGAACGTAGTCAAAGATTTATTTCCAAGCGCAACTCGAAGAATCAAAAAATAATTAGTAAGAATAAGGACCTAAATCATCCCTTGAGCTAATCTTTCGTCCATTGCTAAGACTGTCAGAAACTTAACTAATTATCTTCGAAAACCCTGATAGCCATAAGGAAAAGGTTAGTAGCTTTAAGAGGCTTTGAAATGCAAAGCTATTTCTTCTTTTAAACCACTGTGTCTTAATGTTTTTTTTATTATTTAACTTCCAAAACTAATTATTTTCGGCCTGTGTTTCAACTTTAATGAATATCCTTGATGAAAAAAAAAACAATAGTCAACACCATAGAAGAAATACTTTTCAAACATAGAAGTTGTTTAAGTTTATTGGTAAGCTTGAGAATGAGCTTTGTTATTTTTATGAAGTTATCTGAGAGAACGTAGCAAGACAGAATTGTTCCTACAAATTTGACACCTTTGTTGCAACATGTCAGATCTCCGTAGAAGAAGCACCATCGCAAGAGATCATCAAAACCTCCATATCTGTCGCAACAGCTCATTAAAGAGACTTGTTTCACAAAGCCCTGATTGAGTTTCAATTTAAATGTAGCGACCCAAAAAAAATTATAGAAAACAGCTAGCATCTCTATTTGTCACATCAACAACTGTATAAGTAAGCAAGGCAACATTAATAATCGGAAGGTGAGTACTGAGCAAATCAGTAATTTGTTTTTTAGATATAAGAAAAAAATTATTGTTTCTGTAAACTGTGGATGCAAACGTAGTCAAAGACTTCATTTCCAAGGGCAAATTTAAGAATCAAATATTTATGACAAATTTAAAAAGTTCCACCGGCTCCCTTTTTGGGCTTAAGATCATTTATCTACGAAGGATAGGACCAACATACGAGCTGTACAGCTCATCACGGCGAACCGCTGTTGTACCCTGCTTAAGAACTACATGCAATTTTTTTTGGTTATTTATCTGGGCTGGGTAATGTTGCTTCACCCTCAAGCAACGAGCACGGATCATGGTGGGCCTCGAACATCCGACCTTTCGATTGAGAGGCGGAGACATAACCACTTCATCACTGCTCCCCTACATCACTGCTCCCCTTCATCATTGCTTAGAAGCTACATTTCTAACCTTGGAACCCTGAAAAGTTGCACAAAACGTAAACTTTTATTGCCAAAAACTCGAAGAGCCTTTCGAAAAAAGCTATCAGCTTTAAGGGACTTCAAAGTACGCCGTGCAAGTAACTGTTGTTTTAATGTTGATTTAGAGATATATTACTCATTTTTGAGCTTCGCTTTCAATTTATCAATTGTTCTTGTTTAAAGTCAATCATTTGATACATCGATGAAACAACTCAAAAAAAGATAGTGAAGTTGTTTGAGAAACAAGCTAAGCTACAACCTGAACTTTTCTATTATCATGAAATAGAGTACGTAAAAAGCCAGAGTCGTTCCCAACAAATGAAAAAATTCAAAAAAAGGACAGCGAAATTGTTTGAGAAATGCTCTAAGCTCCAAACTGAGCATTATTAGTGTCACGACAATATTTTAGAGTACGTAGAAAGTCGTTCCGAGCTATATTGCAACTTTCGAGTACTTCAAAAAGGAAGCGGTTATGATTAAAGAAAATCTGATTAGTGTGGCTGGTAACACTGAAAACACTGATAAAATAATAGCTGCACAAAATATATGGCTTTATAAGCTCCACAGACTATTGAAAATGCTTGCAGAAAGCGACATCTGACAAAGGAAGCGTCGAGGTCACAGACGAGAAGCAAAAGGCAGATAACGCCTCTAGAAATCCACTTCCAAGTCTAAAACCACTGAGAAAACCCGGGTTACTTGTATCCAATAGCCATTTTGTGTTGCCAAAGCAGATAAATCGATTAAAAAAAAATTAAAGTAGTTTAAAGGTAGTCGCTTATTTAAAGGTAGTCGCCCCATTGAAAACCTCGAAAAAAAAAGAGATTCGCTGATTATAAAGAAAAAGCAAGGAGATAAAGAGGCGGACCAAAAATTTGACAAAATTGAAGAAACAGCAGAACAGAAAGAAGATTCACTGTTTAAAATTAGCAAAATAGTCCGAGGTTAGAAGGATACGCATAAGAACATTTAAAAAATTGACAGAAAATGAAATGAAAGCTTTCAGTTGGAGGATGAGCTGCTGTCGGACATGAAAGGGAAAATGGACAAGAATATTTTAACTCATGTCAGTCCGCATCTGGACATCAACGATAAAAGAACACAAAATGGGGCTGATGCTATTGTTGAAAATTAATCGGATCTTCCTGCAGTTTCCAGCAAAAAACAGAAAGTTATCCTCATAAAACCAGAAATAAATCATATTGCGACAACCTCTTTTATAGCAACGGGTTTTCTGATATAAGTGAAATATTGTCAGGCGGAGTCCAGTGATTCAAAAATGTGTTTTGGAGAACCGCTCGTTTTAGGGCCTCGAAATCCAAGCACAGTCATGCAAGTTATTCCGGGTAGTTACTCTGCACCAAAAATATCTGTCAACCTGGCTCATAGTTTTGCACCATTCATTCCTGCATTATATATCGGGTGTATTAAAATTCCTATAGCCATTTAGAGAGGGGAGCAGTTACTGCTCCACTGATGACAGCTCAGAAACACTTTGTTGCACCTAAAAAAAAAAATTCGTCGCGACTCTTATTACTCCACCCAACACAACGTTTCCCTATAAATATGGCGGAACGCTCAGACCGAGTCATGTAAACGCTTATCAAGCACCTAAACCAGACTTGACTAAGGCCTGTCATTTGAGCGTCCTCTATTGGCAAGAAAAATAAAAGAAATATCTATGCACAGCTGCAAGGATATTCTTCCTACATGGGATCTCACGCTGTTTCAAGTTAACGAACATAACTGGCACTAAAAAGTTGTCCAGTTCAAATGGACAGTTGACTCAGCCATGCTCAATGATGATGGAAAACTGATATACTTGAGAGCGGTTGTTGTGGATAAAGCCAGTGCTACAATAGCCGAGTAGCATTTGTCGTGTTTTATTTAGGTTTGCTCGAGCAACCTTTCAAAGCAAGTTTGGCCTGCTTCATGCTGTAGTAGGAGCTCATCTGGATAGAATATTTAATTTTCAACCATAAAAACCCACAATTCAGAAAGTTTAGTAAGTTTTTCCTCGTTAATCTCAGGAGCCGTCGCTGTTTAAATACGTTGTGTTTCAATAATCACCTGAAAAGTGTAAATCTCATGATTCAAGCGCTCAGCAACTATACCCCAATCATCAGGAAGGCGTGGTTAATGCACACTGTTAGGAATCACTGGCACGAAGCAACTTGGTTCAAACTCAATAAGTGTCTCAAGGAAAAGGCGGGAGATCATGAGAGATTAAGGTCGTAAACCTAAAAGTAAAATCGACGAAATTACGTCAAGTCGAAAGTAGCTGCTACTTTATTTGCAAACATTACTAAAGTAATTAGCACGATTAAAGATATGTTCAAACTCCCTCTCTACTCTTTGTGCAAAAAACAACAGGCTCCCTGGCATTTTACCGGATAAAAAGTAAAAACTGTCACACAACAAGTCTAGTATGCTGCCGTGTAAAATCTTTGGATTGCTTGTTTACAAGCAACCAACCTTAGTTTTTGATATTGCCCAAAGCCAGAAAATGCTCAAAACTAGACTGCGAAAGCACTCACAATGTGCTTATTCATGGAACAGATAAAAATTTCTCGTCAGACGAGAAAATTAAAGATGATTCGCCATCAAGAGTTGGAATCATTCTTGCTAACGTGACCATCCTTGCTAACGAAACAACTAAAGGTCTTTAGCCAACCGCATCACTTGCCGTTTTGTCTAATTCAAATTCATACCGCTTTTATGCACTCTTGGGTATCGGCCGCTCTTGTAAAGCGCAGGCATCCAACACCCGCCGTACTTGGGTCGTTAGTGGTGCCTTGCCTCCGTCAAGTGGCACAATTTGATCGTACTTTAATGTATTGTTGAAAATACTTCTCGAATTACTCAAACTAGAACATGGTATGAGTTGGAGTCGTATAGAGCTTACCCAAAAGGAAGACACGGTTTCCACCGCTGACAAAAAAGCTTCATCAACAATGGAAAAAAAAATTCACAATGGTGAAAGATGAATCAAGAAAATGCTTAGCAGTGAAACTGAAAAGAGCTTGCCAAATATTTTTTTCATTGGCACTTTTCGAATCGTTAGAAAAATTGAAAAAAAAATCCGTCGCTCCACAAAAACAAATTGAACAAAAACTGTTAGAGATGGCAAGGAGAACGGAACTGTGAAGTTTTGCGCCCACATGATCTCACTGCACGAGCACACTGTGAATGGTAGTTCACGCATCATCCGGTGATGTGCCGTGTCCTCAGTGAAGCATCAAAGTTAACCCGGATTTACCCGAGAATTCCCTTACTTCATTCGGGTTATCTGTAAAATCCTAATTTTGTACTCTTACACTGACGTTTCAGCCGATACTGAAAGAACGTTCTTGCAGATTTGAATCCTCGAGCGAGATCAACCCTCTCTCCTTTTTATGTGCGTGGCGGGAGAACTCAATTGTAGTCCCTTAACAAAACACGCATCACATTTTTGACGCTGCTGATTCGACTACATGTTCGAACTTTTCATTACAAAAAACTGCACTGATCTTCAAGACAAATGATTCAGCTGTCGTCCACAAGTTCTACCTGTATGATTACCGAACTATTTCAAAAACAGTGAAGATGCATTGAACTTAAGCAAAGTTTTATTCTCACTACTGAACCAGGTTGTTTTAATTTGCATACTTTTTCCACAATGACGTTCTGATAGGAAGCGCTAAAACCGGAAATATTTGAGTGCAAAATTTTGGTGAATATTTTATTTTGTTGGATACACACCAGTCATTGCATCTCCTCAGTCTAAAATGGATTATGGAAATTTTAGCGCTGTAGTCAGTTGAGGTGATAATTAACCACTAGAAAAAGCAATAATCCAGTGTACTGTCCTGAGTTCTGTACTCTCAGTTTTTGGTCCGATGTCATTTACCGTGCGCACTCATCTGCTATTTAGTGACCTTTGGCGAATCATGGGTCAGATAGGGGACGATGCTCTCCCAGAGGTAATAAAATTTTTGTTGGCAACCGCACCGGGGAGATTCTAGAGTCAAATACCAAAGATAAAGGGCATCATAAAGTAGCTGGTACACGAACCATGTCTTCGGAAGCATTCAAGGAGAGGAGCTGCGTTACTGGCCCTTTATGCCGAGCACATTTCGTTATCAGTTAACTCCGACAAAAAACTACTCCTTTGATATAGACACTTGCATTGAGAAAGCATTTACGTTGATTACCTAAGATTTGACTTAAAAACTTCTTTTCGGCATTTGCGATAGATTGAACTGAAAGGTAAGATAAAAATTATTGTTGCAACTACTGTCATCGCAGCATCAGTCGTCTGGTTGATACCGATTGTGATAGTAGGCAGCCAAAAATACAAGAGGCTTGACACTGTTTGGTTCGGATGATGATGAGAAACCGGCAATTAAGTATTTCTGCCTTATTTCTGCCTTATTTCTGCCTTATGAGCCCTCGATAATAAATTTGAACTTCGTTGGTTTCTTTTGAAGTTACGTTGGTTTCTCCGAAAGCGGAAAGCCAAAACCGTCCGCCCAATTATGTCTGATCTGTTGGTTGAAAAAACGGGCTTCAAGCAAGCCCCTTTGTAAAACGGGTGTTGACTACATCGGCCTATTCCTAGTTCCAGTAAGCAGAAGAAATGAGAAAATATGGGATTTTTTATGTACTTCTTTTAAGACTAGAGCTGTACACATCGAAGGTCCCAAATCTCACTCAGCCCGTACGTTGTGGTCTTCGAGCCCTATATTGCAAAGCGCGGCTATCACTGAACTGTTTTTTCGTGGGTGCACAAAAGTTCGTGGATGCTCAGACAGAACTTATAGCTTGCCTTGAGGAACGAACCAAACTTATGAAGCAAACAAAACATTAAGAAATGAAGCAAACAGAATAAAGGAAGGACAGAAATAATCGATTTCAAAATGATATCCTAGGCAAAAGGAGAATGACCGAGGAGATTTAGGGACCAAATTTTGGAATGTCACTTTGGATATATGTTCTGGGTTGTTGAAGCTGACAGTCTGCATGCGTATTACGGATTCATCCGTATAGTCAAATTACACTATGGCAAAGATATATATGCGCGACGTGCCAACAGAAAAACTGTCACGAAGGAATTGAACCGTACGACCGTAAAGCTAGCTGCCTTCGTTCCGCTTTTGGGAGCGAAGGATGTTTGAATGTAATGTAAAAAAAACAAGAGTGGTTATTTATTGGACCCAAATTAAGCTAGGACAAAATTTCTACAGACAAGCGTACCCCTAGAGCGATCAGGCCGGTTTTTCGCGGGTTCAAGACCCCCAAGTTTTGACGTATATACATGTAAGCAAAAGATGCTGGTGCCCCATTTGATCGTTCTTAGCCTTTTTTTTCTGCTTTAATTTGGTTCAACCTTGATTAATGCTGACCGTAAAAAAGACAGTTTGTCTCAAGAACAGTCACCGATTGTTTTGGCTAAATCGCGGCAAAAAATCATACAAACTTGTGCTGAAAAAAATTAATCACTTGAAACTGATTTAAAGCAATTTTTTGGTTTGCTTATGAATACGAAAAAAACTTTATAGTCCAAATTATTTTAATGGTTGAAGGAGATGGGGCGCACATCTGTTTTCAATTTTTCAACTCTTTTTTTATGTATTTAAAAAGGAATTGAAGTTCTACTTAGCAATGGACTCGACTATCTCAAACAAAAAAATCGAGCAACGATTTGTATTTTAAAACCAACAAAGCAAACTATAACACTCGACCTCAAATCAAATTTATAAGATAATCCTTCAAGTTGCTTTGGAGTGTTATTGTTTTGGTAATTTTTGAGAAATTAAATCAATCCAGATTGGATTTTTGTTCATAATTTGCAATTAAAACAGCACCATATCCTGCTTAAACTCTAGCAATTTTGTTCTCGGTCATGCTCTACTCTTTTTGCATGAACTGAAAAATTTTATTGAAAGTCAGCGGTTGAGCGCAAACCATACCTTTTGCCATCGAATAATTTTTTGCCGTTGAACTGTTCTTGCTGATTTATAAAAGCAGATCAGTACGAGGCCAAATTGTATGTGGATTCCACAAATTGTACGTGAAATGCACAAAATAAAATGGAATCCGTAAATATAAGCGGAATCCGCAAATAAAATGCGGATTCCACTTACAATTTGCGGACTCCACTTACAAATTGCGGATTCCACTTACAGTTTGCGGAAACTGCTTACAGTTGCGGATTCCGCAACAGCCTAATGTAACTATACACATGTCTTGTTGTTTGTTTATCGACTCTACAAACTGTTCTGCTTTCCTCACTTACAGTTGCGGATTCCGCAAATTTGCTTATTTTGGAGCAATTTTGAGCGGTACAGTGTTTTGAGTATTTGTGTGTGGAATCCAAAACAGCAAAGAAGATCAAAAAAATTAGAAATTCTGCGGATTCCGCAACAAATCTGAAACGTACGCCTAACTGCCATGATTTTGAAAACAAATGTGCTAGTTTAAAATGATTAAACGACAAATTTAGTACATGCTCGTGTTCTCAAAATTTTATCTATTTTTTGATTTTAAGCTCTTAAAGAAAAATCTAGTGTTTATGCCTCCCATTTCTCTGTGCGATCTCATCGTTGAAAATTATCAGAGATGTTTGACAAGGCTTTTTACTGCATGCATAACTATGTGGTTCTATTTGCGACGTTGTTGTGTGGTTTCTAATGAAAGTTTGTCCAGAGAGAATAAGTTGCTGATTCCGGCACTGAATAATGGTGAATTGCAGAGATAATTGATACAGTAAGAGTTAACAAGCAAAGATGTGATTTCGAAAGGTGAAACAAAGATAATGACTTCAAATCAAGGTTCAAAAGTGGCTGAGTAAAAGGTCGAAAATGTCTTAAAAAACTCACATCGAGCACTTCAAAAACTGCAGCAACAAGACTGATCATAGCAAAGGCAAGTCGTGAATATTTCGACTGTCCTCTAACGTGAATTAAATTTAAAAATAAGATCGTGGAAAAAAATTTCCAAGAAATTTTCATTTTTTAATTCGGTCCCCCTGTTTTTAAGTGATACATACTGTGAGTGGTAACGTATAAATAAGCTCAAACTGCCTGGCTCAGCTCAATTTCAAATGATTCAAGTTTTCGCTTACGTTTGAATATATATCGCGCGTTAATAATGCCAATTTCAATTCTAGTCGTCAAAATAGTCGTAAATTGAAATCCTTGTAACTTCAAAAATTTAATCAGAATCTTTTAGATTTTAAGTTAAAGTTGCGTCGCAAATAGCTTGAAAATCGAATTTTATCCAGAGAAAAAATACCCGTTCTTCGAAAGTCAATCAGTACTGAAAAATACAATTTGAGTCTAGTAAACATGTTATTGGGACCAATCAGCTTGACTCCGTTCAACTTTAATAGAAATTTTGGGCGCTTAACAATTTGGAATGATTCATCGAGCTCAAATAAAACGCACTTACGCGTTAAGCATCATAGATGAGTGGAAAAAATGGGTCCAGAAAATTAAAAAACCGGCCATTTCAACACCTCTGAATTTTACAAACAATGACCGCAGGTTCAATATCTTCAGTTTTGAGTTCATAGCGTCAATCACTTTTAAAAAAGTATCAAAACTAACCCTCGAGCACAATGACATCGATTAATTTTGCCATAAGCTTTGGTTGGAACAAAATGGACTGACCGTATGACAATATTATCGCTTGGTTGAAAGCGTGTTGGCCATTTTGAAATCTTTGTAAAAACCGCCATTTTTTTAATCGGAGCTATTGCTTGCTGCATGTATCACAAGCAAAGAAGAACAGATTACAGTCTGCAATATGTTATGCCGAAAAATGCATACCTGTCACACGGATACATCAGGTCTCTTTTCGGATCCAGATCATCGGGCGTCAACTTGAAGCAAGGAGCCAATTTGCCATTCAGTTTCGATATCTTTGTTTGATCTATCAACCCATCGTGTTTCTTCACAAATTGGCTGATTTTGCGAGAGATCGCTTTAGATTGCTCGATCACACTTACTTCTAACACGCAGCTAAAACATCACAAAAACACTGCTTCAAACCACGGGCGGATTTATGGGGGGAGGGGGGCGGACGCCTCTCTCTTCTTCAGGGATTCGACCCCCTGACGACCCAAAGGGTCCCCCTTTTATACTATTTTGGGATACCCATTTTTGGTGAACGGACCCAAAAGTTTTTCTAGTGGCGCCTTTGGCGCCAGTATATACTAACTTTAGGTGGGGAGCGCGCGCCAAAAAAAACGTCATTTTTTTTTTCAAATTTTTCCAAACAGTGCCTAAAAATGTTTTCTTTTTGGCTTGTTTTTTCTAAGTTTTGCCTGCGGCGCAGAAAATTTGAACAAAACAGAGTCTTTTTAATGCTTTAGGAGAGCTCGAAAAATCAATTTAGTCGAACTAAAAAAAAATATTGACAAAATTTTCTAAAATTTGTTGAAAATCCAACGCCCCCTCGAGAAAATCCTAGATCCGCCCATGCTTCAAACGTGTTTTCAGAATATTTGAGAGATGAGTTTTAAATTAAACATCTTGCAATGAAACTTGACAAATTTTGAATCAACTATCGAGAAAAGAAGCTAGGATGCACCGTCAACAATAGCATCTAGTTGGAGATATTGTTTGCCGTTTTTTACAATTTCATCAAAATTTTGGCATTCGATATATTTTTTAATTCAATGAACAGATTTTTCTGACAAAAAAAAATAATTTTCGCTTCTACTTTTTTTCAGAAAAATTGATATACTTCGGCTGAAACAAAATGAATTTTATTCTGACAAGCTGCAGAGATGCGCTATAAGAGTTCATTCCTTTCAAGACACGTCCGGGAAAATTGTTTTTTTTTGTGCAGCCAAAGAAAATGTTCTCACAAATCTTTGAAAAGGAAAACGCTCGCTATCTTTGCAAGAAAACTTGACAAGAAAATGAACTGGATACTTTTCAGAGAAGAAATGATATCTTTGCCGTACCCGTATTGTCAAGATCTTAAGAGAAAACATTTTACTTCAAAAAAAAACAAAGAGCAACTCAAAATTTTGGATACTCAACCCAGAAGTTGGCCGATGAACAATCGACGAAAAAAATGCGCAGAGACTTTCGTTCTCAGAGAAAAACTTTTTGGGCGACGTTTACGTCCTCCAACACGACATTGCTTCCTCCACACTAGCAAAAAGTTTAAAAGGCTAATCTATATGCATATTGCAACATTGCTCTGGGTACCTCTTCTACGGAAATTAATTTGATAGAAAACCTTCGGTAATTCCTGAAAAGTAGTTTTAAAAATTCTGCCTTCGACTACTGATGAGCTGATTACCTGTATCAAAGAATTTTGCGACATTTTTCCGCGCCACAAAGCCTGACACCTTGCAAACTCAATGCTAAAACGTTATATTAAACTTATTTAACCTAATTGACGCCGTTAAAAAGCGCAATCAATTAGGTTAGTTTCTTTTCCGATGCACTGACAGTTATAGAAATTCGTTTTTTCAAACTCAATATCATTATGAAGTCCCAAGATCACAAATATTTCTGAAACTCCAAATTGTTTAGTCCTGGAACTGTAACAACGCTGATTACACCAGAACAACATCAGAAAAATTATTTTCACTTCAAATATTTCAGCAGAATTTTTTCATGACAGAAATCAACTTTTTAAAATGATTTTTAAAAATCCAAATCATCGCATAAAACGAATTTGCACGTGAACAAAAATTTTCAGTGATATCATAAAGTTCTAGTCAGTAACAAGGATTGGTAAAAAACAGAGGTTCAATCTATTGATTCAACTGTATGATGTCGGGTAAACATAGTCTCTGATTTAGAGGTCGGAAAAGGGTAGAAAGATTTAGAGAATGTTTGACAGGTAGGTACGTACTAACACTTCACAGTGATAAAACAAACTCTCATGATTACGAAAATCAGTAAAATGATTGACATCCAATAAGTAGCTTCTCACACTTTCATATGGAAATAAATTTGAAATACAGAAAATAAATTTAGTAGAAGACTTTTTGAACCGAACCTTTGAATGACGATTTGAGTTTTAGACTAAAGACCAACCCTCTGCAAGTGATATGAGTTTAGAGTTTCAACTTTCAGCTCCCTTTCGATTTTATCTCCCTCGTCGCCCCTTGGGTTCTTCTTTTTGATCGAATCGACCAGGACTTCCCTTACCTAGTCGACTGGCTTCCTGCGTCTTGTGCTTCATCAATACTCTGATCTTGAGCTCTGCGTCTCCAAAACTTCCCCTTGATGAGTCCTGTTTGAAAGAATCTTTCGATACCAATCCTCGTCGGTGTGGGATTTTGTCTGTCGTTTTCTTGTCTTCCTTTCTTCTTTTTTTCTTGTCTTCGCCCATTTAGATCGTCCCGTGTCCATATGCTGCCGCCTCTAATTGCGCCGCTATTTCTTCCGTTAATCTCAATGAAATTTTCTCTGACGGTCTTGTGTTGTCGTAATCTGAGTCATCCGTTTCATCGTGTGCGATGATCACTCTTGGTGGCTGCTTGCTCATTGGTCGCTTCGCTTTTAGAATACTCTTTGTGGACCATTCTGCGCTCGCTAACATCTCGGTTACTAAAGCGGGTTTAGTTTCTTCGCTAACGGTGGCGATTTCAGTTGGGTCGTCGCAGCGATTTTCCTCAGAACGGTCCCGCTATTTAATTTTATGATATGTTTAGACTCAGAGACATTTTTATTAGACTTAGGCAACCTGTACTATTTGAGCGATTTGCTCGTAGTCTTCTGGTAGACGTTCACTGCGCCCGCAGCCACTTGGTTTGCTTAACCTTCTTCGATCTGCTCCCCGTGGTCCGTATCGATCTGTTCAGCAAAATTTAGAATGATTGGCGACTTCCTCAAGGCTGGAGCGTATGTCAGGTCTGTCCTTTGTTTCCAGAATGGAATTCTGAGAACACTGAATGTTCTCGAACTCGGCATCTTTTCCGTCTAAATAAGAGCATTAATGTTTCAGGATGTTCTTCCAAAGTTTTCAAATTCAGTTTTGTAGTTACTTTACGCAGAGCAGTGTTTGCCTCATTCCCACGAACTTCTTCAAACAGGATTAGTTTCGTGGTTGCATTTATAAACAATCGATTGATTTCCTTGTTTCGGAAATTTTTCCAACCTCTCCCTTGGGTAGTACTGTTTTTAAGCTCTTACTCGCATTTGTGCACTGCTGGCAAAAGCTTACTTTCGCCGCAAGAATACGATGCGGATACAGGTACCAGAAGTCCCAAGCTGCCTCAAACATTCCTATAGTGATAGTAATGTATACTGTATTTTAACGATGACATTTTAACGGCACTTGCAATGTCAGTGGTATGACTAATTTATGTTCTTCTGCAGTATTTCACGAGCTTTTAACAGACTAATATCAGATGATATGCTGGACATAAAAAATTTGAAAATTCTACAAAAAAAACCCATGTAATGATGCAGAATTTAAAATGGTTTCATAATTTACAAAAAAAGGACGCATTTTTTTTGTTTGATTTAACAGCAGGAAACAATTCACTTAGGATTTTCGACTGAATGACAATACTGTGTAGTTTTTCTTCGATCTTCGGGTACTTTGCCTAAAAGCTTCAACATCATTATTAATGACGGTAACTTTGTCGCTAGATTCAATTTCTGGGCTCAATTTTGGCGAATTTACCTTGGTTCTTATTTCAATTACAGGTAAGTAGCATTCCGAATTTGTTTTTATCAAACATGAACCGTCTATCAGCAAAACGAGTTGTTGCGAACTCTAATTGTCCCTTGAGTTTCAATGATGTATGCGACATGAAGTTTTCTCTAGTAAATGAGCGGGTTGTCTCGAGCATGGTTGTTTAATTAAGGATGTTTTCCGTTCTCGTTTTTGATTGGCTGAGACGCATTTAAAAAGACCAGAACCAGTTTTTGAACCTGCTCAAATTGATCTACTAAGGAGAAGGTACTTTGAATGGAAACATGGGAACTTTCTAATCGCATTGATTTTAGCTACTAAGATTATATTATCAAACTGTCAAATAAGTTTTGGTGGGTCACTGTTGTGTCTTGGCAAAAAATCGAAAAAAAACTGATTTTAGCGTCTTGATTATTTTCTATAACGTAGTCGAAAGTATCACTCCTTCTATTCATGTTGTTAGTCTCTAAAAAGGGTATTGTTTTTCTTGTTATTTCCGTTTCTTAATAGCCTTAATGATTTATGACTTTTTTTTTGAGAATGATCTTCCTACGGTATAGTTTCGGAAGTACTCTGTCCCCGACACTACTGCCAACAATTCAAATTCGTTCGTTGAGTAATTTTTTGCTGTGTTCAAGAAGCAAATGAGATCGCAAGCCAGCCCATGGATCCTACATGTTCCAGTACTTCCCCAAAGCTGTTATGGTTTACGTCACAAACCAGTTGTATTTCCTTATAAATAGCCAAATAATTCAGTTCTACGAGGTTTTCCTCTCTCAATTTTTTGTTTTCAAACACTGCTTCGCATTCTTCCATCCATTTGATGTCATACTAATACTTAGTAAATGTCTTAACGGCGATGATAGCTTCGCCAATGCCGGTAAGTATTTTTGCAGACTGTGTATTGCGCCAAAAAATATATTTAATTTGCGTAACCATTTTTGAAACCGCTACCGCTCAGATTGGCGCTGCTTTTCATTTTAAAAGTTGTACTCCCGATTCCGTGAATTGGTGGCCAAGCCAATCACATTCTTGTTTCGCGAAGTCGCACTGTGGCATTTTGAGTGACAAATTCTTGAAATAAGATTTCTGCAAAATTTTCTCGACCAATGAAACAGGTTCGATTCAGGTTCCCTTGGTTGGTTGCCATCGTTAAATGCGTTCGCTTGAGAAAACTCACTGAGAACTGAGTCCATAACCTGCTGGATCTCGGCTGGCATTGAGGTTAAGGCGTAAAATCAAAAAACGGGTTCGGTATCCCGAGTGGATTTTCCGCCGACTAGAGAAAAGTTATATCGAGCGATCGTTTATTCGCCCAGGGTTTTTTGTTCGTATGCGTAAGTGAGATCCAATGTTGTAAAGTAAACTTCGCTTTGTCTCTTTTCTACTAATAGTTATATTATCATATCTACAAGCTCTTCGATATTCGGCATCTGGTAATTGTTCTTGTGCCCCTGTTTATTCAGTTCTCGCGATTCGAGTGTTAGTTTTACGTAAGTTTTTTCTTCTCTGTTATAATATCGGTGAGACAAAGTACCGGCCAAAACAATCTTGCAGTTTTTCAAGTTGTCCCTGATCTAGTAGTTTATCAATTTCGTTGTCCATTTTTTCTTAGAGCTACTGGCTCTTTACGGCAATTTTGGCGTACGGGCACTACTTTTTTGAAAAAATCCGCCTACAATTTTCAACTTCTAATTTTTACAGTTCTAGTAAACAGTTTAGGAAATGGCTGGATGAAAATTTTCGGCCACGGGTCGATGTCCTTCTCTTCGTTTTTTAAAGTTTGGTCTCCCGCACCGCATGGTTCTGCAACCCTGGATCTTCATGATTGCTAAACCGGGATTTGCTTGCTCGATTTGTATCACCAGCTTCCCCATTACATCTCGTCCCACGGTTGACGACCTGCTTCCTCCTAATACTCTGACTTCTCCCTTGGCTCTCCATCCAATCGATGCCAACTCACCGTTCATTTTCCGCACGAGATTGAGTTTTTTGTTCCTGTAGTCACAAAACTCATCGTCCTGATCACTCTTCTGCTTCAACTGGATTACTGTTTATCGGCGAATCTTCTCGAGATTGTCCACTGTGAAGATTGATACCGGCGATCCGCTGTTAATTGAAATGTTCATTGGATGTCTGTTTTTTGCTTGTTTCAATTTCGTCATGACCATTTTCAGATGTGTTTCCTTTTTACGACGTATTGCCATTACTAGGTTGTCGTCCAAATTTTCCGAGGACCAGCGATGTTCCCTCCTTTTTACAAAACCTACGGAGTGAGTGTGCTGGAACTCCCTTCATACAAGGGTCGTCCTCTCATTCGGCGTTCTGAGTCCTCTGCGATTTTGGTAATTTCGGCGTCCCATTGGTTCTCGAATGTCGCTCACTGATTCGGCTTTTATTTGAAGTGCTCCCTACGGGGTGTGCAACCGCTTCCGGAAGCTCATGTAGTCCTTCCTTTGTACATTTTTGCCTACTTACTTGTCGCTTTGTTCGCTAGTATGACATGGCAATCTTCAGAGCCTCTTCCGGGGTTTTGTTTCTCTATGCAGTTTGTTCTGGGCGTCTCGGTTCCCAATATTAACGAGGAAGAGGAACCTCTTCAATTTTAGCTCCTGTCCTCTGAGATTCCACCTGGCCGCCATTCCATTTTTCCAGAGTTTCACCTTCTTTTGTTTTCTAGACAACTTTTGGTACATTTCATATGTCTCGTTTTTTTCTTTCTTGAAAAGCATTTGGATTGTGTCATTTGGATTGTGTCACCAACAAAAATAAATTGAAATAAATCACGAAAAATGAGCCGACGGAATTAGAGCCCACATTCAAGTGCCGATTTAACACCAAAAATTTTTGGCACAAAAATACTATTAAAGGATAAAAAGCACACAAAGCTCATACCTAATATGCAGATAAAATATTGCAACCGCAGAGTAAAACACGTTTCAATTCGCGTGTGAACTCTGTGGACAAAGTTGTTTACGATAAAAAAAGTGTAGTAGCTGGTTGCAATACCCTTGCTTGTCGCATGGGCAATAAATTAAATAAATTAGCTTTGGAAATTGAAAAAATGTCTCCTATAGAATTCCAAACTTCGACCTCCAAAGTTAGAGCTTACTGTATTCACAACTGCGCAAGAAAAACACTTCAAGCCGTTCTTTCTCGAAATTGAGAAATTTTTGAGAGCACTTGATATCAGTCAAATCACCACTGAGAACTCTCTAATATATATATTATTCGGTTTCCGTTAAAATCATCTTACATTTATTTGCGGTAAAAGCTTCATGAGTTGGAACAAAAAGTTGAACATAACATTGAAGATGGTTTCTGGGTTTGAATCAAGTACAGTGACTCTTTTCGGCATTCGCTTCTGCACCATTTTACAGAGTTACTTAAAATCAACCCTCTGACGGTAACCAAGTAATTGGAGAAAATTTCGATGGTATTGATTTGGAGAAGACCATAAATCAGATGAGAAGTTGGACGAAATTGCCGCCTTCTTTCAAAAAAAAAAAACAACTACCTTTAGGCGACTAAACTGGTCGTCAAAAATGCAAGATCGTTGCCAAGAAGTTAATGCCGTTAAAATTTTGAAAAAAAAAACACAGACAACTGAATGTTGGAAAAGTGTCAAAAAACTCAAGGAACCGAAAAAAAAGACTGACAGAATTGTTTGAATTAAAAAAAGGTCACACTGAGGCTTCTTGAATTTTGACAACTCTCTTTGAGTGAAAAACTTCTGACAAAACTAAATCAATTGAAAAAATTGATCATCAGGCAATTTTCAAAATCTTTAAATTATTCTAAAATCTAAAAACGAAATTCAATTTTGGAACAAGGGTAAATCGCGTCACACTATTGTAATTGCCTTTTTAGAAACATTTTTGAACAAAATTTGAAACGCATTCAATTTCTAAATCCCGAAAAATTAAATTGCGAACGAATTTTCAGACTGATCTTGAAAAAAACGGCCAAAATCAGTGTCTTCAATTCGAGCGAAACTTAAAATCATACAGAAACGAATTTTTTGTTATTTGAAAGCAGCTAATTTTGTCAGCTAGTTGTTTCTACTAGCCTTGCTTCTACTCAACTTTGCAACTTCAAAAGCAGGGTTGGCGACTATTCGTAACAAGAGACAATTCGTAATATTCATTGACAACTAGAGAACCTTGGCACTGCTGTTCTTTACATTCGTCACGAGAAGTACATTGCGTGAAAGCCAGTGCTTGCATCTCCTGTTATGAAATGATGCTAGCTACGAATTGAGGCCTCACGCGAAGGCAGCTCGTATGGGGTCAAATGGTCGAGAGACTCTTCATTTCTACAAATCTTAGTTTACACCTACTAAAAGTTTTACATTGTTCAATTGCTACGTTGTTAAAACAAAATCTCATTCCTAGAAATGTTTACTTAGTTTAGTCGCTTCTAACGGAACACATGATTTCATTGTTTTCTTCATTTTTTCATTTTTTAGCATCCGACTATCCTCGTTATAGCCGTTGAGCCAAGTTGTTGCAAATCATTGCAAAGTTTTCAAATTTCACGATTGATTTAGATTTGACCGCAAACCTACCTTTCTTTTTAGCTTTATGAATGACAGTTCTTTGGATAAATCGATTCAATTCAATGACGAAATAAATTAAAGCTAGAAAAAATTGCCAGTCAATTTAAAGTAACGAAATACCAAGTTTTTTCCAAAAATGGCAGAGTGTTCAAATGGCAGGCATCATTTTTGAAAATATAACTAACAGGCCTACTACTCCTTATTTTTTTCCGAAAAATGATAATGCTTATCTTTAACAGAAAAAATATAAAATAGATGGTTAGCTGGTCGTATAGGTGGCTGGCCTACTCGAAGGAAGTAAAAATATATGACTGGAAGAATGAATGGTTTAAGGCAGGATGAAGCCATGAATAGATGGATAGACGTCTGGATGGTTGTTTAGATCGATAGCTAGACAGCTAAATGAATAGATTAGAAGAGAGATGCTTAGCTTCAGTGATGGCTGTATCAAAAGATTTTTGATTGGATGGATATCTGAATTGATGAGAGTATGGATTGATGGCTATATGGATGGATGATTAGCTAATTGAATGGCTAGATGAAATGATGGCTGGATAGACGTTTGGCTGAATAGCTAGGTAGATGGAACACTGGCTGAATGTGTAGACTGGTTGTTTTGATGGATGGATCCTTTTCTGTATGAATTGAAGGCTAATGGTTATCGATAGATGAGGAACTGATTCGATGGATGAATCGCTTGATGAATGAAAGGCTTGATGGATAGATTGATGGAAGCTAGATGTATCGTTGTAGGGATGATTAGATCAATGGACGACGGATGCATAATCTGGATATTTGGTATTGCTCTGAACCGAGATCTGAAAATGAATTTTATCAAGAATTCGAGTTGAAAAAAAATTGCTTTTCAATTAAATTAGTATTTATCAACTTGTTGCTTTGCCCAGTCAGGATTTGCGATGCCCTGCTTTGTCTTGCGCTGCCCTATCCTGACTTGAGCTGCCTTGTTGTGGCCTGACTTTTCCAGCCTTGCCCTGAATCACAATAACGTGCCTTGCCTTGCGCTGCTTCGCCTTGTGCTGGCTTATCTTGTCTTGGCCTGCCGCCCATTGCGTTGGCCTTTCCTGTCTTGACTTGCGCTGGACTGCCTTGCCTTGCCTTGCGCTACCTTGCCTTGCCTTGCGCTGCCCTGCCTATCCTTGCCTTGCCTTCCGCTGCCATGCCTTGGCCTGCATTGCCACGCGCTTTCCTGCCCAGTCTGGCTTCACGCTGCTGTGCCTCGGCCTGTCCTGTTTTGCTTTGTCTTCCGCTGCCCTTCTTTGCGCTGCACTGCCCTGATTTGCCTCGCCCTGCTCTGATTTACCATGTCCTGCGATACTCTGCCTTGCCTCCAGCTGCCCTGCCTTGGCCAGCATTACTATGCCCTGCTCTGATTTACTCTGTCCTGCCATGCTCTGCCTTGCCTTGCGCTGCCCTGCCTTGCACTGCTCTTGCTTTGCAACGGATTGAAAAAGGTTCTAGATTACTCAGATTCTAGATTGTTTGCTTAAGCAACGTCACTAAAAACTTTCGTTAAACACTGTGCCATCTTAAAAATGCTTTTATATTGCATCCATGGAGCATTTGGCGTTGCGCTTAAATAAAAGATGGTAAAATTAAAGTGTTCGATTGAAAAAGTTAGATTGAAAAACCCCTCATTGTTTTAACGGTTTGGAACGTAGTCAACGAAAGTACAGAATAAATTAGATCATTGCTCATGGTTGAGGAGGCAAAAAATAAGGAAAGGAAACTTGGAACAGATTATGGTGCCATGATAACAATTCAAATTTTTTAAGTATAACAATTGCAGATTAAACGTTATATTGATTTAAATTTGTTGTTCTGATCACTCGAAGATCACCATCCGACCACCATTGCGTTTTTCAATTTGTTTTTTTTTGCCAGCAAATTTAGACAACCTCAATGAAAGCTCGTCGGTCAAGTTATGTATCAAATCACATCACTTATAGTTGTGATCCGGATTATGCAAAAAAAGTGGAAGTTTTCTATGTCAAGGAAAGTTGGTCCGAAAACTTTTGTTTTTTATACTGAAGTAGACAAATTCCAAGTTTTTTTCTCTCAATTTTAACATTAGTTATGTTAGCTATTATTAGCACTCATTCTACAAATAGTTCAACTAATGCAAGAGACCTTTTCAAAAAATGAATGTCTTAGAATACAAATGATAAAAAGACAATGAACATAAAATTGTTCATCATATGAGAAGTAATACTAGAACAACATACTTTCTGGAGTCGACATTAACATTGACGTTCTCAATTGCATCCTCGCTGTCAATGAATGCAGCCATCTGTTGATGTATGTTGAGTCTGGTTGTTTTGACCTTAGAAGGTACCACTGACCCACCCTCTTTCATCAGGATGCCTTTGGGAATGGGGATTTTCAGCTGGCTCTTCTTTTGAATGCCCGCCTGTGCCGCCCAGTTGGGTGCGAAGAAGTAGTTGGAAAGCAATTCAGGCACACTCTCTCTCGGATCCACTTGTTCCGCAAGAAGTACATGGCAGCCTGGAACATAAGTTAGCCATATGTTATTATAGCAGCCCCCCCCCCCTCTGCGTGCGCCACTAAGCTTTACTAGATAATCAGGTATTAAATTCCTTCAAGTATACTTTTTTGTACAAGATCATTTGTCGCAGCAAGTAGCGTTGATGCATTAAAAATTCTAGCAAAAAATTATACTAGTCAAAAATTGTAAATGAACCTTGTTTCTCAAGAGACGTTTGCAGCAAACTGAACGTATTCTGCTGCACATCAAGTAGCTTCTCAAAAATTTCATTAGATGTCTCCCTTTCTTCCTTTTTGGGTTCTGGCCTCAGAATTCTTTCTGCAAAACCACGACTATTCCAAACTTCCTGAAATGACTTTTCTCCTGGCATCCTCTCAACGTCCTGGACCTCCTCGAAAAGCATTTCGTTCAGTTCTCTGTTGAAAATGGTCACATCGTTTGCTTTTGTTTCGGGCGAGAAGTCTACAAGCTTAACGCCATTGAGAAGAAAGTTAATGTCCATGAAAGATTCGTCGGTTTTGAACTCCATGTTAAACAGTTTTGTCCTTAAAGAGCCCTTTGAGGTGACCTTGAAGCCACTAGGTTTGAACCCTTCTTTGGACAAAAACTTTCGTTTCAACGGAGCAAAATCTAAAGCAGAAGACCAATTAAAAATTTCAAGCCAAAATCACTTCTACCAGTCTTGGGAAAAGTATTCTACTGAAGATCTGTTAGATGTTTTAGGAAAATGAACTTTTTTAAAACAAACAAAGGATTCATGTCAAAACGATGAATAATCAAAAAATTCATGTCAAAACGATGAAAAGAATTCTACTGAAGGTCTCTTAGATGTCTTAAGGAAAATGAACTTTTTTAAAACAAACAAAGGATTCACGTCAAAACGATGAATAATTGATGCAGCCATGGAGTTTCTCCAATCAATCGAATTTTTTTTGTCAGACAAAGATATACAGTTTGTCATATTGTTTGATTTATCAAACTCTTTTGATACTGAAAACCAAGAGATTCTGCTTTGAAAGTTCTCAAGGAATAGATTGAGAGGAAAATCATTTTCGATTCTAAACTCATACCTAGAGAACCGTTATTTATTTGTTTAAGTATATCAAACAAGAGTACACAGCAGAAATTGGAGTGCGGTGTCCTTTATGGATGAGTTCTAGGTCCAACTTTATTTCAATCTTACATCAGTGATCTACTCAAGCTTCCAAAAAAATTACAAAGGTTTTCTTTTTGCAGATGATTCTAATGTATATGGTAAAATTCGGTGAAAAAAACTATGATAGGGATTTAAACAAAATCGAAATAAGGCTGGCTGCAAATAAAGTTATCAGCACAGAACCAAAACAATTTTTCAGCTTACAGAAATTAAAACTTTCGAGGGAAAATGTTGAAAACAGAAACTGATGTTAAGTATTTAGGAGTTCAAAACGATCGCAATTTCAGTTTCACTATCTCAAAAAACATGCGCCGAAGCATATCTTCATTTCTCTGCCAAACCAGAAACATGTTTTTGGATGAACCACTTAAAAGATTGCTAATAAAAGCCATTAGTAAACAAATTATCGATATGGAAAAGTGTGCTGCACCTCAAAAACAAGTCTAGATATACTTTACAAACAACAAAGGAAACAAAACGCAAGATGAGATGTGAAAAATATCAAACCAACAAAAATAAATAGGCGCATATATAAGTTACACAGGGGTTAGACCATTACAAACACGGTCTGTAATTTAAAAAAAAAGTGAGCGAATAAGACTTATTTTCGAAAAGATTGTCAGACTGCTTTTAATATTTTGTTAGCGATAATACAACGTTCAGCAAACAATTTCGAATGGTAACCGTAATGCTACAAACCTGTTTTCAGATGCCATTTGAGAGCATTCTGAAAGGTCAGAAACTAAATTTTTGTTTTTCAACCAAGTTAACCCTAAAACTTTACATAAACCAATTTTAAAAGCAGATCAGAAGCATAAAAATCGGTAGTGATTTTTGTATTATGACTTATCATTATGAAAAAAAAACGAGTTACTCGGCGCAAATAAACAACCTAGTCGTTGCTAAAAAATTATTTAAACAGAAATCTTTTTGGCGCAGGTCTCCAAGTTTATAAACAAGACAATACCTGCACGATACTGAATTTTGTTCAAACGTTTTTCAGTAAAAACTGGGTTGAATTTTTTTTGACGAGTAACTAATATATTTCATAAAGATGAATTAATATTTTGCGAAACCTTGTCGGTCGTTATGCTTCCGATCCACAAATAAAAACGTGTGATGTGAAACTGCTCTCAAACTTCCAAACTTCTCGCAATTGGCATCTGCAAACAAGCTTGTAGCCTTCTGTAATGTGCTGATGTTATTATGATTAGTATTATTATAGTTTTAGACAAATTTCGATCAAGTAAGGCGATAACAGATGACATTTGATTATATCGGTCACTTAGGCTTCAAAATCTGTTTTTCCAAACATGAACTAATTTTGGAAGCTTCATTTGGCACCTTCCCGGCCAAAAAAATTCTAAAAAACTTGCAAATTATTGTGCAAAAAATTAAGACTAATTTCGAATTTTTTTTTTCTTATTTTGTTTGAACCCAACTGTTGTTGATTATGCTTAAATTTCTGTTGTCACTTCTACGCGTGTGCATTGCTTTTGAATCACACCACGCATGAGCAACTAGCCGGACTCTGCACAATATTGTGCTTCCGACCGACAATGATTTTTATATCATGATTTATCATTATGAAAAAAACTAGTTACTCGTCATAAATAATCATCCTAGTCTTTATTAAAAATTATTTGAACAGAAATGATTTTGGTGCAGGTATAAGTCTTCAATTTAATAAACAAGAAGACAATATCTACAAGATAAGGATTTTTTTTTTTTTTTCAAACGTTTTTCAGTAAAAACTGAGTTGAACTTTTTTATGACGAGTAACTCTTTTGTTTCATAATGATAAATTATAATATGAAGAACATTGTCGGTCTTTATGCTTACGATCCACAGAAAAAAAACATGTTATGTGAAACTGCTCACACATTTCCAAATTGTTCTGAAATATCATCTGCAAACAGGCTTGTAGCCTTCTGTAATGGGCTCGATTCGTAACATAATTTTTTTATTATTTTTTTTATGATTATTATGATTATGAGTATGATTATGATTATGATTATGTTCATAATTTTTTTAAAACTATTATTACGATTATTATTATTATTATTATTATTATTATTATTATTATTATTATGATTTTTAATATGATTATTATTATTTTTATTATTATAAAGATTATGATTATTTTTATTTTTATTTTTATTGTTATTATTATGATTATTTTTATGATTATAATTATTATTATGATACTTTTAGACTAATTTCGCGGCAAATAAGGTGATAACAGATGAAACTTTGTTTTATTGGTCAATTAGGCTATAGAACGTATATTTTTCTAAACAATAACTAATTTTGGAAGCCTCATTTGGGACTTCCCTGGCCAAAAAAAAATCTAAAAAATTTACAAAATTTTGTACAAAAAATATAACATCTTCATTTTCAATTTTTTCTTTCTTATTCCTGTTTTTGAGCACAACTGTTGCCTTTTTCTTTCTTATTGTGCCTAATTTACTGTTGTCAGTTTGTCAGTTCTACGCGTGTGAATCGTAGTTTATTTAATCACACCACGCATGAACAACTAGCCTGACTCTGAAACTCCAATGGTGTAGTGCACATCTCTCTTCATGTCCAGCTGGGCCTGGAAGCGCACCACTTGGTAGCAGGAGGGAATGGCCTCCACAAACACCAATCGATGTCCATCAACTGAAACGCAAACACAGCCACGAGTTTACATTTCGCAACCCAATGCAACTTAAAAATTTTACACCCATTTATCTCAAATTGGGTTAAGATTAGACCAAAAAAGAACATAGCAGAATTTTTGGAGATTTTACCTTTCTAAAAATTAGTTAGACTGGGTAAGAGGCTCCTTTCGATGCCAGGTTCTTGTCAATTAACTTGGTACTTCCAGTAAATTTTTGATTAAATAAGAACGGCCGAAATGACCCATTCTTGGGGTAAAATTTTGGGTTCGAACTCCACAAAATGAATTCAACCACAATAATTTTGTAAAACTTTAAGCAATTTTTTTTTCTGTTCATTTTGAGTCTATAGTAGTAGATGTTGGAGCTGAAGTGGAGGGGGGGGGGGGGCGGTGCATGGCGGACCCCATGTATTAAGATACGTTATAGATTTCCGGTCCGCCATGCTATGTATTAAGATTGGGTATAGAGTCTACAAGGTATTAAGATAGAGAATACCGATGGTAACGTTTTATGGTTTGTGTGATGGTAAGATAATGGTGAGAAAAACGATTTTTTTTTGGTTTTTGTGTGGAAATGTTTAATTTTTTCGCAAAGTTTTTGGCGCGCGTTATCTAATTGGGAGTAATTAAACGTTAATCACGTGTAGATTGTAGAATTAAGTTATGTATTTAATTATTTGGCGCATGGTAAGTCAATGGTAAAAGTTTTTGCGCAAAAACGTGGAATTTTCATCAAAAAAAACTTGTTAAAAAGATTTGGTATAATTTGATCTAATAAAAATTTAGATCAAATTTAGATCAAAATTCTAATAAAGATACTTTCACTTTCTATCTATCTGAATATATTCTGAAACCTACTGAAGTTCAAAAAAAGTCAAATTTTTGGGAAAAAATTACAAAAAACTCAAGTATTTGGAAAAAATTGCAAAACTTTCAAGTTTTGGAAAAAAATTGCAGAAATCTCATAACTTTGTTTAAAGTATTGTTGCTTCTGATCTAGCTGTAAACATTTTTTTACGTATTGAAAACAAAAAAAACTCAGACTGTATATTAATAGGCATCATGTTGGGACAATGATACAAAAATTTGAATAAAAAAAAAGATTTTTTTCCACAATTTTTTCTCAAAATATTTAAATAAGATAAAATTTACCTTAATTTGAGCTAAAAAGCGGGATATATGATGCTCTAAACACTAAGAAGAAAGCTCATAAAAGCTGAAACAATATTGAAACTTTCGGAAAGCAGTGAAACTAATTGTAATTTTTCAGAAGATAAAATAAAAGTTAATCAAACTTACCCAAATTTTTCCATTATGAATCTTTTATTTTGGTAATTAACTAGTTTTTTTTGTCCAGTTCAGGGTGAGTTCTAATATGAATCTAAATTCAAATGAATATTAAGCGCAATATTCCATGAAATTTCTAGATCAAACTCCATGATTCAACTCCTAATTTTTTTCTCAATAAGTTATCAAAATTTGTACAACCATTACAACTTATCAGAAATTTTTCTTGTCAATAATTAAAAAGTTCAGGTCATTGATAAACGAAGATTGGTAAACTGCTAGAAGTGACTAAATATTGGATACATTTTTCTTAAATTTTTATTCGACATTGGCTCAATTTCAAAAAAATCTTCATAACTGATGGTTATCTCTCTGTTATTTCTGCAACACAATTTTCATAATTTTCCGTAGAATTTTTCTATGTTTTAAGGTTATTCTTGCTTTCTGCCTAATACATGTTTTCGCTATTGAACACACTTTACGAGAAACTTTGTCAGAACTGGAGAATTTAGGAGGAAAATAGTATCAATTGACGAACAATTTGCTGGCAGAGATGACATTAGAAGTGATACCGTCTGATAATTAAGCTGAAAATTGTAAATATCTTCCCCAAGGTTCCCTAGTTCAGTTGCTACAGTAAAATATTTAAGCAAAAATACAACTTTTGTCATCAATAACTATCACTTTTCTTACAACTTTTGGCAAAAATACAACTTTTGGCATCAAAAACTATCAAGTTTTCTCGAGAATATCCAAGTGAGAAAGTCTTGGTGCTATTTAAAGCATCCAAAATATATGTAAAAATGATATTATAACGGTGTATTTTTACGATTTAAGATCAAATTAAGAGCAGATTTATTAGTTATAATCTGAAAACCTCCGGAAATACGCAAGAGAACCTAGTTCCCAACATCTACAATACCTAAAAACTTCTAAGAGAGCGCGTCTCAAAAAATTTCTTAAGCAAAGGAAATCAAGTTGCAAACTGAAACAATTGTATATTTTCCGATTTTTGCTAAGTAAAAATAATGAAATGTAGATCTTGAAAGCAAATTTTTGATTTATGCTTCATGTATCATCTTCCAAAAGATGTCGGATTGGGTTTAATTTAAGCTAATTATCCTCAAAACATCTGATTTTTTTTATATAGTACCTAATATATCAAATGATAACAAAATTTGCTAATGATTTAAGCAAAAAAAATAAATCTTTGAGAATTTTTATGTGGGATTTTTTCTCATGCAGTACTTTATAAGCTAAATTTTAGTAAAATTATTTCAAAACTCCGAATGAATTAAATTGAGTTTATATCTCATTCTAGCATTTTCTCAGTTACTTGTTCATCTACTATCTACCAAATTAATCCAACTTGAACAAATTTTTACTTGAAAATTGAATTTTGAATGGAAAAATCTATCGTTTCAACGAACATTGAACAATCCGAAGCAGAATTAATACCATAAATCCTTTGCTAAAAGTCATTAAATAATTTTCTCAACCTCATAACTTCATAATGCTCTTTTAAATCTGAATTTCTGTTTTAGAGTAAGTTTTTACTTTGGAAAAAAACTATATCATTATGTTGAAATTTTCAAAGTTTAGCAATAACATACATTTTTTAGTTTTTCCAGGACATTAATCAAATTTTTTTCTGAAATCATCAAAAAAAAAGAGAAAACCATAATTCCTAATAATTCAAACCCCATTGTCTGCTTAAAAACGCTCCACTCTATGAACACTTTTGCAAGCACAAAACAAGGAAATCTTTGAAATAGTAACTACACAAACCTTTCAATTAGTCGATGTTTTACAAATATCCAAGTTTTACATTTTTTAGGCTACTACTTAAAAACTCATCAGCATATGTTATGCACTTTTAATACAAAATTATTGCAACAAAATCTCCGCAAGCTTGCAAGCAAGGGAGTTTTTATCGTTGATTAAAGTTTTTCGGATCGAGTTCCATGGAAAGTTTCACGACAATTTGAACTCGATTTTTGCTGTCTTTATCTTCAATCAAAACCTTGAATAAGAAAATAAATGACAGTTCAGGTTATATGGGATTTTTTTCTCATGCAGTACTTTATAAGCTAAATTTTAGTGAAATAATTTCAAAACTCCGAATGAAATAAATTGAGTTTCTATCTCATTTAAGCATTTTCTCAGTTACTTCCTTAACTACTATCTACCAAATTAATCCAATTTGAACAAATTTTTACTTGAAAAGTGAATTTTGAATGGAAAAATCGATCGTTTCAACGAACATTGAACAATCCGAAGCAGAATTAATACCATAAATCCTTTGCTAAAAGTCATTAAAAGTTTTTCTCAACCTCATAACTGTCTAATGCTGTTTTAAATCTGAATTTCAGTTTTAGAGTAAGTTTTTAGTTTAGAAAAAACTATATCATTATCTTGAAATTTTCAAAGTTTAGCAATTTTTTAGTTTTTTCCAGGAGATTTATCAATTTTTTTTTCTGAAATCATCAAGAAAAACAATAGAAAACCATAATTCTTAATAAGTCAACCCCCATTGTCTGCTTAAAAACGCTCTACTCTATGAACACTTTTGCAAGCACAAAACAACGAAACATTTGAAATAGTAACTACACAAACCTTTCAATTAGTCGAAGTTTTACAAATATCCAAGTTTTACATTTTTTAGGCTACCACTTAAAAACTCATCAGCATATGTTATGCACATTTAATATAAAATTATCGCAACAAAGTCTGCGCAAGCTTGCAAGCAAGGGAGTTTTTACCGTTGATTAAAATTTTTCGGATCGAGTTCCATGGAAAGTTTCACGACATTTTGAACTCGATTTTTGCTGTCTTTATCTTCAATCAAAACCTTTGAATAAAAAATTGATTGACAGTTCAGGTATTGTGATGAAAATAGTGTCTATTTTTTGACTAAATCTATTACAATTGTTTAGACTTTTCAGATTCAGTAAAAACCAATATTCATAGTAATTACTATGTTTTTTAAAAAAAAATTTATTAATTTTAACTTCTCGTGAAGTGTGTTTAGAGACTGCTGAGCACATAATTTAACCTTATGCTGACAATGCTTCTTCGTGAAGTGATTAGTGAGTTCCTCGCTGCTATACAGTATAAAAATACTGTTATAACACTTCAAAACACCACAGGTTCTACGATGTCTTGATGCGTGTAAGCGAGTATATTCTCTGCCACATTCAACACATGCAACTCTTTCGTTTTTATTCAGCGCCGGCATCTCAATAAGTAAAGAAAGATTAAATGGGAAGTTTAAAATGTATCAAATTTTTAGATAGGATGAGTTGAATGCCTCAAAAAATAAGTAAAAATGAATAAAAACAGCAAACTTATTAATCAATTGTTTTTAACGTGAAAGAAAATCAGAATGGATGTGCTATTTACAATAACTTTTTAAAAAAACAAAAACATGTAATGAAAAATTTCCCAAATTGCAAGTTTTTCTTTGATTTTTTAAAATCTATGCAAAAAATGTTAGGAAAAACACTGCAAAATGCAAAAGCATGTAATGATGTTTTCATCGTGTATGCAAAAATGAGATGTTTTTTATCAAATCTGTAAAAAACGATCTCAAAAATTTTAAAAGAGGAAATTGTTTTAGTTGTTTTACCATCTTGCAAAAACCTTGTGAAAAGTGCAAAATTTATATGATTCTTGCAAAAATGTGTATTATAAATTTTTCCATAACCTCTTACCTTATCTCTTTGTTCCTATTTCTTTAAGATAAAAAATACTAGATGCAAAAAAAAAAGAAATTACAAAACACAAGACAATAAACAAAATATTTACAAATCAAAGAGCTGTCAAGCAGCTGAGTTCTCAAAATTTTGCAAGTTCTCAATGGAGCGCAAAACTAGTCTTGCCTTCATCACCGGTGGTTGTCTTGGTGGTTCGCTGACTGGAGTTATTTGTTCAGAGAACCTTTCATCCTCTTCGATGGTAATTGGGTTCTCCACAGATCCCTCTTCCTCCCAAGGTAAGAGGAAATCGTCGACTGATTGTGCCACATATCTAGTGTCAGGAACCTCGGGGTAGTTCATTCCCACATGCTCAGACACTTCCTCTATCATTTGCATGGTTCCAAGTTGGTTCTCTGTGATGGGATCTTGCGTCATATGATGTTTGTTGAAACCTCTTCACATCGCGTACACCATGTGCCAGACTTGGATTGGGATGTTCATTCTTGCTAGAAAAACTCCAG
>NC_087064.1:42620819-42828255 GCF_963678635.1 Symsagittifera roscoffensis | reverse complement strand
GCAATGAAACAAGTTGCCTATGTCAATTATTCTTTGAACGAATTCAAAGAGGTGTCCCAAACTTTGGGAAACTTTGTTTGTTGATAATTGTGAACATCAGTAAGGCTTTGTGATGTTTTGCATGTTTGGTAATTGAAATATTATTGGTTCAAATTTTCACTAAATGTTTTTGTTTTTTAAAAAGTTATTGTACAACTTTTTCTTGCACTGTTAAAATTTTAAGTAAATGAATTTCTTGCTTTTAATTTTGATCATGACGAAATCGTTTTTTTTTTGCATGTATGTTGATCAAGAAAATCAGAAAATCAATGTATTAAGATAGGGAATAGCACTAAATCAATGTATTAAAAAAATCAGAAAATCAATGTATTAAGATAGGGAATAGATAGGGAAAATTGGAAACTTTTTGGCAATAATTTAACAAGTTTTTTACCAGAAAAATTTTGCATTTGTGCATTTGCATGAAAAAAATAAGTTTGGTTTTTGCATATGTTTTGTAAGAAATCGAGAAAACAGTTGCATCATGCAAAAATTTTTCTCGAAAACTATAGCATCTTTGTTTAAAAAACATTAAAATTTTTGCATCTTGAAAGAAAATAACATAAATTTGTTCGTTGAAAAGCTTTTAAGATGAAATAGAATTATCTTTGACAAAATTTTTATGAAGAAATACTCAAAAACTATTATAAAAATTGACGCGCTCATTATTTACACAACCATAACTATCAATAAAACAATCGAATTTTTTGAACGAATCAGATTCAAATTTTGAGTTTTCAAATTCGGTCTAAAAAAACTGAGCCCAGAGTTTGCGTAGATGCAAGTTTTTGATTAGAAGTTAGATAATGTTTTTTTCGGAATTTTTCCGAACGAGTCGTTTCTTTGATACCCATGGTGTTTTTATAGCTCCTTTCCATTGTAAATTATGTTGAACACTGCAAATAAGCTCATTGAATACTCCCCAATTTATTTGACAATACTTGATTAGAATCCGTGTTTGTACAAAGTGTAAAGACAATCAATTTCTTGATATATATATAATTTGATATTTTTCTAATCTCTGAAGAGTCTGGCTAAGAATTGTCCCTATTAAAATTAATTGAAACTTGCAAATTTCCAAGGAACAGAAAGAATCGTGAGTAGACACGCCGTAATCTTGGTTTACTATATTTTTTTCGTAAAACTCGTTAAAAAAGAAAATAAGGATTTTTTCTTATAATCTGAATAAAAACTGGGAACAGCTTGACACATAGCAGCTGTCCTTGAGAAGAATGATTTTTGCAGAAACTGGTGCATTTATGTAGTAGTAGTAACGCCTACGCCATTTCTATATACGGAAACTTCCTACAAAACCTTCCACAAAGTCTATCTAAGTGAAAAAGAAGGAGAAGCAATATCGACAATTCGGAATACTGTTATTCACGATGCTGAAAACCTTGAATTCGTACCTATATATGAAGCAAAATCTGGCAAAGAATCAACTATGGATCAGAAGCTCGACATCTGTAATAGAGCATATGAAATAGCATCATACAACATGAGGAGGGTGTGTGTAACAATCAAGAAGTACAGTGTGAACACGCCTTCCTACATTCAGGTTCGACTCTTCACTGCAAAAGAGAATGAAGCAATAAAACAAGTTGCCTATGTCAACTATACTTTGAACGAATTCAAAGAAGTGTCCCAAACTTTGGGAAACTTTATGTTTGTTGATAATTGTGAACCTCAGTAAGGCTTTGTGATGTTTTGCATGTTTGGTAATTGAAATATTATTGGTTCAATTTTATTTTTTCTCATTGAAGTCTATGTTTAGAGCTATAATAACTGAAGAAAAGTCAGACGAAACATACACTTTAATCAAAATTGACATAAAACACTAATCAATTATCAAATGATTTCCAGTATTTGTTTAAAAAATTACAGATAAACCTATTTAATTACTGTTTTCATCAAAATTTAGGTAAATTATTTCCGATTACAACAAATTTACAAACAAGAATGTATATTTAGTTGAAAACATTATCTTTTTTTTCGAATTTCTAAATTTCATTGGTTGTTTTCAATTGTTTTTACTTGATTTGAGGTTTTGATTGGCTACATGAATTACCCTAAAACTGATTAGACTCTAAATCAGGAACAAAAACGTTTCATGCTGCTAGATAATTCATAATAAATTAAAAATGGTACAACAATTCGAGTTTTTTCAAGTTTCTTTGCTTATTTCAGTAAGAAATTTGTTTCTATCAAAAGCGTTTTCAATGTCTGAAATGGACATTTATCAGATTTTAAGGCCGAACTAATACAAAAAAAATTAAAAGAGTGTTGGACAGATGACCTTGATGGAGATTGTATACGTTTTAACTTCTATAGAAACACAGAAAATTCAATAGTTTTGTTAAAAAGATGGAGAGGAGATTTCAGAAAAGAAGAGTACTGCCAGATTTATCAGCAATTTTTCTATCTAGAAGAGTCAAGTCAGATTTAGTGGTCTATCAGTAAAAAACAAAAAAAAACAATGGAAGAGCCTATGAAACAAAAATTGGAGATAAGAAACATCATTTCGATTACTGTTTTGAATTTGATACAAATACAAAATCTAGATTTGTCAGACCATCTTTTAATCGATTATTCAAATTTAAAAGACTTCCGGTTGTTTATATTACAATATAGCAAAAAGAAAATGATAAAAATGTATATTTTGGTAATTTCTTTTTTTACTGGTTAGAAATAGAAAAAATCGAAAAAATGTTGAGCGAAATTTCAAAATTTGAAATGAATATCAAGAAAACAATATAAACCAGACAAGAAATCTCATTTATCTCACTAAGGTATCAAATTTCATATCTTAGTTATGTTGGAAAAATTAAATAAAATTGATTGATTAGGAAAATTCATAAACATAGTTTGGTTCTGATCTACAACTTTTTTAAAATCTGTGAATACTTCATTCTGATTGGTTATTACTACAATTACTGCCTTTGAAAAAATCCTCAATATCTACAAACTATATCACAATTTTTGAAAAATTCATGAGAAGAAGAGCTCAATTCTGATTGGTTGACACTAAATTTCTTGAAAATTCCTTGACTATTGAAGCTCAATTCTGATTGGTTGACACTAAATTTGTTGAAATTTCCATGACACTAGAAGCTCAATTCTGATTGGTTGATATCGGAAAAGATAAAAATTTCCTTATAATTAATATTCGATTCTGATTGGTTGATAGCAAAACTTTTGAAAACTCTCTGGTTAGGTTGCAGGATTTTTATTTCAGCTAGGCTAAACAGCATATTCATTCTGATTTTCTATCACACATTAAAAACAATTGGTTAATAAGTTTGCTGTTTTTATTCCTTTTTACTTATTTTTTGAGGCTATTCAACTCATCTTATCTAGAAATTTGGTATATTTTCAATATCCCATTTAATCTTTCTTTACTTATTGAAAAGCCGGCACTGAATAGAAACGAAAGAGTTGCTTGTCTTGAATGTGGCAGAGAATACACGCATCAAGACATCGTAGAACCTGTGGTGATTTGAAGTGTACTAACTGTAACTTTATACCTGAAGAAGCATTGACAGCATATAGTTAAATTATGTGCTCAGCAGTCTCCAAACACACTTCAAGAGAAGTTAAAATTAATAATTTTTGTTAAAAACCTAGAAATTACTTTGAATATTAGTTTTTACTGAATCTGAAAAGTCTAAGCAATTGTAATAGATTTAGTCAAAAAATAGACACTATTTTCCTCACAATACCTGAACTGTCAATCATTTTTTTATTCAAAGGTTTTGATTGATGATAAAGACAGCAAAAATCGAGTTCAAATTGTCGTGAAACTTTCCATGGAACTCGATCCGAAAACCTTTAATCAGCGGTATAAACTCCCTTGGTAGCAAGCTTGCGGAGACTTTGTTGCGATAAATTTGTAGTAAAGTGCATAACATATGCTGATGAATATTTAAGTATTTGCTTAAAAATTGTAAATTTTGGATAATTGTAAAATATCGACTAATTGGAGGATTTGTGTAGTTACTATTTCAAAGATTTCCTTGTTTAGTGCTAGCAAAAATGTTCATAGAGTAGAGCGTTTTTTAGCAGACAAGAGGGTTTGAATTATTAAGAATTATGGTTTTCTATTGTTTTTTTTTGATGATTTCCGAAAAAAATGACATATGACCTGGAAAAACGAAAAAAATGTATGTTATTGCTAAACTTTGAAAACTTGAAGATAATGATATACATCATTCTCAAGTAAAAATTTACTCTAAAAAGAAATTTTGATTTAAAACAGCATTATACAGTTATGAGGTTGAAAAAATCTTTTAATGACTTTTAGCAAAGAATTCATGGTAATAATTCTGCTTCGGATTGTCGAATGTTCATTGAAACGATAGATTTTCCCGACTAAAATTCAATTTTCAAGTAAAAATTTGTTCAAATTGGATTAACTTGGTAGACAGTAGAGGAAAAAGAAACTAGAAAAAGCTAAAATGAGATAGAAACTCAAATTAATTCCTTCGGAGTTTTGAGATAAGTTTACTAAAATTTAGCTTATAAAGTATATCTTGAGAAAAAATCCCACATAAAATTTCTCAAAGATTTATTTTTATGCGTAATTCATTGAAAAGTTTAATATCATTCGATATATTAAGTACTTTATATGAAAAATCAGATGTTTTGAGGATAAAGTTTTTAAACTGAAACCAATCCGACATCTTTTGGAAGATGATACATGAAGCATAAATCAAAAACTTGCTTTCAAGATCTACATTTCACAATTTTTACCTAACAAAAACCGGAAAATATACACTTGTTGCAGTTTGCAACTTGACTTTCTTTGCTTAATTAGTTTTTTGAGACGCGCTCCGTTAGAAGTTTTAGGTATGGTAGATGTTAGGAACTAGGTTCTCTTGTGTATTTCCGGAGTATTTCAGATTATAACTAAGAGCTGCTTTTAATTTGATCTTAAATCGTAAAAAAACACCTTTACATTCTCATTTTTCACATATACTTTTGAATGCTCTAACTGGCACCAATTCTTCCTCACTTGTATTTTCTTGAGAAAGCTTCCGTCGAAAATTAAGAATAAAAGCGATTTAATAACTATTTTGCAAGAAAAGTGATAGTTATTGATCTCAAAAGTTGTTTTTTTTTTTGCTTAAACGTTTTATGGTAGCAACTGAACTAGGGAACCTTGGTGAAGATATTTACAATTATCAGCTTAATTATCAGACGGTATCAGTTCTAATTTCATCTCTGCCAGCAAATTGTTCGTTCAATTGATACTATTTTTTCCTAAATTCTCCAGTTCTGACAAATTTTTCTCGTAAAATATGTTCAATAGCGAAAACATGTATTAAGCAGAAAGCAAGAATAACCTTAAAACAAAGAAAAATTCTACGGAAAATCATGAAAATTGTGTTGCAGAAGCAACAGGGATATAACCATCAGTTATGAAGATGATTTTGTTGAAATTGAGCCAATATCGAATAAAAGTTTAAGAAAAAATTATCCCATTTTTGGTCAATTTTAGCAGTGAACTAATCATTTTTTATCAATGATCTGAAATTTGCAATTTTTGACTAGAAAAATTTCTTACAAGTTTTAATTGTTGTACAAATTTTGATAACTTATTGAGAAAAAATGAGGAGGAGTTGAATCATGAAGTTTGATCTAGAAATTTTATGGAATATTGCTCTTAATGTTCATTTGAATTGAGATTCCTATTAAGACTCTCCCTAAACAGGACAAAAAAAACAGTTAATTACCAAACTAAAAGGTTCAAAATGGAAATTTTTGGGTATATTTGATTCATTTTTAATTTAATTTCTCGAAAATTACGATTAATTTCACTGTTTTCCGAAAGTTTCAGTATTGATTCCGCTGTTATAAGCTTTCATTTTATGTTTAGATCATTATATAACCCGCTTTTTAGCTCAAGTTAAGGTAAACTTTATCGTATTTTAATATTTTGAAAAAAAATTGTGGAAAAGATCATTTTTTTTGAATTTAAAATTTTGTATCATTGTCTCAACATGATGCCAATTAAAATAGAGTCTGAGCTCAATTTTAAATTCTATACGTAAAAGTTTGTTTAAAGTTAGATCAGAAGCAACAATACATTAACCAAAATTATGAAATTTCTGGAACTTTTTTTCCAAAACATGAAAGTTTTGCAATTTTTTCCAAATACTTGAAACTTTTGTAATTTTTTTTCTCAGAAATTTGACTTTTTTCGAACTTCAGTAGGTTTCAGACTAGATTCAGATAGATAGAAAGTAAAAAATTTTAAGAAGTTTTTTTAGATCAAATTATACCAAATCTTATCGTGTTTTAAAATTTTTTTGAAAAATTTTCAATTTTTTTGATAAAAATTCCAAGTGTTTGCCCAAAAACTCTTACCATTGACTTACCATGCATCAAAAAACTAAATACAAAACCTTAATTCTTCAATCTACTAGTAATTATTATTTAATTGTTCCCAATTAGATAACGCGCGCCAAAAACAAAAATTTTGCGAAAAAAATAAACATTTCCACACAAAAACCAAAAAAAAACTCGTTTTTCTTACACTTATCTTGCCATCACACAAACCATAAAACCTTACCATCGGTATTCCCTATCTTATTAAATTGTAGACTCTATACCCAATCTTAATACATAGCATGGCGGACCGGAAATCTATAACGTATCTTAATACATGGGGTCCGCCATGTATAACCACCCCCCCCCCCCCGCCCACTTCAGCTCCAACATCTACAACTGTCTATACTCGGCCAAATTTGAGAAAATTGCGTTTGACGATTTAAATTTTGTTCGTTTTGTCCAAATAATTTAAATCAGCACTGTATACTCAGGCGCGAATTTAGGTGAGGAGCGACGGACACCTTACAACCTCTTAGAATACGGTATCCTCGCCAACGACCTAACAGGTTTATTTTGTGCTCTTTCTTACGACAATAGGCGGGCAATCTATCTAACCAAAAAAAATATTTTTGGAAAAGGCTATGCCCGCAAACACTTGATCATAATATTCGAAAAACAAAAATATTCAAAAGTGATAAGTTTTTTTGATCTAGATTGCGCTTGTTCGATGGTGCTATATCTCAAAATAAATCCATTTGGATCAATTAAGGGTTGTTTTCATCAAACATAATTCTATTTGCCGCCTGGACCAATTATGAAGTTTTGCTGCATTATGACTCATTCATTATTGTATAACACAAAGGCGAAGCTGAGCTTTGCACCACTCATGATACAACAAGAGTAAGATTAAAACAACATGACGCTTAAGAAGTAGCAAACAAGAGTTTGAGCGAAGAAAAATTTGAAAAAAAACTACAAAAAACAGTTGCAAAAAGAAAACAGAAAGTTTTTTATGAGTAAAACCCTTCAAGTTTTTTTTCTAGGAGAATTTTGGGAGGGTGATAATCAGCATTTAAAATTATGGAGCCAGAGACTTATCGATGTTTAAAACAAAACCAGAAATTTGCAGAAAACGAAATATTAGTTAGAAAGCCGACAAAATGATAAACGACAGCCAATAAGCTGAAAATTATACAAATTATACTGCTTATATAGTGTCCATGAATGCTTTATATGCAGTGAATGCAAAACCCAACTCGTGAACTAAACCGACAGAGTTCAAGTCGACAACCACAACGCAGAAAACTTTCAATACAACACTAACATAGCACAACGAATTAGCAGACAGATATTGAGACAAAAGTTAGAAAATTTTCTCCTCAGTTGATAAAATATATGATTTAAAAAAGCTTCATCTACGTAAGTTTTTCAGGAAAACAAATCATTTTAAGCAAAAATAACATGCAAAATTAAGCAACTGATTGGTAAATTTGCATCGGAACCAAGATTGCGTGGCGGTAAAAAACCAGCAATGATGCTAACTGGGAGAATAATAATTGCATGCGTAATAGTTTCATGCTCATTGACCAACAAAGCAAAAATGTTTGACAAGTACCAAGAAAACTTTAACTGTAAATTTTAAAAAAACTTTTAAAAAAATTGAGAGAAAAGATTCGCAAAAATTATAGTTCAATTACGTCAATTGATGGCCTTCAGAAAATTAGTAAAAATTGAATCGTCAGAGATCAAAAATGTACGTGCAACGAAAACTAGGCCGAAAAATTAAAAAGGGAAGGATGAATGCCGGAAAAAGTAGAAATTTTCTAGTTACCTCAATACCAGGTATGCGCTAGATAATTCATTGAATTTGAAATTATTCTAGAGGACCAAAGCAAGCTAAGCTTCGCATCACTTGCGATACAACAAAATAAAATTTAAAACAGTAATAAACTCAAGAACTATAAAAGAGGATTTCGAAAGTTTAGAAACAACTAAAAGCAAAACAACAAAATCAAATTTTTGACTTTTTTGAAGAATTCCATGTGGAGTTGATTTTGAGCATTCGAAAAGTTAAATTTGGGTTAAATTCACAACAACAATTTCATTAAATAACATCGGAAACTTGTAAGAAACAAAATTTTAAGTAGATAAGCCGACAAAACTAAAACCGACAGCCAATTGGCTGAAAATCAAACAAAATTGCTCGGCAAAATCTTTTCAGAAAACATACATGTGCTGCCCAAAAAGTATCTACAAAACCCAGATAGGTAGAGAAATCAAGTTGGTATACACAATTTGGAAATTAAACCGAGACTTAAATCGAAAGACGAAAAATCACTAGCAAAAAAGTAATATTTAAGTTTTATAACTATACACACAACAAATCTAGCAAAAGGGATGCAAATAATTTTGAAAAAACAAAAGGAAAAATTAACAAAGAATGCAAAATTAGCCTCGGAGCAAAACTTATCAAGCGGTAGAAAAACACAAAAAACCTCAGCAGAAGCCTTTCATGCCAAAAATTAAATCTAAATAAATTTCGCCGAAACCAATTAAGTCGAAAAAAGAAGACAAAAAGTGGAAAAAACAAAATTTCACTAAATCGTGTTGGTAAAAATGCTGCCGACGTAAAAAAAATGATTGGGCCGGATTTTAAAAAGAAACTAAGACACTAAGGAGTTACAGTGAAGTTTGTTTGCACCAGAAACAAAAAAATTTCAGATCGGGCAACTAAGCTGACAAAAAATTAGCAGCGAAAGATGCTGAAATTTTTTTGAAACGGAATTTTTACCAGTTGAAAAAAGTCCTGGTCAGATTCGAATCCAGGACTTTTGCCTACCTAAGCGTATTTCTTACCTCCAGGCTAAGTGTGCAGGAGACAGTAACAAAAATAAATTCATTGCAAACCAAGGTACCACCAGGAGTCGATGAGTCCTGTGAACAAAGTTGCTCACGGTAAAAGTCTAAAACCCAATCGTATTACCCTTTCTTATCGCAAGAGTCATAATAAAGGAACTAAAAGCCGAAAATCGATTCTAAAAAATCAATTTGTTTTTTCAGAAAAAGGTTACTTTTTTCATGTTGAATTTTTCTAATTGTACAACGGAGGGTTTAAACGGGTGATTAAGATTCAAAATTTCCTCTTAGAGATCAATCATGATAATACTAACATGGCTTTCAGATTAAAAACAAAACAATAGGAATTTAGGCCGACAGAAATAAAGCCGAGTGACCTAAACTGCCGAAAATCCAGCCAACAAATCGAAACTGATAAAACAATTAAAGTCAACTCTTAATGTAAAAACAAGACCAAAACAGTAACCATGCTATCAATTAACCATGCGTATAAACCTGTGGGTATAAAAGTAAATGACCTTGCTCACAGAATGGTCAAATGGTAATCAGTGTCCATTTGATCATCCCGTGAACAAAGTTACAGTGCTGATTTAAATTAACCGGACAAAACGCGTTAAACTTGAAATTTAAAACGCATTTTTCTCAAATTGGGTTGAGTTTAGGTGAAAACCTATGAAGATAAAACTTGCTTAGAATTTTAGCAGAACTAATACGCTGTAATTTGTTTTGCGAAAATCGGATCGGGTCATTTTGGCTTTTCTCAGTTAATAGAAAATTACGCCAAAAACACCCAGTCGATCACAGACATAATTATATCAAAGTGAGCCCTTTAAGTAGCTCAACAAAGTTTAAGAAGGGTATAATCTCCAAAATATTGTTTAAGTTAATTTATTTTTGTTTGATAAAAAAAGGTCAATTTTACTATATAAAATACCAACTTTTTATTTAAAAACAATTTTTAAACAATATGTAATTTTTTTGAAGAAAAAACCTTTGTTAAAGTTTGTTGAGCTACGTAAGGGGCTAACTTTGATATAATTATGTCTGTGATCGACTGGGTATTTTTGGCGTAATTTTCTATTAACTGAGAAAAGCCAAAATGACCCATTTTTGGGGTAAAATTTCGGACCCGAATTTCGCAAAACAAATTTCACCATATTAATTCTGCTAAAATTCTAAGCAAGTTTTGTCTTCATAAGTTTTCACCGAAACTCAACCCAATTTAACGCGTTTTGTCCGGTTAATTTAAATCAGCACTGTATTTACGGGGATAAGTCAAGGGCCCAATTGCAATACCCTTGCTTATCGCAAGGCTAATTATTCATTATGATAAGCTTTATACTTAACTTCCAGAAAATCAGGTAAGACTACTCATTCTGGAGGCAATCTGTAAGCCAAGAAATTTGATAAAATGCGATGAAACATGTTATACAGCTACTTACATCCAGAGAGAATATTCTTGCTGAAGAGTGTGAACTTATCCCACAGTTTTGGGACCACTTTGTCCAAAATAGATGTCGTCACAACCTCATCATACTGCTTCATGGACTTGGGTGGTTTGGTCATAATAATGGCACTGCCCACACAACCATCATGTGGCGCCTCCTCAGAAGGCCAGGAAGTCTGTTCGTGTGTACGCAATATGGAACACTCCAGGCAACCTAAATTTTCATCTCATTACCCGTCAGAGCCAAAACATGACCACAAAAGTTGAATGTACAGCTATGAAACTACTGTTATTTAATCAATGAAACGTAAATAAAAACCTTGATGACATTTGTTGGTATTAAAGACACGTGTTCAATATGTTTCCGTGTCATACTTGAAACACTAGTGTAATATTTAACGGTTACGTCTCAAATTGCATAATACTCAAATTGCCTAAAAATCAAAATTTCCCAAATGGCATAAATTTCATGCAACTTGTTCACATGATTTCGTTCCTGACAAAATGTAAGAATTCGAAATTGATAGAAAACGTATAAATCACAAAGAAAACTCGAAATTTAGGCCATTTGGGAAAGTTACATTTTTATGCCAATTGGGAATTATGCCATTTGGCAAGCTACCATATTTAATTATTGCAGAGTCGTTTTTCAAATAAGAAATTGAATACAAGCGCAATATCTTTCCGAGAACAATCAACCAAAACAATTCAAAAAGTAGAAATCCCATACAGGCGTCATATGTGTGAAAATTTTGTCATATGTGTGAAATTTTTTCACATGTTTTTCATACCAGATAAGCAACAGCCTATAAAAAGTACCGAATTTGTTCACATCTCGACACGTCGTGTATCGAATTGTTCTTAAATATTCTCGAAGCAATATACAGTGCTGATTTAAATCATCCGGACAAAACGAACAAAATTTGAAATTTCAAACCGCTTTTTCTCAAATTGGGTTAAGATTAGACAAAAAATGACAAAAGGAAAGTAGTTTAGAAAGTTACCAGAAATTTTATGATGCAAATGCTATAATGCAATTGTTCTGAAACAAAACTTTACCCTAAAAATAGGTCAATTTGGCTATTTTTAGTCAATCAAGAATTATGCTAAAAATTACAATTTAATTGATTTAAAAAATTATATCAAAAAAGCTTCTTACACAGCTCAACCAAGTTTAGAAAAAAAATATTTTTTGATTGATAGCTAAAAAAGTCATTTTTACTGAATACAAATCAAAACCTTTTGCTAAAAACAAACTTCAAAAGTTTTACGTAAAATTTTGAAAATTTTAGTCTTCTAAAACTATATCCTTCTAAACTCAAAAATTATATCAAAAAAGCTTCTTACACAGCGCAACTAAGTTTTAGAAGGGCAAAATTTTCAAAATTTTGCGTAAAACGTTAGAAATATGTTTTTAGCCAAAATTTATGATTCGCTATTTTTTTAGCTATCAATCAAAAATATATTCTCTTTGTAAAAGTTTGTTGGGCTGTTTAAGAGGATTTTTTTGATATATTTTTTTCATCAATTAAAAGGGCAGTTTTAGCATAATTCTTGATTTAATAGAACAAGCCAAAATGATCTATTTTTGGGGCAAAATTTTCTTTAGGTTTTTTGGAAAATAAATTGCACTTTATCAACTCTGTTAAAATTCTAAGCATTTTTTGTTCACTCTTTTTTTGTCTAACGTTAACCCATCTTCAGAAAACCGCGTTTAAAGTTTTCAATGTTGTCATTGTGTCCGCTTAATTTTATTCAGCTTTGTTTAGCTGTTGCTTAGCTACTACATATTTCTATAAATGGATAGCCACCAAAAGCATGGCAGAAGATAGAGTTGATACAAACAGTATACAACAATCAACGCAAAATAAAATATCTGTTAACATTCTAAAATTCTGTAATTTTTAAAGTTTGTATTAACCATATGATTCATCAACTTACCTTGACATAGCCCTGTTTTGTTAGTGCCCACGGAGACTGCAAGCTAAAAACAATACAAGGCATTACTTACAGGCGAATCGAGTGATCAATCAGGAACCAACAAAGTTGCAGTGACCAACAAAGTTGCTTGTATCAGGGCAAAAACCTAAATTTTCTGACTGTCCTTCAATGCCATGAAATACTAACTGGTTAGAAAAAAAACTGAAATTTTCAACAGTAGTTTCTAAAACATGGACTTTTTTCTCATTATTTTTTCTACAATCCTTCCCAACACACACTCTTAAGCAAAAACAATATAGCTTATATCTGGCACTTTAGTAATCTGCCCATATAATTGGCCTCAATTCAATTTGAAATAACTTTTGCCGGATTAATTCGACGCTGATGAGTTATTAAAAAAAATATGTCGCGCGTTAACTATCCATTTATTAATTAAGTAGTAATTAATTATAAAACTCCTCGATTGACAAAAAAAAATTACAAGTAAAAAATTGGTTTAACTTTTTGATCAGGGTATCTATATCAATTAAAAGATATTAATTCACTTTCTTCGAAAGTCGAAAAAAAGCTTTGTCATCGTGAATTCTACAACAGGGCATTTTTTCCTAAGATTTTTTTTCCACTGCCCCTGCCTTAAGGCATGTGAGAAGACAATGATACAAAGAAGTAAAAAAAAACGATGAAGAAAAAATCTAATCAATTGTTAATGGTTTCATAAAGTATTCACAATTTAAGCATTCAGGAGATCATATTTGAAGTGAATAATTTTTCCAAGTAAAAATTTTACAAAATCAACTTATAAAGGTATCTTGACTACGTTCATTGACACTTGAAAATTAGAAAAAACACAAAAACTCAATTGTTTACAAAAATCTGAAAATTTGGCCTAATTGCTCAGATTGAATTACCAAATTTTCAAAAATATATATTTGCCCAAAAAGAATAGATATCTAAATCAAATCTTTCATATTTAAACTTTGCTCTCAGTATAACTTATCGATTCTAAACGGCCCAGAAGTCTACAACTTTATTTGTAATACGTTCTCAACCTACCTCCTTCACCCTTACGAAAATCGACCACTATTCCATTAGTTTTCCAATTTATGGCAAATAAAATACGGCAATATAAAACAAATAATCCCGATAAACTGTAAGTAGCAAACAACACGAATCAAAATTGCACCTCCCAGTCACAAGCAAAAAAAATGTAAGCCTTGTCGGCATCAATTAAATTTTTTCGAAACCATTTAAAATTTTCTTCAGCAATCAACATTGTGCTAACGACTCATTTAGAGCAGTTTTTTTAGCAAAACTTTGTAAACATAAAAAACCATTGACTTTGTTGAAAAATCTCAACTTTCGAATTTCAAAGAAAAATAGATCCTTTCAAGCTCTTTAAATTTCTAGAACTATTTGTGATTGGCGCTTTTTGATAACGTTAACTCAAATTGAGAAAACTGGATAAACAGGTTAAGTTTTTATTCCGCTGGATATCTAAAAATTAAATTGCCTTTTCGAAACTAGAAATCATTCACATTTTTTAAGCCATTCCCATGTTCGTATTTGGAGAGTGCTATTTACGTAATATCCAGGAGATGAAATTCAATTGATGTCAAAAAAGTCATAAATACCTAAGTGCATTCATGAAAGCGTCAGTATGTATGAATGCACATCAGTAATTATTAGAGACTTTCATTAAGACTTTTTCCTGAAAAAAAAATCACCGATACCTATATAGGAGTCTTCACTACGTTCAGTTTTCTTAATAAAGAAATCGAAAGCAATTTTTCCATACATAGCTAAATTTATCATTTTTGTCGTGCTTTTTCCACGGAATTCTGAATTGTGAAACTAATTGACATAATTAAAGTGTGTACCTTGGCGTCAGATCCAATCCTGCTCACGCAATTTAAAAGCTCAGTAGTTATTTTGATTATAATGATCTCCCATTGAACGTCTGATGGCGAATCATAGTTATTTAATTGGATATATATTTGTTATCACGGAGGTTTGAAGTTACTGAGGGTTCTTCGCTCGTATTTTTACTCCAACTTCGCCGAGCATAATCTGTAGAATTTGAAAGGGCAAGTTATTGTAGGAACGTTACAGACCCTTTTTTAATATATATGAAACTTTCGTTTACTTTTTCCAATAATTTGCTAATCAAAAAACCAAAATAAAGATCAAACATAGCCAAGAGACAGTTGGAAACGTGTGATTGAACTCACAGAAACAAAAAAAAACAAGGATAGCCGGTGTTCCGACCATATTTTTAAAAACTAAGAGGAAAAAAATTTCAACTATTTTTTCCAAATTAGTGCTGTTTAATTTTAAGCGTGACGTGGAGAAAGAATCTGACAAAAACATAAACCTAGTCAACAGTCACAGAAAGTTAGGCAAATCTGGTAACGGTTTCTGTCAAAAAACGGTTCCTTGTATCAATTGAATTTGAATTGAACTTTAAAAATTCAAAGCGCAAAAAATCAAGTTCAAGCGATAAACTATAATACAATTTACTGGAAATAAGTGCCTTCACTTTGGTCATTGACACTGTTTCAAAACCCGCACTGGAGTTCACTGGATAATAATCGATTATAATGAAAAATTGTTGTCAAAAATATTGTCGTTATAATCCATTATTGTTGCAAATTTAGACCACGAAAACGATTATATTGTCATTATAATCTATTCTTTTCGTAAAACCACAATCCATTAAAATTCATTATATTTGATTATAACGGATTATAATCTTTACATTTTTTTGCAAAATCGTTTGCAAAACTCGCAACGTTTCTGCGTTACTCACGGCCTACTCGCAATCTAAACCTACTCAAATTAATCCCCCTCACTTTGCCCTCTCCATCCGCATTTGCTCAACAACCTCCCCCCACCACTCCCCTAGGTTTATTCCTACGCCCACCCCCATGTTTACTAAAGTCTGAGCTGAGGAGGGGTAAACTGGGTGTGGGAGGGGCGGATGGTAAACTGTCGATAATTTCTTGTCAAAAAAAACATCGATTATAATCTATTATTATGGAGTATAATGATTTAAAAAATATTATGATTATAATCCATTTTCAATGGATTATAATCGATTGTAATGGATTATATTGATATAAAAAATACTATGATTACAATCCATTTTTGATGGATTATAATCGATTATTTTTGTAATTTTATAGATACTGACTATAAAATGACAATCTAATCGATTATTACCCATGGATCTCCAGTGCTGGAAGAGAAGGGTGAAGCAAAATCAAAATGGTGATGTTACTCACAAATGAGAAAGTTTTGGGCATCCGTGAAGGTATGTAGTTATGAAGTTAATCTTTTGATCTTTAGATGAGGAAGTTAATCGAATGAAGTTAAGCTTTTGATATAATGAGTTAAGCTCTTGCTTGATTATTGTTGAAAATAGTAATAAATGAAAGCTCGCATATAGTGAGGTGTAGAATACAGTGATTATTTTGAATACAGTGAAGTCTAGAAAGTATGTTTGATCACTCGAAAACAATAATTGAAAAACGTCCGAAAGTTATTCACATCACTTTCTACTTCAATTTTTGAGCTTCACTTGAGTTTTACGACCGTGCTCACATTTCAAATGAATATTAGACACAGCTTTCTGCTACCATTTTTTAGAAGCGCCGAAAAATAAATTTTTACAAACATTGATAGAAATAATGAATTCGCTTCTTCTTGAATTATGAACTAAGCTTGAGCTTTGTTCATGTTTTTGTTTATCAACCAACTTGAGTGGGGACAAAATTTGGGAGTCTTTTCTTAAACAAATTTAGTAGCCTCAAATAAAAATTTTTAAACAAAAACAATGAAGAAATCAAAACATTGACTTTTATGGTAGCCATAGCAACTTTTTAAACAAAATTTGCTTGTCACCGCTATACAGTGGAATTTTTTTCAGACCCTCCTTTTGATTGATTCCAAAATTTTTGATTTGGGAAGGTAGTTTTCGAGAAAAGTCAAAAATTTCAAAAAACTGTCAAAAAACCATTTTTTGACTTTTTCGAGGGCCATTAAGTTTTGACTGGGCGCTTAAGTACATAAGGGCGCTTCCCACAACCTCCTATTTCAATTAAAATTGTCAGGTATTGGAGGCTATTTGAGGTATATGAGTTTTCGAGAAAAATCAAAAAGTTTCAGAAAACGGTCAAAAAATAATTATTGTACTTTTTCTACGGTCATAAAATGTTGCAAAAAAAATAGACATAGCCCCTTATATAAGGGCGCTTCGCACAATCTGTTATTTTAATTGAACTTTAAATCTCAGAGGCTAAATTTCGAGGGAAGTCAAAAAGTTCCAGAAAACGATTAAGAAATCAAATACTTGACTCTTCCCAGAGCCACTTTTTATGTGGAAAAACAGCTTAGGCTTAGCCAATTAAGCAGGGGAACTTCAGTTCATCTGTTCTTTCGATTTAGGAAGGGATATCTCGAGAAAAGTCTTAAATTTTCAGAAACACGGTCAAAAAACAATCGATTTACTTTTTCGAGGGCCATAATTTTTTGGAAAAAAGTTGGGCGTATCCGCTTATTTAAGGGCGCTTGTAACCTGTTATTTCAACTGAACTTTGAATCTCAGATTTATGAGGCTATTTTTCGAGACAAAAACATTCAAAAAACGGTTACGAAATCAAATAATTTAAATTTCCCAGGGTCACTTTTTGTGTAAAAAACTTAGGCGTCGCAGTTTATACAGGGGAGCTCCAATTAAACTGTTCTTTCGGTTTAACTTAAAATCTCAGGTTTTAAAAAACGTTAAGCAATCAAATATTTGAATTTTCCGAGGACCTTTTTTTGTTGAAAAAACTTAGGCGCTGCTTATGCAGGGGAATTTCAAACAAACTGTTCTTTCGATTGATCCTAAAATCTCAGATTTGGTAGTGTAGTTTTCAACAAAAGTCAAACTGTTTCATACAACGATGAAAAAATCAAATACTGACTTTTCCGAAAACGATGACTTTTCGCTCAGCTAAACTCATACAAATCATAACATGTTTTTCTCAGAGAGTAATTATCCAGCAAAATTATGTTCCCTTAAAATGATTATCGGAAATTTCAACCTATAACTTTGTTGGGCTGGTTAATAAGCTCGTCCTGATAAAAGTCTCTTATCAATTAACTTGGTTAACTAAAAAATCCAAAATGACCCATTTTTTGGGGAAAATTTTGGTTCCGAATTTCGCAGAACATATTTCACCAGAATAAATCTGTTAATTTTCTTGGCATGTTTTTCATTTTTTTTCCAATGTTAGCTTAGTTTTAACCCTAATAACCCTAATTTTAACTCTAGCATTTAAACATTTTATCTCCACATTATTCACTTTAAGTTAAGGCCTTGTGTCCCAAACCGCAGTAGCAGGTCCTAAAAGTTTCTACGAGCAAAACTTGGCTTACAGAGCAGACTATTTATAGAGCAGCAGATAGGCCAGATTTTACAGAGCAGACTATTTAAAGAGCAGCAGATAGGGCAGTCTTTCAGTTATACGGCAGAATTATTTTTTTCTCAGAAATCTTTTTTAATTAATAAAAAGAATGCTGATTTTCTATTTCTCAGAAAAATTGGACACAGAGGCAAAGCTGAACTTCGCACCTGTTGCGATGTACAATAAACCTCCAGAAATCAAAATATAATGTGTCTCAAACTTGAAAATGGAAAAACTTGAATGAATTTTCTTGAAGAAATCGTAGGCTTAAGCATCAAAAAAATATTTACTGCAAATGTTTAAAAAATCAATTACCTTCAAAACAAAAGAAGGATTTGGGCTCAACTCTATCTATTTCTTTCTGATAACCGTTAGATGAAAACCATAGAACATTTCGAGACAAAAAGTTCCCAGAAAAAAAATCCCAAACCCAAAAAAAACTGTTCATTAAATCTTGCGAGCAAACTATCTGCATATCCAAAAAGAACAATTGAGGGTTACAGTCCATATCTGCTAATTGCTATAGTGCAAGATTAAAAAAAATTCACTAAAAAGAATGCAAACATTACAAACAATTGCCACAGAAACGAGCTCGCCGAAAATCTGAAAAAACTCTGAAAACCTGGGAAAAAAACAATTACATCAACAATTGTCAATTATGAAAATTACTCGTAAATGGTAAGAGAGCTATATCGCAACAAAAAAAAACATAGGAAAAAGCCAACAAAGTAAACAAAAAAACACGAAAAAAAACTCCTGGATCTCGAACAGGACTTACCGCCCCAACTAGTTTCACGCATTTTTAGCACAATTAAAAGTAAGAAACCATGCATCCAAAAAAACTGCAAAAAAATTTCAGCAGAAAACTTTGGCGCCTACAAAAACCACAAAACCATGAATTACATTTAACCTCGTGAAAATGAAGAGAAAATGTACTCAAAAAATCTACCAAAAACCACAGTTTTAAATACCCAGCAATTTTGTAAATAAAACGACAAAATTTAGGTCGAAATCAATAGCGCCAGCAAAAAATTCATCTTACATCTACGAAAATTTTCAGCTGTAAGACAATTATCAATTCAGTCGTTGAAGCCAGCTGTTGAATTACAGCTGTTAGACGTGCAAGTTGGGTAGAAATAGAGATGCATTTGATGACCAAATTTTAGTCATCCTGTGGACAAAAATTTATAGTGGAAAAAGTCTACTACCCGATTGTAAAACACTTGCGTATTGCTAGGGTAATTAGCATCAAAGCACTGCTTTCCTTAACTTTAAATAAAAAAACTTCTCTATTTCTCAGAAACGAAAAAAAATGCATATATCTACGACTCTGCTATTTTGCTTCATGAAAAGGCTCAGCTCGTTTTTCCAGATTTAATGTTTTATCTCGAAAGCGACAGTAACAGTAACCTTTTGTAAAAACGCATGATTAATGAACAAACTTTTAATTGAGCAGAAAAAAGCATATTTTGTTTATAAAGCAGCAAAATTTGCACTATAAGGTAGCAGAAATCTTTTGCCCCAATCATAAATCATATGATATCCGTTCCTTTTATCGCGAACTTTTTAAATTTTCGTTCTTTGAAAGATTCAAAATAATGGTCTCAGACTATTTCGTTGAGAAGTTATGACAATTTAATTGCACAGGATACACTTCAGTGAATCAAGTGCATCCAAAGTCAAGTTACCACAGGTTATTAATGTTATTAATCTGATACCAAACGGCCACGGAACCAATTGGCAGTAGGAAAACAAGGTCCCCGAAACGCTTTTTTTCGGCTGACCGTCTTTTTATGAAATGTGCTGATATTCTATTTGTGAAGTTGAATCGCGGGCCACCGAGACCAAACCAACAAGGAAGGAGAGACTCAAGAAAGTTCAAGTCACTCTAATACCCAACTGCAATGTGGATGAAGAATACCTTCTCTCGAAAACAATAATCGGATGCAATTGAAGCAGAACATAATGGCGATAGAGGTTTATCAATGTCATTCGCCTCTTCAGGAAGCGAACAGCTGAAATAGTCTTGAGCTATGGTCTTTAGATAGCACCTTAACTTAGAATTCGAATAGAGTCAACAACAGTTGGAAAATAGCGAATAAACTTCAAAGTTAAGAATATATGGCACTGAAACTCTTTGATTTTCAAGAAAAATGAATGATTTAGACTTTTTGATGAAAATTAATCAAAATGAGAAAACTCTATCAATAAGTAAATATTTCATCCAGCTGTCAAATTTCAAAGGAAAAATCCACGTTCGAAAAAAAAGTTGATCGTCTTTCGTGACTTTTGCTGTTCGACAGTAGAGTTTGCCTTCCTTTCGACAGCGGACACGAAGTGAACTTAAGAACATATAAAACTAATCTCAAAAAAAAAATCAAATTTGATCGTGGATAAATTTTTCTGAAAAAATTTATATAGAAAGTTATAAGACATCCGTCGTTAACATAGACATAACTATCCTGAAGGAGAGTACTTTTTCACTGGTTACGTAGCAAAATGTCGACAGTTCATAAAGTTGACACGTCGTTAGCCATCAGAATCGATAGAAATTATTTCCTTCGCTTGTTTTCTTATCTCAACTCCGATTGGCTTCCGATGACTCTCTTTTTGACATGTCTACATTTGAAATCGCCCTCCTCTTTCACTCCTTCTCGGCTTTGCTTGTTAAACATTTCAAATAGGAACCGCTTTTTCAGCAAAAAAGTGAAAACTGACTGTTTAACCAGACCAAGGTAACGCAACCGACACATGATCGATAGATAAACGTCAACAGGCGCTCTGGGTTTCATATTCCCCAATTAAGACTATTACCTCAAGTTTTTCAAAAACAGTATAACGCGCACAATACCACTCGCGAGTTATGTACGCGCAGTTAAGCTTGTCAATAAGGTACTTGCCAATGCCAATAATGCGTTCTGACTTGCTTACTCTTCCATGTCAGCTAAAAATTGGTGATTTATACAGTGCTGATTTAAATTAACCGGGCATAGCCAACATTTCTCAAAAAATCTCAACCAAAATGTCACCCTTACATGGGTCATTTTGGATTTTTTCAATTAATCAAAAATTACTATTACGCTGAAACTACTATGTTGATAGATTAAAAAATTATATCACAAGAAGCCTCTTACACAGCACAGCAAAGTTTTACAAGGGTTAAATCTCCAAACCCAATTATTAGAGAAACTATTTTTGCTTGATAATCAAGAATTTTTACTATAGAAAACCCAAAACCTTTGCTTAAAAACAAATATTTAACAATTTGCGCAAGTTTTTGGAGATTCAATCCTTCTAGAATTGTGTTTGGATGTGTAGAAGGCTTCTTGTGATATAATTTTCCCATCTATTAACGAAGTATTTTCAGCGTAATTCTTGATTAATTAGAAAAAAGCCAAAATGATCCAATTATGGGGTAAAATTTTGGTTGAGAATTTTGAGAAAATTGCACCATATTAATTCTTGTGAAATTCTAAGCAACTTTTGTTCTCTTCACTTTTTATTTAACCATAACCAAATTTGAGAAAAACGCGTTTGAAAATTCAAGTTTTGTTCCTTTTGTCGGGATAATTTTAGTCTGCACTGTAACTCTAGTTTGCTAAAACACAAAGCTCCATCTCAAAATAGGAAAAAGCCCAAGTAACGATTAGGTTAACAATGGCGAAAATCAACTCTAGCTATATTCCAGTCCTTTCTCACATGCCACATGAAAAAGATAGAAACGTAGTCATAGTGGTCATGCATGGTTCGCGGCCACAAAAATTGGTTGCATGGATTTCAAAAACTGATTCAATTTTATACAATTCGGGTTTGTTCTATCAGCTTGCGAAAACAATGATGTCAACAATATATAAATTCATCTACTCAGGTAAACACCATAAATGTTTCCATAAATTGCTTTAAATCCTTAAATACTGAAATAAAAGAAAGTACTCATAAATCTAATGTGATTGGTTCATCCTTATTATACCTTGTCCTAATTTACTTTTATTGAAATTCTTGACAGAAATCAAACGATGTCTCCCAAACAAAATCGGAACAATTGCTTTTACAGTAAAATTTAAGTTTCAAAAAGCGTCAATTTATCTGATAGCATACCAAATTAAGAATATAATACAGAGTGATATAACAGCACCGATGATAATTGAGTCTCTTCGTTTTCGGATGTTTATTTTGATCAGGAGGTTGTTTATGGCCGGATACTTTCGGGCCATCTCGTTCAGCTGGCTCTGCACTTTCTTGAAAGTGCCTCTCTGCTGAAACAGAGTGTCCCGGGTGGCAGATGCCATGTTTATGATTTCATCAGTCACTCTGTCCGCATTCCTCGCGTGCTCTTGTTCCTTGTTCAACATCTCACTTCTTCGATTCAGACTGCCACCACCATTCCTAGCAAAAAATCACTCATTATATAAATCGCAATTGATTATTTATGAGCATTAAATTTAAATAATACACTTAAACAAAAAATCGACAATTTGTTATTGATAAGGAATGAGAGTATTTTGAATGATCAAGGGAACATTTATACTAATTACTCACCTATAGGACTGCAGATCTCGCTCTACGCTTCCGAGTAACTCTTGCCGCTGTCGCATGGACACTATATTATTTTTGGTCTTATTGAAGTCCGCATTGTAATCCTGCAGTATCTCACGGTGTCTTTGCAAAGTGTGGTTGAAGCCCCCACCTGAAGTATTCACACAACCTGCCATTTGCTGGTTGACATCTGAGAGTCGTCTCAGCAGATTATCTAAGTCGGCTGACATATTTTCAAAGTTCTCACTGGAAACAGAAAAAAGTTGCAAAATAAAACTGCTCTTCGAATTAACAACATTAAAGTTAGAAACCTGTCGGAAACTTCACCTTTTACTCGACGCACTCATCAACGGTTCCTTGTCACCCGAAAATGAAAACCCATCATTATCCTTCAGAGATGCTGCCACTTTCGAAAATGTAATCAATTTATAGTCGATCTCATTTTCCAGAGTCCTGGCTTCTTTACGTAATTCTTCCCAAGTTGGACCCGTGTTCACATTTTGTTTCGACTGCATCATTCTTTTATTCCCACTTGGGAAACTCGTAGTCATTGTTGAAGATCCTGCTCGCACTGAGGACATCATTGCTCAGTTCAGAAACTAACTATCATTTCAAACTTGAAATCAGAATCACCTTTAACACTACGAAAGTCGTTATACCAATGAAGCACAAAGTGAAAAAATCCATATTTCATTCAACGCTTGAACAAATAAAAGTGAACATTAACTATAATTTCATTAATGACCCTATTTCTCACGTTTATAGCAGTCGATAATTTAGGCCATTCCCTGTATTACCAATTATAGGACTACTCAGCACAAAGAAAATCAAACTACGACAAATGCGAAGCGGAGTGTCGCACCACTTGCGAGGCCACACAAACGTATTATGGCAATCTAGCCATAGAAGTCACCAAGTCAAAACAACAAAAAATGGCCAATTTTCTTAACGTCTGTCTCGAATGAAGCGAAAAGGGGTCAATTAAAATGGGCCCTTCCGTCATGCGACGGTCCCTGCACAGGTTGGATAGGGCCATACCAACGCTATATAAAAAAGACAAAATTTTATGAATGAATCAAGTCGATTTTAAAGCATAGAGAGAGTTGTCAATTAAAATCTACCCTCCTCGATTATAGCACCGATGGAATTGTCTATGTTGCATGTAATTTTAAGAGTTTTGCACCCGCTGAGGCAGAAGATTGTACTCCTCAGAAGTGCAAAACTTATTTTTGTTCTTATAAAATTTATTAAGTCCGAGTATGATTCGTTCCGTTTTTCGCTGTTTCTCTGCTACTTTCTGGAAGGTTTTTATAGAGCCTTGTGCTGCTCCGGTACACGCAAAAATTAGTGGAACAAAGCTGCTGTGTTCCACATCCAGAATTCTTTGTTGGTATTTTAAAATTTGCCACTAATGATATTTGTAGGCGTCCAAATCGCATCAATTAGTCTAAATGCAGTTAACGCATGAAGTAATAATTGCCCAAAAAGTCAGCTCCTAATGAAATATGCCTCACCCAAAACATTCAAACACAAACGACTAAAAGCTTAGAAGCAGCTGTAAATAAGATCAAAAAAATAATCAGAAAAAAAAGTTTTGAAAAGTTAACACCCTTTACCGGAATCGAACCAAGGTTCTCGTGCAATCGCGCCGAAACAATAGTCACTGATAAACTGCATATTTTATTCTGCAAAAGTGCCAAAACTGCAAGCGTGCCAGAAGTTTTTATGCGAGTTGAGTTGAAAAAAATGGACTCGAAATATATCACAATACTCCCAATAACCATCAGTATAATAAATGTTCATGAAACTGTGAGCGACAAAAAATTTGAAAAACAAAAAATTTGCTTCCATAGCTTTAAGAGGAGTTTTTTGCAAGTCTTACATTTCCTTCTCTCGTCGTCTTATCATCTCTTTAAGAGCACATGGAGGCATTAAAAAAACATTGTATTTCAAAGACGCAACATGAAATGAGCAAGCAGATAAAGCCTAAGCCGAAACACGGAAGCAGCAGATTCCGTAAAAACCACAACATGAAGATTTACAAAAGCTTAGATTGCAATTACTTTTGTACATTTAGGGATGTTAAAATAGCACTCTAAAATTGTATGGGGCTCAATAGTCGAACAGTGCACTCAGTGACAACGAAGCCAAAAAAAACAAGCAGACCCAAAATACTCAAAAAAAATCTAAATTTTAAGGTTCGCAAAAAATACAGCATCCATAGCCCTTCTCATCTCTACTATACGCGCCAAATAGGTGGAAGTTGATTTGTTTAAATTATGAGGTAAGTTGAAGCATGTAGTTGACAAAGACTTCAGGGGGAAAAGTCTAGTATCCAGTTGCAATTTACTTGCATATCAAAAGAGTGAGCCAACTGACATGGCGAGAAAAACAATGAAACGCCTTTTAACTTGCCCGAAGAAAAATGTTCATTTTGAATGCAACAACATGTACAGAAAAACGGATTGTCGTGAAAATGAGCAGTCCGCATAAGACAGGAAACGGCGACCGAACATGATACTGCAAGCCAGCAATAAATTGCACCCTAATTTACGGTTGACAGTTAAAATACCTAATGAGATCGGTGAGTGATTTTTTTTTGGACATGAAAACAAATATTTATAGCAACAAACAAGTCATATGTTGGTGGTTCCAGAAGCCAATGAATACAGGCAAGCTGGACAATTATGTTAAAACAATTCGGGTCGCTAGACAATTATGTTAATACAGCCATCTCAAATGTTCGAGTACTCAAGATAGTACCAAAAGACTCGCGTGTTCCCTTGGCAGAAAGTCTGTCGGACAAAATGAATGACATCGTCTACAATGTAGAAGATGTTACAAAACGGCTAATTTTTTTAACGTCGTTCTTGTTTTTTTTGGAGCAACCGAAAAGAAGTGGACGCAAACAGACCACAAGCATGAGCTCTTTGATAAATAAAAAAATTCGAGCAAATGACGTGTCACTTCCGAAACCCCATCCCCAAGTTTCAAGCCCGCCTCTGAGTGACCTCGAGCAGAGAATAAAGCTAATAAGTAGTAAGCTCGATGAAGGAAATGTAAAGTGAGGAATAAGGCTTGCTGCTTCGGATGACAAAATTGCTCCGTTCTCAACTGATTACTATCAAAAATTGTTGTCTAAGCACCCTCAGCGAGCCAAATTTGCAGCTCCAAATCCAGAAAATTTGGATAGTTTTTTCGTAACCGATTTCGACCTACACAAAGCGATAATGTCCTTTCCGATCGGATCAGCAGCAGGTCCTGATAAAATAGTTCCTCCAATTATTAAAGAACTTGTTAGTAAGTCGAATGGCAGCGCAGGGCTTAATTTTCTGAAGTCGCTTTTTAAGCTGATAAACCTCATTGGAGATGGCAAAATGCCCGAGCCCCTAAGACCTTTCTTTTTTGGCGCGAAGCTTATCGCCCTCTTAAAGATAGACGGAGGGTTGAGAGCGATTGCCATAAACAACACGCTGAGACGTATCGCGTCTGAATGCGCTGGAAGCAATGCCCTCTTCCGAGCGACAAAACTTTGTCGGAAACGTACAGGTCGTACAGGAAGTTTTTAAGCAAGCTCTGTCATATGTCAGAAGACGGAATTCAGCAAGGTGATCCTGAAGCCCTCCCCTTTTTGCGGAAACAATTCAGACACTAGTCAAACAGTTGGAGTCGAAAATTAACATCTGGTATTTAGATGATGGAAATTTAGCCGACGACTATAAGGTAGTACTCCGGGACCTTAAAAACATTCTGAAATCGGAACAAATTTACGGACTGGGCTTGAACACTGAGAAGTGTGAACTTTGTTTTTTGGGACCGACTACGAGTACACAGTATAATTCAATTTTAACACAACTTCGAAAAATATGCCCCAAAATAAAATTAAAAACAAAAGAACTCCTCATTTTAGGATCTTCAATCGACGAACTTTGCCGAAAAGAATTGCTCGATGAAAAAATTAAGGAGCTTGAAAACATCTCGGATATCATTGACAAACTAGACGCCCATTATGGTTTTTACCTCCTGAAAAATTGCTTTAGCATGCCAAAACTCCTATATTTTTTGCGTACAAGCCCTTGTTGTTTGCGAAATGATTTTTTGGACTGCTACGCCAAATTACTAAGAAATTCGTTATGCAAGGTCACTAACGTCAAAATGGATGATAAACAGTTTTACAAGCAGTTCTCCCGGCAGCCAAAGGTGGCTTGGGCGTTTCTTCCGCTCGTTTACTCGCTTTACCCGCTTTCTTAGCCTCAGCAGTAGGTGCAAAAGATGCCTTGAGCGAAATCTTTGGTTTGGAACATGTGGATGAAACCTATGATGATGCGCTTAAACGGTGGTTTGAACTTGGAAAAATTGAAATGGCTCCGGAAAATGAAATCCAAAAAATTGGACGGAGCCAATTTTTGACAGCAAAATTGCAGACTTGATTTTACGACTCGAACCAACGGACGTAAAAACATTCAACGCGTTCCAAGATAGATTTGACTCCTAATGGTTGAACGTCATCCCGTGCAAAAATTTAAGGTTAAAACTGTCAAACCAACAACTCAGAATTGCGATAGGACTTCGATTAGGCTCAAAAATATGCGAACGGCATAAATGCGTGTGCTGAAAAGACGTTACCGAGGATGGTTGGCATGGTCTTTCTTGCCTCAAAAGTGTAGAGAGAATCTCTAGGCATTCAAACCTGAATGCCCTTATAAAGCAGAGTTTATCTTCTACTCACATTCCGTCTGTTTTAGAACCACGACACCTCTACAGGACCGACCAGAAGCGACCAAACGGTTTGACGCTCGTTGCATGGGCTCTTGGTAAGCAGCTCTTGTGGGATGTAACGTTAGTAGACTCCTTAGCTCCTTGTAAGATTAATGCCGGGTCTGTTTGTAACCCTGGTACGGCTGCCACTGAAGCGGAAGAGCGAAAAAATGACAAGTATAAAGATCTAGTAGATAATGGATATCTTTTTTAACCGCTAGATTTTGAGATTCAGGGCGCGGCAGGCCCCAGCACAGAAATTTTTTGAGCAAGCTTTGTAAGAACCTAAGCATATGCACTGAGCAACCCAGTGCAGGCAGCTTTTTAATACAGAGAATCTCCCTGGCAATACATATTGCGAACGCCGCTTGCGTACTCGGAACAATAAATGACAAAATAACTTTCGACGAAATTTTTATTTGTAACACTTGCATATTATATTTTCTTGTGTCGAGTTGCGTGTTCTTATTGAAGAAACGTAACCCGTATCGATTTTAATTGGAAAGGACTTAAACACTTGTCATCTTCTTTACCATTATCACTTCCAAATCTAAAAAATTCCATGGATTTTGACTGGAATACGCGATGAAGGGACTCCTGACTGTAACCTCGGTTATTATGATACTTTTGACCTTCTGATTACCGTAGAAGAAGATAAAAAAGACCAAGATTTGTTGTTTTTTAGATTCCTGATTCAATTTAGACGAAAACTTTTTAACATTGATTTTGTTTTTACTACAACCCTAACATTAGAAAAGAAAAATTAGGGGAAACTGAGGAGTAGGGAGCTAGCATCTATGTTTTAGTGAAGAAAACGTTTTGACTGCGAACAAAAACTAGTATGTAAATTCAAAAAATATAGATAAGTAGTTCTTACGTTGAATTAGTTTTAGAAAAAGGTAGGCTTTTGGGAAATTACTTTTGTCAATGGCTTTTGAGTCTCAATCATTTTAGAATTAACATCAAATTAAATTTTCAAACGTTTTCCAACTTGTACAATGCGTTAACTCGCTGAGCAAGCTTGAAGTATCAATTGGTTTGGGTTATTTAGATTTTTCAAAAAAGCATTTGATACAATCGACAACAGTCTTTTTCTAAAATTCCTCACTTGAGGCATATCCAAAACATCTTACTATGTTCTTCGTAGCTAGCTGGATCGAAGAACTCAATGTGTGAAAGTAAGAAGATTAAAATCCAAATTATAACAATAACCTCTGCTGTACCTCAGAGCTCCATTTTAAGCCCCCTTCTTTTTTGATCTATGCCAACGATGTGCCCGATTCTATCATTAACTGCAATGTTTGAAATTAAGCCGATAACTTGGCGATAACTTGAAATTAATATTTACTAGTAGGACTGATAGTATACGCTTTCTTCAGCAGGACCTGAATCGATTAGAAAATTGGAACACTCGCAAGAAAATTCTGTTCATGTGACATTCCATCAGAATGGCGCCAAAATGCATGGCGACTTCGAAATTTTTTTGTGACCGTTAACTGGGAAGATTGGCAGTTTTAGCAGATTCTCAGGACTAATCGAACAATTTACCGAATCAGGAATGGTTAGTTTGGCGTGACGTAATAAATTTCAAAAATTCGTACCAAAATAAGGACATGTCACAACCTTGAAATTTCGCTAAAACTAAAAATAACAAAAAACAGAAGAAAAACATTCGTTGAAACAGACAAGTCGAACGAGAAATAGCAACGTACGAAGAAATTACAGTGATTGACGTTAACGTAAGCTTATAACACCTAAATTGGTACCTCAAGATTTTTTTTTTTTTTTTTTTATATTTAAATATATAAATTCAATAGTTGTAAATACAGCAAAAGGTTAAAAAGCAGTTGGCTTATAGCCCGTTGAGTTAACTTCTAAAGCTTCCAGTAAGCAGGCAGCATTACCGCGTTGCAGTGCAATGCCGAGTCTTTGTTTGAGGAACGTGAATGACCTTTTCTCACCAGTGGTCGTCTTGGTGAGACGTGAGACCATTCCGAATAGTAACAATTGTAACTGTACAATCGTTACAAAAGATTTCCCGAGAAAGAAACAGGAAGGGTATTGGGACAATTTCTCCAGCCTTCCGAAAGTACGATAAGACCGCTCTGCGTCCGGATTCCAGAATCCGGAAGGGTCCCGGGAAGAGAATTCAAACGTCATTTTAACAAATTTTTTGATTCCTGAAATGTCCTGAATTGAATTAATAACAACTAAATTCGATTTCAGATAATGAGAAGCTAGGAGTTGAGGGAAAGGGTTGATCCATCTCCAATGAGAATGATGATTTTTATCTACTGAACAAAACAAAAGAAAATTATTGAACAAGTAGTAGCCCCGTTCTTGAGAGTAACCTCGTGGTCTGGCGATACTGAGACCCAGCCATGAGCTAACTACTTTTTGCATTTAACTAAGTTAATCTAACCGTTCTGACCGAAGCCCATTACAGTAAAAATTTTGTCGAACCGATGTTAAAAGGACCACACAAAGAACTGGCTTTGGCAGAGACAGTTAAAAACATGAAGGGATGTGTTTAGACGCTAGCCAGTCGTTTTACAACCAAACTTTTTTCCGTCGATATGTACTTCCGGGCGAATGATACATATATTTTTTTATGGCGCTCCTGGGATGAAGAATGACAAGCTTCGAACGATATTAGCGACATATTACACACCACTTTCAAGCAATGCGCCAACACCAGAGGAGTTGAGACTCAAGTCAAAGGAACATTGACCAGCAGAGCCGTTAACAAACACTTCGCTCCGATCGGATACTCCAATTAAGTCCCTTAGCACAGGGGCGGAAAAGTAATTCGTAACGCGAAAGCCATCCGGATTCCTGGGTTTAGTTATTTAACGTAGCTAAGACCGAAAATTCACGTATCAGGAAGGGTGGGGGGAATAGCGTTCCCGTCGTTCCCTGAGTGGTATATGACCGAAAACACTTAAAGATAGACAAGAAACCAAACAAAAAGTAGCATAGTAGCGAAGAAAAAACCAAAAACAAAAAATTAACCGAAAAAATCAAAAACTGTTTAAAAAAATTATAAAATCAGTAGAAATCATTCCCCCAGACGAGATGTGATACGATCCTCCCGTTTGTTGTTGTTAGATATATTGTTTTTAAAGGCATACATATCAAACAAGATCGTTATGGTCGCAATTGTGGCCCGTTTCTGGTGCCTGTACTGTAGGTTTGTTTGAGTATTTAAGCACGTTAATGCTAAATTGCGCTCAATCCGGAGGGGTCTTGGGATTGTGCCATTCTGCCAGATGGCACAGCGCAACCTTCCGGCGACACGAAATAAAATGAATAAAGGCTTTAGGAACGAAAAAGTATTGCGAAGGAGGGTAGGAATATTCTAGAATTCTTATTTTTAAAATTTCGATTGAATTGTGGATATTTCTCAGAAATACAAAAAAGACGGCCATTTTGACGAAAAACGACGAAAAAACAGAACAACGACAAATATTGTGGAAAACGGTCGCACAAGAGACGAAAAACACGAAGCCTCTTATCGTGGCAACAACACACGATAAGACCCTTAGCAGCGGATATTAGTGAAGAAGGAAGCTTCAGTGGGGAAGGAATATTCCACGGAACCCTCCCGTGCCACAAATTGGAAGAGATAAGAACGTTATCTCAGGAAGATTACGGGAGCGGAGGCTTGGTCCCCCAGAGACTGTTTTATGTGAAGGGACGATATAAAACTAACTTTGTAGCTACTTGGATGTCGTAGAACTCTGAATTAACACCGGTATAATTTGATATTTTAGAATATGAGTAGCTAGAAAGAGGAAAGGGTCAATCCATCTCCAATGGATTTAATATAGAACTGTCACACAAAAACATGTTAAAATAGGTTGTTCGAGCCGTGTTTTTAATGGCAATCACGTAGTCTGAGGATCCGAGGCTCAGCTATGTGGTTGTGTTCGCATGTAAACGAAAGCTGATCAAAAGTCGTTTGACTGATGGCCTAAAAATAGTAACTTTTTACTTAGCCCTAAACAGACCAGAAAATTAACTGGCAAGGTCGAGACGGTGAAAAACGAGTAGGATTAAGGTAACTGACGCCTGCCAGTCGTCAATAGGTACTTTTTCTACGCTCCGTCGCTGTGTAGTATTTGGGCGAATGTTACATAGACGTTTTTATGGCGCTCCTGGGTGGGCCTGTCAAAGGCATAAGACCATCATGATCAGCAAGCGTTTCAGCGACGAACCCTCCGCTCCGGGCGTATTCCCAAGTTAGAGGCCTTAATGACCGTTATTGTACTAGGGGGAAGGTGCGTACCCTCCGTCTGGTACTATTTAGCTTTTTAACTTAGTTAACACCGAAAATTCCGGGGGCCGGAGGGTTAGGTGGGAAGTCATGAGCCCGCTTGTCCCAAGGTCCCGGGACCAAAAACAATTTAAAAAAAAGCGTAAAACCAAACAAAAATAGTGTATAACCAACAAAAAGCCAAAAACAAATTTATTTGAAAACAAAAAAAGTACAAAAAACAGTAAAAAATCCAAAAAAGACCAAAAACAGTAAAAACGTAAAGTGACAGTTTATATGTTATTTCCGGACGAGATGTGATCTGACCTTCCTACTTTTTGTTGTTTCAGATTGATTTATATCTTTTCTGATAGAAAGATTGTGTGTTTTGGTGAAGGGTTAGATACCCTCCCTTGAGTGTAATTTGAGTGTTTAAGCACGTTAATGGTGATTTTGCCGGTGACCGGAGGGTAGAGTGGCAAGCTGACCGACGTGTTCCAAACTCAACAGGGACATAGGGACAACATCCACAGCGACTGTTGGGTATCGTTGAGACAATTTTAGTATCGTTCGGGTACTATTTCATTAAAACTTAAGTGGTGGGGGGCACGATTGGCGCGGTCCGATTGTACACTCCATCGATTACAAATTTCCGAGTTAAGGGTCTTAATTCGGGTATTTTGGTGCAAAGGAGGGTATAGTACTATTCATTAACGACTACTAATAGGTTATTATCCTCATTACATATTACTTATCTCCTAATTAGACCCAAGAAATACCCAAATTTTGTCGAAAATTATCGATTTTCGACCAAACTGTAGACCCCCAAATTTTTGGATATCCGAGCTTTTCCGAATAGCAAAAGGCTTTTTACATAGGGAGTAGCTACGCAGTTCGATCCCCCTAACTAGAGAAACCGCGTGAGAAAAGACTCAGTAAAAGTTGGAAAAAACCGAAATTTTTCGATCAAATTTTCGACAATTTTCGGAATTTTGTCAATTTGTTTTGGGGATCGAGTTTTTGAGTTCTTAGAGTTAGAGCAATAAAATTTTTTGTGTTAGAAGCGTGCTATTATAAAGTGCTCGGCTGCCAGAAAAATTCTTGAGTAACCCTCCGATTAGCTCCGTAGATAGAGCTAACGACTTAAGGATTGGAAAAGGAAGGAATCGGAGGGTCCAAATTTGATAGTTATTGGCCAAATTTTTGTCTCCAAACCAATTTTGATCTGGTTTTTTGCACTATTCCAGTGCCGTACATGGCTACTACGCTCGTTTCAATTGTTTTTAGGCACTTTCGATAGGAATTGCGGAAAAAGTTTCTCAGAACCTATATAGGTGGTGAAAAAAGGCCGTTTGGACAAACACGTTTTTGGCAATTTCTCAAAGACTAGCCAACCGATAGGGATAATTTTGGTACCATAAGTCGACGTTTTTGACCAATTTTTTGGACCGCAACCGTTTTTGGGTTGTTAATCGCGGAAAAGAAAATTTTTTTAGAATTTGTTGGTTCGGAGGGTCCAAATCGTAGGTACCCTCCGAGCGGCAGAAAATTTTATCAAAACACCTTTTTATCCAACTGGGAAGGTTGACCGTGTCAGCCAACCTAGTTTTAAGTAAGGTGGACCGTTTTTGGAGACTTTATCGCGGTAACATAACCTTTTTTCTTGATTTTTGGGGAACCCTCCGAGGTAACCCTCTGGAGTCAGTTAAAGCCCTTAGCAACCCTCCTTAGTGAAAAACTTCCACGAGGTCATCCAAAGAAGTTAAAACAGCCCCCCATAGAGAATTTAGCTTGTTTTGACGCTTTCTGAAGTTAATTGAAGGCCCTTCTAAGTGAGGCTCAGAAATTTGAAAATTTTGGAGGCACCCTCCGAAGTAACCCTCCGGAGCATACTAAGCATCTTATTGACCCTCCTTAGTAAATTTAAGGGGACCCTCCGAAGTAACTTGGGTGATTAAGGTACCCTCCGAAGTAGGCTAAGTGTCTTAACAACCCTCCGAAGTAACCCTACGGAGTGTCTTAAACCTTCTAAACAACCTTCCTTGTTAGAAACTTGAGGAAACCTCCTGTGGCAATTTGGGAAACGGAAAATATCCATTTAATTAAGATCATATTAGGGTATTAGGCGTGCTTATAAGGATCATAAGAGCCCATTTTGACCCGGAAATTTGTTATCAACTTTGGATTCTAGATCGGGTGCATCAGAAGTACCCGAACAAAATTTTTTTTTATTGTGAATTTGGTTGTGTGGTTGCCTTGAGCTACTTAATAGGAAAGTTCGGGCAATCCGGGAACAAATAAAGGAATACCTCGGTGAGTTTATTAGGCAAATACACACTCACTTGAGAAGAAAAGTTTTTCCCTACTCTCGTGCACTTGGAGCAGTCCGGGTGTGGGAGAGCTTTTTCATAGACTTTAGAAATTTACGATCAGAGGTTGCCTTGAGCCACTTAATAGGACAGCTCGGGCAATCGCAGGGCACCTAAAAAAAAACCTCGGTGGGTGTATTAGGCAAATACACACCCACTTGAGAAGACTGTGTCCTGGGCTTTGTTCTTTCGGATCGTTCCGATTGGGGGAAGTCTTTTTCTTTAAGACTATGTTTTATTGATCTGTTTCTGAATCATCACTGCTTTTTATCAAAGATTGTTTAATTTTAACAAAGCAGTGACTTGATAAATTGTGTGGCGATAAATTGATACTGACAAAAGGTCGCTGTCACCTGTAGGATATTCTTATCTGATTATCCATTGTGTTTTGTGTGTCGATTATATCTTGTGAAAACTTTGTGATACTGTTATACTAAGCAACAGGGTTGAGTTAGCATTATATCAATACTGAACAGGCCCTGTGTGTGCAACTCTAGCTGAGTCACTAAGATTGTCATTGAGAAACCTAAGAGATTGATACTGACTTTTCGACATACGAATATTGTTTTTTGTCACAAAGCATGCAGCGCAGGGACTCGTTAGGATCGACTACTAAGATTCCCAGGCTGAGCAAGGGCAGCACGCGAAAATTTAAAACTAGGCGTAGCCAGTCATCGTTTAGCAGCGCCTCCGACGTGTTTGCCGAAACCGAATCGACTAAAGGTCAACCTGATCTTTCAGTGAGCGAAATGAGATTAAGGAGCGAGAAAAACCTCGATGCCGATCAAAGGCGGAGCGCCGAAGCCGGAACCGCGAGCGAAACGCTTGTAGACCCCTTTGACGAGGGAGAACAGACGCTCATTCGACCCGACTTTGAGCCGAGCGAGGACCTCGTGCGGGAGGAAGTTGAGAGGACGGAGGAGACCTCGGAGCGTTCCGAGGTCGAGCCGCGAGAGGAAGTGTTATTCAAGGGAATGTCCAAATCGGAGACCAAGAGTCATATGTGGAGGGGAGAATATTCACATTCGGCTAGTACCCACTCATCTCTGGCCAAGCAGAGCAACAACGCGATGATGTCGAGTATAAGCCCGAGTGAAGAACAACCGGGTTCGAAGGCCAAGAAGAGTTGGAAGTCTTTGTACGACGAGCGCATGGCGTTACTACCAACTGTAGGTTTAACTTCCAGTTATGACTACCCGGAGATAGCCCATCCGGATGTGAACTTCACACCGTGCCCAAGGAACGATATGAGCAGGAAGGCGTCGTCAGCCTAGCCGACCAGGCCCATGTCAGATGGGATAACGATGGGAGCGTCATCAACCTTCGACAGATTAATGACGTCGATGAGCAAGCAAAAAGGCGGTGCGTCATCAAGCACCAGGCTGCAGCCGCAGTTGACCTCATCTTCTCTGGGACTAACCCCGTCATTTGGGACCACTGGCGACATAAGTGACATGTTCGCTGGCGTAATGAATGGTCTGGATGAACTGAGACGGGACATGACTAAAAGAATAGATCAGGTTGATGAGAGAGCTCACAAAGGTCAAGAGAATCTGAGAGACGAACTAATGCACGTGAAGTCGCAGGCGAGGGTTGATCAGGCTCAGTTGATTCGCAACACCGATCAATGCCTGGCGGAGAGCCTGGCACAGGCAAACAAGGAGTCATACGAAAGAGAGGCTAGGATGACCAGGGAGATCGAACGATTGTTGAACGATCATGATAGTACCTACGCCCACACGATGACTAGCCTGGAGAAAAGGTTAGATGCAAAAGTCTGACTTAATCATGCGGAAGCTCGACGCGATCCTGAATGGGAGCAATTGGCAGGAGCATTCCAACCCAAGGGAGCGCTCACGCCATGCGAATGATGGAGATGGTACGGGCAGCAATGCCAGAGCCCAGCAAAGCTCAAGAACGAACTACGAACCTAGAAACAAAGAGCGGCCAAGGGCAGCCCCGTCGAGGCCTGGCTGGACGAACCCAGTCCCGCCGGAGGCAGATGCTATCCCGAAGACAAGGTTGCCAACTGTGCCACAAGTCAGTTCAGTACCAGATCTGACTACAGTCTCACAGGACACAACGATGTATGCCTCGATGTTTGAGCCTCTGAACAGATCTCTCGAAACATTCATCACCAAGCTTTCGAAGTCGACCAAGAGAGGAGAGAGGTCAAGAAGGACACTGAAAAAGCCGAAGTCATATAAAGACGAGTCAGACGGCTGCATTGATACTTGGATAGAGGTGATGAAGTTACACTTTGAGGAAGAGAATCTCTCCAAGAAACAAGAGTGCAGCGCGCTAACGAGCAACCTGGAGGGTACTGCACTAAGTTGTGTAATGGCGAAAAGAGCCAATGAGAGAGACAGCGCTCGCAAGATATTCGACATCCTGCTGAATCGTTTCGGCTCTGGAGTACAAGGGCACCAGGCTATGGTGAAGTTCGAAAAGAGGCGTCAAAGAGATGTCGAATCCATAGATAAAATTTTGGACGACCTTGAATTGCTTAGGAGGAGAAGCAACCCAGATGAGAGAATATCCGAGCGAATATTGGTGATTGCTTCGAAGTTCATGGACGGAGTAAGGAGTGAGGAGTTGAAGACGATGTTGGCCACACACTTCACCCTGTCACTTGACCAGGTACCCACGCCCGACGATTTGCGTATGAAGTCACGCGGGTATTTACTGATAAAACCGAGGGCGCAAAACCGTTACAGCAATTATGGCAACTATAGCGGGACAAACACTGGTGCGAATTCCAGTTGGTACAAACCTCGCGATGACATGGATAAGAGGAGGTCGTGTGCGAATTGTGGTTCGATGGACCATCACGTTTCCGCGTGTTCTGCATACAAACAGAACATGAAAGCGATAGGCTACTTTCTCGAGGACGCCGACGCGACCGACGAGGATCAGGAAGAGTACGTCAGAGGGCTCATCATGAAATATGGTCCGAGGTGTTTCTTCTGTAATTTGGAGGGACACTTCAAGTCGGATTGTACTCAATTTTGGGATGAAGTAGCGGACGCGAAACATCCCCGCCACGAAGAGGCGCTTTCGGGTGTCAAGGCCAGTCGAGCACGTCTGATGAACGAGGCTGAATCTCGGAGGAAGGAGACGACACCGAGCACCTTCACGACCAAAAAGGTAAAGACACTGCCTGACGAGGTGGTAGCCTCGAACCTCGAGGCAGAGTCGTCTAGCCCACTCAAGGTGGATTACGGCCTGGCGGCAAGGACAGCGCCGCAGAATGTCAAACAGGACCTAGCCACAAAAGAAGTGGAGCAATGGGTAAGGTCGGAGCTGGAGAGCACAAATCTTCGGGAAAATTTTAATATTCTGGGTAAAACGACGAAAGTAGAAGACAAAGAGGAACCCAGGAAACAAGGACTAAAACTGAACGTTATATCTGGTAAAACTTTCGGCATGACGAAAGAGAGGACAAAAATAATGTCCATTATCTCAGTCGCAGGGCTCCAGGTGGTCAAGAACTTGAGTGAACCATCCGAGATTACACTAGTCCACCTGGACGTCTATGCCGACTACCTGAAGGAGAAAGATCCCAAACTGGACTCCAGGGCAGTGCAAGCGCTGCTCACAACGGGAGGTCCGAGGCTGATGAAAGTGGATGAACATTATATCGATGTCCATGGCCCTTACCCGATCCTAATGAATGTGGATGGCATCAATATCTACACGAAGGCTCACATAACTGATGCGAACGATCAGATTGGCCGGATATACATTGGTCAAGAGGAGCTGAAGGTTAGACGAATCGGACACAACGCGATGCTCGAACAATATGCGGTGCATATAGGTTGCGAGGCCGATCTGGCTGCGCACGTGCTGGACGTGCAAGGCAGGCAACTTTCAGTAAAGGGATTGCTAGACACGGGAGCAGTGGTTAGTGTCATGCCAGTCAAAACTTGGACCGATATGGGTTTCGAAAGGTCGGATCTCATACCGACAAACATCAGGTTGGCAGCTGCCAATCAGGGAGCGATCTATGTGACTGGACGAACCCCGATCATTTCACTGCAACTCGGAGGAAGACATCTTTGGATGAGCTTCCTGGTAGTGGAGAATTTGGACGAATCCGATCAGTTCATCTTAGGAAGGGATTTCGTGCGCAACTTTGACGTCACCATCGATCTCAATGACGGGTTGATTAGGATCAAGGATCCTGAGAGAAAATATGAAAAGAGACCCTTTAATAAGATCTTAATTAACCAGGCCAAGGTGCCGATTTTTCTGGATCGAAAAGTTAGGTTAAAACCAAACCAAGCCGTAGTAGCGACGTTTAAGATGAGGAACTTGAATGAACTCAGCAATGACAGACAGGTGTGTCTGGTACCAAATCCAAACAGTAAAAGCTCGGCTATTTTAGGAAGAAGCTTCTCACTCACTCAGAGCGGACTGTGTGTGAGTGTGTTATTGAACACAGAAGCAACAACAGTGACAATACAGAGGGGAAAGAAACTTGGCTACGCTTTGCCTCTGAACACAGACTTTCAGAGTGTGGAGAACTTGAAAAAATTTGATGTAACTAAATGTCCATTGCATGCGAACCAAGAATGTATAATGAAGAGAGTGAATGAATTGAAATCTTCAAGGAAATTGTTTTCAATGAAGTCGGAAACAGATGATGGGCTGTCTAGTTGTTCCAACTTTCCTGAAGCAGAGTTAGCAGCGAATAAACCTGTCCTACCTGAGATAGAACATTTGAAGGGTAAAATATCAGACAATTAACTAGATTCGCTCAGAGCGGTGCTAAATCGGAACGCAGACGTTTTTTCGAAACATAAGGCCGACATAGGTTGTTGTAATTTTGTAGAACACGAGATTGAGATAGAAGAGGGCTTGGTACTTCATAGGGAAGGGGCGAGAAGAATGACCCCAAACAAGTCAGAAGCGTGTAGGAAGGAAATCGAGATGTTAATGGAGTACGACATGATCGAGCCGTCGAAGTCCCCACGGGCTTGTGGCGTGGTCATGGCGAAAAAGAAAGGGGGACAACTCAGATTTTGTTGTGATTTCCGTTATCTGAACGCAGTGACTATAAATTACGCATACCCGATTCCCCGCATCGATGAGAGCCTATCCAAGCTGGGAGACGCGAAGTTCTTCACGACGTTGGATTTGGGCTCTGCGTTCTGGCAAGTGCCACTCAGAAAGCAAGATCGAGAGAAAACAGGCTTCGCGTGTGAGCTGGGGTTGTTCCAGTGGAAGAGGATGCCATTCGGATTGTGCAACGCGACGGCCACTTTCCAGCGACTGATGGCCCAGGCACTCACGAGCGTCACTAAGAAATACGGGAATCTCATCATGTGTTATGTCGATGATGTCATGATTGCAACACCAACCTTAGAAGACCACATAGAGAGGTTGGAGGAGGTGTTTTCTTGCATGAAGCAGGCGGGTCTGAAATGTAAACCCTCTAAGTGTGAAATCCTCAGGGATTCCATATAGTATCTGGGCCGAGGTTGATGAGAAACAAGGGCAAAAAGTTCACTTGGACTGATGAGGCACAAGTTTCTTTTGAAAACATCAAACGTGAACTTTGCGAGGCACCGGTCATCGGCATGCCAACAGAGAAGGGAATGTTCGTGCTGGACACGGATGCATCAGTGGTTGCGATATCGGGCATACTTCACCAGGAACAGGAATGGAACGGGAGAACGGTTCTTCGTCCGATAGCCTACGGGAGGAAAGTCCTGAGTGATACTGAAATGAAGTACGGCGCACCAAAAGCGGAGATGTTTGCGGTGATCACTTTCGTGGAAAAATACAGGGTCTACTTGGGGAGTGCTCCCTTCAAGTTACGTGTGGAGAATCGTGCCCTTGCCTGGCTGAAAACCTATTCGATGGACCAAAGTTATATTGGTCGTTGGATCGTGCGCCTGGATGGATACCACATGATCATAGAGCACCGTACCCGTGACAAGCACCAGAACGCAGATAGCCTCAGTAAAAAGACAGAATTTTATGAGCGCCTCGAGGAGAAACAGGCTAACCAATCAGAAATCAAAGACGGGTTTTCCTTTCTGGACAAAGAAACCTACGACAAACTGCCACTTACTAGGTAATTAGACAAGTCAGGGCATCCTATACCCGGACACCCTGACCTTCCAGTGGAGACGGCCGCGGAGATAAAGCTTTTAGCCCGAGGCGAGCCTGTTCCGTTGGATCTGCTAGTCCGATCCAATTTGGTACAGCAAGAACTTACCAGGCTGGGTATAAACAGCATGGCTCTAATGAACAGGACGGTGAACGTGGCGCCGGTTGTCATGGGAAAGCTCCGCGACTTGTTGGACAGGGAAGTGGATAGGCATGATCGTGAGTGGATGGAGACCATGCAGCGGTTGACTGTTTGACTGTCACCGAGAGAACAGAGAAGAGGCCAGTGTCCATTCGCAGCCGAGGCGTTGAACGGGATTGCAGGTCGATAGTCAACCAGCTGGTGAGCTCGATGCCGAAGGAGGTCTTGTTGAGAACCTCGTTCACTGAATATGGAACACTGAATCAGACCCAAGCCACTGAGGAAGTCAGGATCAAGTCGAAATCTAGCTTCGCGAGGAGAGTGCATTTCACGGATGCGAAAGAAGAATACGAGCCGAGCCCAGATTGTTCGTCCGGGGACGAGACAATGTCCGGGGAGTCTGATACATTCGAGCCAGTCAAGGACGACTTGTCTGAGGAGTCAGACACCTTTGAGCCCGTGCAGGACGACTTGTCTGGGGAGAGGTTGACGAGACCACCTAGGGACAAAATTTTGTCCGGGGAGTCGGGTTTAAAGCGACCAATGGACAGAGTTTTGTCCGGGGAGTCGAGAAACATCTCAGACAGCTTGGAATATGAAGTTGGGGAGTCAGTCGACTCAAGTGTTGACTCGAGGCCCCAGTCCTGGGACAACACATCTGAAACAACTTCCAATTCCGATATGTCAGAGATCGCAATCCACTCCTTATTGGTAGACTGGAAGCAGCGCGGGCTGGACCGAGAAACGCATCAGGATCCAGACAGGGACAGATACACCTCAGATGAAGATGGCACTGTGGTAGATAATGCCGCAGACGAGCTCGAGCTGATAGCAGTCTCGAAACGCCCAACCAGATTGCTGCCACATGGTACGCTCGTCCGTACCAATCTGGAACCATCTGTGCAGGAAGCGACGCCTTTGAAAAAGATACGGTGTGTCAAGTTGATGGACGATGCTCATGCTCCGGAGATAATGAGTGGGCAAATGAACGTGGTAAAGACGTATTTGAAAGCCAGGTACAGGCTGTCGGATCTCCTAAGGGCTCAACGAAATGATAGAATGACGAGCAGTCTGAAGAGATGGATCGAGAATGGAGCACCTGACAAGGGAGACTTGGAAGAAGACAGCTACAAGATCTTGAAGCAATTCTACCTGAAGCGAAACGACTTGTTGTACCTGAATAAGGACGGGATTGTAGCCTGTAAACAAAAAGAGGAGGACAAGGTCCTTTATAAATACAATTCAATAGTGTTACCACAGTTGTACCAGACCGAATTGCTGTTTCGCTCACATGATCTGATGGGCCATCAAGGCGTGGACAAAGTGTATAACAGGATACAGAAACGATTCGAATGGCCGGGATTGAAGAAGGCTTGTGAGAAGTGGATCGCCCCATGCCTGTCATGTCAGCAGGCGAAGGATCCCAGGAAACTAAGGTTCCCCCTACAGTCAATAGGGTCGTCAGGTTTCAACGAAGTGGTGCAAATTGATCATCAGAAAATCTGCATGACAGCAACGGGCTATAATCAGGTGCTGGTAATGATCGACCATTTTACGAAGTATGCGGAGGCAGCACCCTGCATGACAGCATCGGCGGAAGAAACATGCGATCATTTGATAAATGTGTGGATAGCGAGGCATGGCTGCCCCATCACGTTCCAATCGGACAATGGCAAAGCATTCGTGGGTGATCTCACGAAGGAGTTAATGAAAAGGTCGCAGGTAGCGCAGGCCCACTCGACCACTTATCACCCACAAACGAATGGCCTAGTCGAGAGGCAGAATCGCACACTGGTATCCATGCTGAGAGTCTATTGCTCGCGTTACATGGATGACTGGGACAAGCACTTGCCGCAAGTGATGGGTGCTTACAACAGCACGGAGCATTCCACCACGGGAATAAGTCCGCACATGATGCTAACGGGTCATGAAAAAGCGCTCCCGTTGACGTTTTTCTACCCTGAATATGAGGGGAAGAGGACAGCACCGCAAACGTACGTGCGGGATGTTATTAGAAGACAGCAGGACCTCAATTACTTATTCAGGAGGAACACGCAACAGGCGCAAATTAGACAAAAAAGGAGGTTTGACAAAAGGACAGCCGATGCGAAAGCCTACTCAGTTGGCGACTACGTCTGGGTTAGTCATTGGGGACAGTACAAGACGGACATGTCCGCGAAGTTGAACATGAATACCCTGACGTGTCGGGAGGACGCAATGAAAGTGATTGGCGGAGAAAGTCCCACAGTGTCGCGACTATATCGGATACCGGGCGTGGATTGGCTGCTAGCAGAGCAGGAGCAGTTCAGTTCCACGACTACGCTCCGGCACGCAGACTTGAATGGGTTGCCTCAGGAAAATACCTTTGGACCTTTGAATACCCGGTCTCTTACGGACGTCCGACAGAGAGCCTGGGAACTGACGCCACCTGCTCGCAAGGGCAAGTTTCAGGCAGAGAACAAGCCCAATAACAAGCATCACAAGATGTACAGGCAGTTTGCTAAACCACCCGGTCAGACGCCTGGCGAGTATTCAAGGAACTACCCCCGAACGACCACGGTGGATGGAGATGACAAGAGATATGGGAAACTGGAGGCCCCAATAGGCGACGGCCTGTTTGCAGCTTACGATCCCTTAGAGATGAAAGCTGCAAAGTATCTGATTGTGGCCAGTTCCGATTATCTCTATACGCCCCGTTCTCTCTTCTGACCCGACGTGATTTTCTTGACGGCGCCTAAATTGGACTGGGGACAGGCAATAGGTATGATGATAAGTGTACGAAGGGTGGTCAGCATGGAGCCGCAGGTGATAGTGGTTGCCGGCTCAAATGATCATCTGCAAAGCAGGGGCTTGTTGACACGTCTGACGGATGGGTCGGTCCCGAGTAACGAGGTCATAGGGGAGGCGATAATGACATTGCTCTCGGCGATAGCTGAGGTAGAAACAGCAGCATAACAACGTTTCACCCAAAATGTAGTGAAGGTGGTCTTTGTGTTGTCACCAGGGTATGCTGCATTGCCAGAACCCCTTCAGTTTGTGTACACGATGGTCACAACGATAGCAGAGGGGAGGTTCAACGTGATAATTCCTGCCCCTAACAGAGTGAGAGACCCAGACAATTACTACCCGTCCCGATCTGAGCTTCCCGCCGTTTGGGCTGACATTTCTAATGCCATACAGGGACTCAAAGATTGTAGCACAACTCGGTTGGTGCTAGATGAGGTTCTGGGGTTGGAGCTGTCCAACTTTGCCAGATTGTTGAAGTTAAGACCAGGGGTAGATGACGATCATCTGTTAGTACAACAGGTGGCTGATGATCTCTGGTTCAGACAGATGGATCATGCCGAGAACGAGCAGGGCAGGACAGTCAGAAAAAACATGACGTCAGCGGAAGAAGATCTCATGGCAATGGCTTTGCGCACGAAGCCACACAACAACGTATGGTTGTACTTGTCACCAAGGCTGTGCACCTCGGGTGAGGACGCGTTCGAGCATGCTCCGGCTGTGATAAAAGAGATACACGTGTACCTGAAGAACTTGTTTGATACCCGGGAGTTAGCTGGGGGCATGATGTTGAAATTGATGCAGGACGTAAACACGATGTCACTGGACAAGTTCCAAGCTGACGTGCTAGCCACGAGGGCACAGTATGAACGATCGGATGCCATCTTGGGTGGAATGGGAGTGGGATGGACGCCATCCTTCCTGTCGACGTGCTATCCTAGGGCATCCCGGAACCTGATCGCGAGTTTCGTCAAGGACATCAGGAAGTTGTCGATTGGCCTGATATTAGCCCTATACGTGATATTTGGTCATGAAAATTTCGTGAAGGGACCGGCGAATCTCTTCACCCAAGCGTTGGCAGATTTGAGATTGGATGGACTCCTGACTCTGATTGCCATGACCTACGGTCGACTGGGTGATTTGCTTGTGCTGTTGCGTTACCCTGAACAACTTCAGGGACCAAGTCGTGAGTTCAATGCACATTTGGAAACCGCCTCGCTCAGGAAGATGAAAGAGTGGAGGACTCTCCTGCTCCAATATCTCTTGCAACAGAACAGAAGCGTCACGGGAGAAGATAAGGTGGCGACGGATGCGAGTGAATGTAAGCAGTATTGTGGCATGCCCTTGCTGACAGACTTGGCCGTCATGATGCGGATCGACCCGTTGGCTCGTGCTGAATTGGGTAGAGCAGAGGGAGCTGAGAGGGCTGGCCAGCGACGATAGGCTGTTCGGAAGAATAGCTGAGCCAGGTTGGGTGTTGATGGATTTCAACAACCACTTCAAGTGCCGAATGGGCCGTGAGGACCTTTCTCATATCCAGTTTAACCCGAAGCTTTGGAATTTGAGACCAGTAGTGAAGGATACAGGAGCGGCTATGGGAGTTCCACTCTTACCAGAGGCCTATGCGCATGCGAAAGAGAACCAGCAAGCGTGGCTTTCTGGGTCCAGGCCGCTGCTGGACCAATGCCCTCGATATCCACCGATAAGGAGGATGTTGTTGGGAGCCACATCTCCCATCATTGCCCCTCGCATCGGAGCAGCTCTTGATGCGGAGAAGAGAATGCTGAAGTGGAGTGAAGGGATGGAGCCGCGCTTCATCAGCTGGAATGTTGCAGCCGCGCACACATTTGACTTCTCATTTCCTGATGCTTGGAGTAGGAAAAAGATCAAGGCACTACCTTCCAGGAGACCAGAGGTTTCGGCTGAAATGTGGAACGAAGTGTATACTCCCACGGATGATTTATCAAGACTGAAGTGGTCAGGAGAAGCGAAAGTAGTGATGCTGGAAGTGGCAAGGGAGAGCAGAGGAGGCTCATACATAACGATAGAGGACCTGGCACCACATGGCGAGGAGTCCGTAGAATTCCTGGTGAACGATGAATTGTTTTATCACGCAGGAGACATGACCGTACCGGCTCGGCCGGACTCGGGCATAGACACACGACAAGGCCCTTCAGGACCCAAGCCGAAACCTGATGCAGGTGATGATAAATTGATGGATCAGGACGATAACGATAACGACATCGAGGGAAAGACGGGAAAACCGGGTGAGACGGATCTAGGAGCGTTGGAGAGAGACTTGCTAGAATACCGGTTCAGTGAAGACGACGATGGGGAAGTCGATGGGAGTCTATTGCTAATGACGCCATCGTCTTTCATGTCCCCTACAAAGGAGGCGTCGGCCGACTTATCCCCGATGGACCCGATAAGCCAGGCGAGAGAATGCAGAAGCAGGGATCCGCAAAGATTGCTCCATGAGTCACCGAGGAGGAGAAAAATCGAGGAATCAATGAGGGTATCCTTCCTGAGTACGCTGCCGGAAGAGGAATGGGAGAGATATCAAAGTGAGTTAGAAGGCAAGACAGGGGCAACCTGGAGCCGAGTGAATTTCATGGAAAGATCATGGGACGTGATACGACGAAATGGGACGCAGTCCATAATGAAGGTGGGATTGAACCAACCCATCATGCGTGAGGTCCTGGAGAAAATAGTGAACTCCATGGAGTCGGATGTTCTGACCGAGTCAGTAACAGAAGACAGTGCCGATGATCAGTAGGTTGCGAAGAAACTACCTGTCAGACGAGCCAGGAAGGGGCTGAAGCGACTAAAAGGGAAGACAGGAAGTCGAGCCGTGAACCCGAGAGTGGTGAAGTCGAAAGTCAGCGCAGTGGTGGCCTCTCTGACGAGCGCAGGTCGTTCAGGCGAGAGCGGGCAAGGAGATGGTGCGATGCTGGCCGGGGGAGAAAAAGAGAATCTGATACCCCCTATGCTCTTGGCAGGTCTGACCACGACAGCCGTGAGATCAAAGAAAACAGCACGAACCCTGGCAGACACTAAATTAGAGATGGAGATCATCAGTCAATGTGGATCTGGAGGACTTGAAGATTACAGGCCCTCGCGGACCAACATGGCCAAATTGAAACTGGAAGGACAACTCGACGTGGTCGAGTACAGTCGAATAACTGTGCCGGAATCGGTCCATATGGGAGATCCGGCAGGGGGTTATGTGGAGATGTTGAAAGCGAGGAACTCCGCGAGAGGGCACCTGATGGCTTGGAGCGAGAAGCGAGCCATGCAGGAATATCTGAAAGAGCTTACGGAGAATACAAACTTAAATCGGAAAGAATACGGTACGGTAATGTCCTCCGAAGCGAACGAAATCGGATTAGAAAAACTACTAGAAATTTCTTGGAGGGCGGCCCTCCAGAGATACTTCGACGAGTCGATGCATGCACCTGCTACGGTGGCAGCATACCTGGCTCATCCTTGCATGAGAACCGATCTGCAAGTACAGTTGGCTTGGTGCTTGATGGGCATCAAGAAGGCGGAATATGAAGCCAGTAATGATTCGAAATCACGGGAACAGGAGCTGGAGTTGATGGAAGCTCTGCGAGCGTTGATTTCAAAAGACGATTCTGCGATAGCATGGGCTAAGCGTAAGGATGCCCTTTGCTTTGTCAGGTTCGTGGTGGATCGTATCCCCACTCCTGTTTTGGGAGAATGTATAAAGATCATTCGGCAAAAGGGAGTTGATTGCGAAAGGAACTTCCTTAGGGCATTCCTGAAACTATATCAGGACATGCCGTTGACTGTACCAAATAAGGAGTCGAATTACATGGCGAGCTATCGCAAGTTGGAAGAGGTGAGAAGATATTCCAACAAAGAATTGAAAGTGAGCCAGGAGTTGATTGAAGCAGTCAAGGGACAAAAAGACTTTGCAACACTAGGGAGACTGAAGTCGTTCCAAAATGTGTCTGGCGTATAAACCGGGGATGGCGTATAATCCCTTCGTGAATGAAGAAGCCAGGGAAGCGTACTTCGACTATGAGCAAGTCATAGTACTCAATTTCTGGGTTGAACGGATTAAAGAAACTGGAATGCTGATGGTGGAACAACCCAAGCTGGGAATTATCTTGGAAGAACGAGTGGTCAAACCCTCGGTTCCCGAGCTAAAGGGGCAAGTGAGTTTTGATTGTGGTTCTTGGGACGGTCCCATGAAAACCAGTCTAGTTACGATGTGGGAACTCATGAAGCCTTCCTGGTGTCCTCATCCTAACGCCGGTTTAATCTGGGACATGACGGCGGATCTCACGTTAGACCTGGATGATGACGCGAGTCTACATGATCTGGCCATGATACACCATCTGCTGGCCATGAGGTTGACGAAGCAGAAGAGCAATCCATCCACGGAGCTGTCCGAGGAAGGTCCATCGAGCAACTGGTTGAAGCAAGGCACATGCTTGGCTCAAAATAGTGGGATGGAAGGACATGTTTGCAACTTGGGACACTGCCTGGTTACGCTGAGCGAGCGGCATCGGCAACTGGCACGATTGTACGGAAGATTGAGCATGTCGGATAAGAGTGGTATGGAGTTGGTCGCGGACTGTCATGGGGTGATGGATGTAAACTTCATCATAGCCTTGGGATTTTGTAGCATGACGAGTTCGATAGAATCGCTTGAGCGCCTGGAGCGTGCCCATGAGCTAGTGACGTCCCTCAGCGTGGAAGTATTCCCTGGAGCATTGCAGACGGAGCAGAAGATCGGAGGCTGGCGAGAAGCTCTGGAGAACGAAATGAATCTGAAAGATAGTGAAGCCTATCATAAACCTACTGGTTCAAAGTATCTGGTGGGTTCAAGCTCCGCACCATATTGCAGTAGTAGGTATCCTACACACTTGGTGGTGATGGATTCGAGGACACAGCAGGTGTTGATTGACCAACTTTTCTCTGTGCCAAAGTGCGTGAGGTTGGCCAGAATGTCGGATAGGTCATATGATTTGTTGGCAAAGATCTTTCGGGCAGTCCGGAAGAGATCTGAAGGCGAGTTGCAAGACGTAGTGGGTGAAGAGTTTCTGAGATTAAACGAAGGCAATGTGAGTGAGTTCCAGAAGCAGAAAGCGACTGGAGCGTTACCCACTGAATTCCCCACCATAGAAGAGAAAGACGACTTACACAGAATTCTGATGGAGGTGGAACCGTTGCTGGGAGCCTCAGGGTATCGGACCCGAAGGAACATAGTGAGAACCCATGGAGAGTATCCTTGCCACTGCCTGGCGCAGACGTTGTGGTACCCCAAACGCGGGAATCTGATGCTAGTATGGGACGTGGAGGAGTTATACTCTACGGGGTTGCCCGATCAGAATCAACAGGTGTCAATCGTGGTGGTTAGTGCCATGCTGGCAGTGAGATGGTTGGAGGCTAACGCGGACACAAGTGAACAGGAGACGGCCGTGCCGACTCCTGAGCAGCTGAGCAACGTGAAGATGAGTCGTGAATTGGATATTTTCAGAACCACCTGCAAGGTTCTGAGAATACCTAAAGCCATTGAAAGAATATGGTCAAGGCAAAGATTGATGCCTTGGTTCCGTGCAGTGATGACATCGTGGATGTATGAACGCGCGAAGCGTCACATGTCGAGGAACACGGAAGCCTATCAATCTTTCCAGCTAGATATAGGACCAGGAGCCTATAAGAGAGCATTGCTGACGCACAGAAACGCGGTCACCACGGCGATGAAGCGGGTAGCTGGAGCGCCTTGTGTAACTGAAGATGAAAAGAAAGAGGTCTTAAGAGCTGACCTAGAACGAAATGTGAGCCTCTGTCTTCACAACAGCTTTTGCAGGAACCGGGAGCAAAAGGTTAATGTTGACTTGCTACCTTGTTGCAAACCGAGGCTGTTGGAACAGGAGAGTTGGGGCACGGCCCGCAACTCCATGGACATGCTGGAGAAATCCTAGAAGACAGCGAAGCTGAAGATCAGGATGGAGAAGCGATGGAATGAAGATGATGAACGAAGAGAACAAGTGAAGGCGTGAGCAAAGAAGAGAAGAGGAGGAGAAAAAACTTGATTGTCTTTGTGTGTTAAAACTTGAACCAATCAACCAAGTTTTGATTATTGAACTTGTTGAACTTTTTGTTTTGATTTAGTTTGGTCGAACCAAACTTTGAGAATTGTTACAATGGTTAAAATTGTTGAAAAAGAATTTTAGTTATACTATTTATGTATATATATAGAACATAGGTGAGTATATTTACCTATTTAAACACGATTGAAGTTTTTAACCTGTGTAAGACACAATTTCACTGTGTGGCGACATGGTAAGTTTGAGTAAACTCGCTCGAGAAGGGTGAGTAACCCAATAACTTTCCTAGCCACAGAGTTTCTTAGTTTTAATATTGAAAGGACCGCATAAATAACTGATTATACTTGGTGAGTGACGTTAAGTCAATTTTAACGGGTGCGTGGCCGTGCCACGTTCCAACTTTTTAATCACAAAGAGCGAAAAGAAGTTTTATGGCAAGACGACCCAAGTAGTCAGAAAAGAAATTTTATCTAGGACACTCCTCATGGTGCAAATTTTGTGAAAATGTTGAAAGGCAGTGAAATGTAGTACGATGCCATTTGTGAACACGTAGTGAGTTGAGGTGGAGTAGATAAATCTCATTTTCTTATGCGATTTGTAAGATTGATTACAGAGAACTGGAACACTACTTGACGATAACCCGGTGTTATGCGATCAATAGGGACATTGATGGGGACTTGTCCGGGGAGTATGTGCCATTCTGCCAGATGGCACAGCGCAACCTTCCGGCGACACGAAATAAAATGAATAAAGGCTTTAGGAACAAAAAATTATTGCGAAGGAGGGTGGGAATATTCTAGAAATCTTATTTTTAAAATTTCGATTGAATTGTTGATATTTCTCAGAAATACAAAAAAGACGGCCATTTTGACGAAAAACGACGAAAAAACAGAACAACGACAAATATTGTGGAAAACGGTCGCACAGGAGACGAAAAACACGAAGCCTCTTATCGTGGCAACAACACACGATAAGACCCTTAGCAGCGGATATTAGTGGAGAAGGAAGCTTCAGTGGGGAAGGAATATTCCACGGAACCCTCCCGTGCCACAAATTGGAAGAGATAAGAACGTTATCTCAGGAAGATTACGGGAGCGGAGGCTTGGTCCCCCAGAGACTGTTTTATGTGAAGGGACTATATAAAACTAACTTTGTAGCTACTTGGATGTCGTAGAACTCTGAATTAACACCGGTATAATTTGATATTTTAGAATATGAGTAGCTAGAAAGAGGAAAGGGTCAATCCATCTCCAATGGGTTTAACATAGAACTGTCACACAAAAACATGTTAAAATAGGTTGTTCGAGCCGTGTTTTTAATGGCAATCACGTAGTCTGAGGATCCGAGACTCAGCTATGTGGTTGTGTTCGCATGTAAACGAAAGCTGATCAAAAGTCGTTTGACTGATGGCCTAAAAATAGTAACTTTTTACTTAGCCCTAAACAGACCAAAAAATCAACTGGCAAGGTCGAGACGGTGAAAAACGAGTAGGATTAAGGTAAATGACGCCTGCCAGTCGTCAATAGGTACTTTTTCTACGCTCCGTCGCTGTGTAGTATTTGGGCGAATGTTACAGATCAGAGCGGAATACTTGTGGCAGGCAGTGCAAGAACCAGCGGGAAGCGTCTCAACGACAACAACAATCGACTGTTGGGTATCATTAACAAGTTTTGTATCAATTTTGGCACAGAAATTAAGATATAAACAGTGGGGGCTCGACAGTGACTGCACTGAAGTGACCCTCCAGCGAGTTGCAAATTTCCGAGTGTAGCACCTTGATTCGGATATTGGACAAACCCGGAGGGGTATAATAAAACTAGTATTATTATTTATACTGCCTGTAATAATACTCCCATTTCGTTTTTCAGTGAAAAACGAAGTAAACAGACCGGTTTTTGGGTAGGGTCAAAATAGTGATATTTTGATCACCCCACCAAATCGCAGTTTTTAAAATATCGATAATTTTTCAAAAGTTTGTGAGTTACATCGCAGCTGTACTAGTATAATTAGTAGAACCGGTTAACTTTAGTTCGGACGTGGTTGGAACTAATTGGGTACCGAACACAAATTTAGTGATTTTTGAAAAACGAAACGCTACGAAATATGAAAATGTTTGAAATTTCTGCGTTAGGGCAATCCAAATTGTTGTTCAGACAACAAACACTAGTGAATCGACAGGTTTTAAAACAAGTTTGCCAATAACCTTCCGAGCCTCAGTGAAATTGAACTTAAAGTGTTTGATTCAGTGGATTCGTCAATCCGGAAGTGTCCAAATAGCATCGTTTCTGGCAATTTTTTCAACTGGAGCGTATTAAACCGGGTTTTTTGCATTGAACTAGAACAATATAGGCCTTCTAAGCTCAGATCAATAACTTTTAGGTCAAAAAGACAAAAATTGCGGAGAAGGTTAAGCGGAACTCAAAGTTAGAAAATTTTTGGACTTTGAAGAAAAGACGTTTTGGCTAATAACTTTGGAGCTACTGGACAAATCCAATCGATCTTGGTACCATTAGATCAAAAATTAGGCGAGCTGACTCATAAAAGTTTTGTTTCTCGTGAAAAGTAAGCATAGATTTTTTTAAGATTGTTTCTAGCAAAATTACCAATTTGTGAAGGTATACCCTTCAGGTTTTGTAAAAAAAAAAATTTCGGAAAAACCTTATAACCCTACCAAAAGGTAGTAAAGGTTGAATAAAGCAATTTTATGCTGTTCCCGACCAAAAGGTAGGGCTAAGGAAGCCAGTAAACGATAGTCGAGTCAAAACAAGGCTAGTTATAAGACCCTTCACAGTTAAGGAGAATTGTCAAATAAGCAGCTTAGATTCAATCCGGGAGGGTCTAAGGCCGGAACAAACCCTTCCTAACTAGTTCATATAGCATAATAGACTCTGAGATTGTATCAGGAAGGGTCTCGGGTGTGATTTTTAAACTATCCGGAAAAGCTATTTTGCCAATCCGGAAGGGTTCTAGTTTTGCCAATCCGGAAAGGTCCCAATTTTGCCAATCCGGAAAAGTACTATATTTTGCCAATCCGGAAGGGTCCTAAATTTGGTATATATATATATATATATATATATATATATATATATATATATATATATATACATACATACATACATACATATATATGTATATATATATATATATATATATATATATATATATAACGAACATACGAATGTGGCAGTAGGGATCCTAAAACGTACGTAGACGAAAGTGAGATACATAGTGAAGAGTATTGGGTTATTAGGAATCAGGCTGGAAACCTTTAAAAGTTTGAAAAGACCTTTGTAGAACAAAACAGGTCTAAACCCGAGTTCGACACTCTAAGTCTTACTGAAAACAGAGTTCGACACTGATTAGTGAGGATTAGAAACCAAGTTATTTTTTGGAAAAGTGGTTGCCTTGAGGGTTTTCGCAGGTCTAGCTCGGTCAATCTGAAGGCAGAGAGGTAAAGCAAATAGTTAGGATACTGACCGGGCTGTCCGGGGAGTATGTGACATTCGACCAGAATGTATGAAAATGCAAAGTCAGAATTCGAAATTTTATTGTGACATCGGAGTGGGAAGATTAACGGTTTTAACAAATTAGTGGTCTTAATTGTTCATTTTGAAGAACGCGGAAGGGTTAATTTGGAGTTTCGTTTTAATTTTTGAAAATTCGGTCAAAAAGAAAAACACATGACAACGTCGAAACTTCGCACCAACTGAAACGGCGAAAACGTCTCAGACAGAACAACAGCAGAACTCGTGAAGAAAAGCAGTGAACGGTCATTGTGATCCAGATTGAAAATTTTTTAGGAAGACCATTCCAAAATGTAACAATTGTGCTGCTACAATCCTTACAATGCGAATCCCGAGAACAAGGAGGGGTGTTGGGACGGCGTGTCCAGCCTTCCTGAAAGAAATAAGGACGCATCCGAAGCCCAAAACAGTAAAGATTTTGTCGAACCGATGTTAAAAGGACCGCATAAAGAACTGGCTTTGACAGAGACGGTTGAAAGCATGCAGAGCTGTGTTTAGACGCTAGCCAGTCGTTTTACAAACTAGCTTTATTTTCCGTCGATATGTACTTCGGAGCGGATGTTACATCAACTCAAAGAAATGCTACTTTCTCAAAATCATAGGCTGCCCAGAAAACCCTTCTATAAAAAATAAATATGAATCCTACCACTCCTTTGTCAAAGACCTCGAACTACTTACTAACTAAAAACTCTTGTCAACTGATCAGATTCAAGTTTGAATGATGAAGGCAACAATTTTTGTCCTTTTTCACGTCGAGTTACATCAAAACGTTTATCGCCTCATAACAGACTTGTCTTGTAGAAACCAGAGTTCTTGCCATAAAATTTGTATGCAACCGAATGAAGGTGTCCATCGAAGACCGACATGAAATCACATAGACCTTCAATAGGAATTTTATTTGAAGGATGAAGACTGGAGTAACCTACTTTGAGGCATTGATTTTTCTAAAGGTTCATCAATTCCCTATTCTTAGGTTTTGAAGTACTTCTTGACACTATCAAGCATCATGGCAGAATTCGAAATTTCATTGTGACATCGGAGTGGGAAGGTTAACGGTTTTAACAAATTAGTGGTCTTAATTGTTCATTTTGAAGAACGCGGAAGGGTTAATTTGGAGTTTCGTTTTAATTTTTGAAAATTCGGTCAAAAAGAAAAACACATGACAACGTCGAAACTTCGCACCAACTGAAACGGCGAAAACGTCTCAGACAGAACAACAGCAGAACTCGTGAAGAAAAGCAGTGAACGGTCATTGTGATCCAGATTGAAAATTTTTTAGGAAGACCATTCCAAAATGTAACAATTGTGCTGCTACAATCCTTACAATGCGAATCCCGAGAACAAGGAGGGGTGTTGGGACGGCGTGTCCAGCCTTCCTGAAAGAAATAAGGACGCATCCGAAGCCCAAAACAGTAAAGATTTTGTCGAACCGATGTTAAAAGGACCGCATAAAGAACTGGCTTTGACAGAGACGGTTGAAAGCATGCAGAGCTGTGTTTAGACGCTAGCCAGTCGTTTTACAAACTAGCTTTATTTTCCGTCGATATGTACTTTGGAGCGGATGTTACATCAACTCAAAGAAATGCTACTTTCTCAAAATCATAGGCTGCCCAGAAAACCCTTCTATAAAAAATAAATATGAATCCTACCACTCCTTTGTCAAAGACCTCGAACTACTTACTAACTAAAAACTCTTGTCAACTGATCAGATTCAAGTTTGAACGATGAAGGCAACAATTTCTGTCCTTTTTCACGTCGAGTTACATCAAAACGTTTATCGGCTCATAACAGACTTGTCTTGTAGAAATCAGAGTTCTTGCCATAAAATTTGTATGCAACCGAATGAAGGTGTCCATCGAAGACCGACATGAAATCACATAGACCTTCAATAGGAATTTCATTTGAAGGATGAAGACTGGAGTAACCTACTTTGAGGCATTAATTTTTCTAAAGGTTCATCAATTCCCTATTCTTAGGTTTTGAAGGACTTCTTGACACTATCAAGCATCATGGCAGGAAAATCCGATTGCAAAAAAAACGAACTTGTCCATTTTGACAATTTCAGTCGTACTAGTCCTATTGTATTGCCCGCTCTCAGATACCAGGCTCATCGGAACAATTATTGGTATCCCACTGCCATCGTACGAATCTTAGCTGGGAGCAATAGAAGTTTTTGGAGCTCAATGGCCTCAAAGGAAGAATTCTAAAGTAGTGTAGTACCTGTACCTGGACTCTCCTGTGCATATGCACTTTTTGTATACTGAGAAATCCCTTGTCTCATCTCTTACAAAAAAAGGTAAATTATAAAAGGGGTCCTTCCGTTTAGGTACGGTCATGCACAAGCTGTATAGGGCGCATACCAGCTTTATATAAACACATCAGTAAACAATATTCCAGGAATTAAGTCAAGTCAGCATTTCTTGCATTGTCAATAAAGGTGCTTACTTCAACCGTCCCTCCTCTAGAATATCACTAAATGAACTGTCTATGAATTGAGTCTTACGCAGTGATCTGCACCCCCGTATACAAATTATAGCGCTCCTGATCTGATAATGCAGACAATAATAGTCCAGACAATAATAGTAATAATGCAGACAAATCTCTAGATAAAGAAAACTAGAAGCAATTGAGCAGTCGCAGTTGACAGCAATAATTGCCACTTTTGAGAGTACTTTTAAAGAACCGAACTACGACGTTGGGAAATTCGAATTTTGAGAAACTTCACAATAAGTTTACTAAAAAGGGTATTGTTTTGAGAATCAGAAAAAAATTCACATCTCGAAAACTACACAGATTTCAGCAGTATTTGAATGTTCTCTGACAGCACACAAAAACAGGGTTGGGAATTTCACTTGAGTGAATTATTTTGTTATTTGAGTTTTCTGGAAATTTCCACAGAAAAGTAACAGAAATCGTCTTATCTCTTAGGCTGAAAGATTTGGGCTTTTTTAATTGGAAGCCAAATTTGCAACCACTGAGATTACTCTGACTGCCCCCAACTACAGGTCAGGAATTTCAAACTTTGAAGAAAAAAAACTATTTGATTTTCTTGAGAGTTTTTTGAAAAAATTACAAAAAACATCATATCTGGAAACCTACAAGATTTTGAGCAGTCATATTTGGAGGAAAAATTCGCACTCTTGCAAGTACCATGACAGGGCCTCACTACATAGATGGTAATTTCAAAATTTGTTAATTTTTTTAAAGTTTAAGTTCTCTAAAAAATTCGAAAACTACAAATAATTGAGCAGCCATATTCAGTGGCAAAATTTGCAACCACCTGAGAGTACCCTCACAGATTCCAATAACAGGGTTGAGATCTTCATCATTTTGGAATTTTTTAACATCGGATCATTGGCATCCTCTGAGATGCACGCGGAAACGATAGACCAGTTGATGAGTTTAGCATGGAGAGGGTGGTGTAACGACACTTTGAAAAAGAAATGAAAACCACTCCGAAAAAACACGCACTGATAGAGATACCTTTTGTGAGGACGGAGCTGCAACTTAGGTTCGCTCGGTGCATGACTGGATTAACGAGGGACGAATATGACTCAAAAGAAAGGACGAGATCAAAGGAAGAGAATGTGCTCTTGATGACAAGTGTGAGAAACCTAATGATCCAGGAAGGGGCGGCAGTACCGTGTGCGAAACGGAGAGACGCTCTCTGTTTGATCCGATTCATGTTAAAACAAATGTCGGTGCCAGCGTTGAATAGTTGTGCCAAGATGCTGAGAGAAGACAATGATCGAGCGAAAACCTTGCTCTTTTTAGCGCTTATAGACATACATCAAAGTAAACCGATGCGAGTAAATGTCAAGTAGCCTGTGGAATTGGAACCAATGAAGAAATTTGATGAAATACGAAGATTCTCGAACAAAGAACAAATTAGTCAATGGGAGCACTGCTGAAGTCCATTGAGTATTGCGGACCGATCAGGAAAAAGTCGTATAGTTACGTGTCTGGAATCGTAGTGATGACATACAACTCTTTCATCAATGAAGACATACGCTATCGTTTTTTCGACTAGGAACAAGCGGTGATGCTGTGATTCTGGCTGTCATGAATTCCGACAATAAAAAGCGCTGCTAGTCAGCAGGCTAAGCTGGGACTTGTGTTGGAAGAAAAGGTTACTGCACCTTCAGTACCAAAATCTGATAACCGAGTAGAAATTGGATTGGGTTTCTCGGATGAATTACTAAGAACGAGCCTAATGGTGGTGTGGGAGTTGATGAAATCATCATGGTGCCCGATTTCTAATGCTGATTCAATTTCGCGCGAGACACAGGGCGTGAAGAGGGAGCTGAATATTCAGACTGTAAGTTGCATGACCTGAACATCATTTATAACTTGATGACAACAGCCTCGAAGATCAACAGAGAAAACATTGTGGAATTGCCTGGCTGCGACCAGAGGACTGGGTTAAGCCTGGTAGCTGTCTCGCGAAAGTCTGAGGACTGGAAGGTCACATGTGTGGAGTTCTTGATTGCGTGAAGACTCTCGCAAAACAACACAAGCAATTGAAGATATTGTTCGGGAACATAGTAATAAACGGAAACGGAATTGGTTGCAGATTGCCATGGAGGAGCTGAGGTGAATCAATTGACTGCACTAGGATTCTACAGCATGTTTGGTTCTTTAGAGTCACTATTGAATCTAGAGCAAAAGCATGATATGGTCACGGCCATCAGCGTAGAAGTGTTGCAAACTGATCAGAAGTATATTGGAAAAGGGAGAGAAGCTAGAGAATCAGAAATGAACATTCGGCAGAATAAAACTTATCGCAGATCTTCGGGAGCGCGATACCTAGTGGGATCGACGTTGGCTCCGATTTGCAAGAGCCGATACCCAGTGCATTTCATAGCAGTGTATGTGAAGAGTACGAGGATGATCGTGGATGAAGCCTTCTCAGTGTCGAAATGTGTAAGATTAACGACAATGTCGGAAAAATCTTATGAATTGCTATGTAAGATGTTCGCAGCAATTCCAGAAAGAATCAAAGAAGAGTTAGATCCGATACTGAAGAGTAGTTCATAGGGTATGCTAGTGGGAACTTAAGTGATTTTGAAAGACAGAAACAGAGAGGATCAACGGCGACAGATTACAATGGAGTAGACGAAAACGAAGAAATCCACCGAGTGATGATGGAATTGAAACCACTACTGGAAGCTTCGGGAAAGCGTAATTGGAGGAGCATCATGTTGACACATGATAATTTCCCTAACCATATCTTGCTACAAGCATGGTGGTGTCACGGGCGCAGTAATCTGTTGTTGATCTGGGACTCTGGAGAGCTGCTCTCCATGGGCTTACACGATTCATCACAGCCCATAACGATAGTGATAGTTGGAGTTACGATGGCAACCCGATGGCTGGAAGCTCATTTAAAGGACAAAAATCGACAGGAGATGCCGATGAAAGAACAACTGCAGGAACTGGATTGTCTAAAACATTTAGGTCTTTTCGAGACAATGTGCAAATTTTTGAAGATTCCGGTAGAAGTGAAGAAGATATGGGCCAGAGACGACTGATGCCATGGTTTAGAGCCAACATGACTGCATGGTCGTACGAGTTTGCCAAGAAGCATATGTCGAAGCACAGCAGAGTGTACAGTGCGTATCAGCTGGACATTGGAGCAGGAGCTTTCAAGCTAGCTTTTGTAACTCATCGGAATGCAGTGACCACCGCAGTGAAAAGGACGTCTAGACCAAATGAGTGAGACGGTAAAGGAAGAGAGAAAAAGTTGAAGGAAGACCCGGAGAGAAACGTGACGTTTTGCCTCCACAATAGCTTTTGCAGAAATAGGGAAATTAGCGTAGACCCTCTACCGTGTTGAAAACAAATGGTAGAAGAGCAGGGGTGTTGGAGGACTGCCTCCATCAGCGTCAGAATGGCCACCCTCGTGTTGCAAGACACTGAAACTGAAAGTGCGGAGTCAATTTTGCAGGAAGAGGAGATGGAGCAATGACAAAGAGCCGGAAAATAAGATGCAAAATGGAAAAAGATAAGATGAATTTAGAAGTCTTAGAACTCCTAAACGACGAAAAACCAGAAGAAGTGAAGAAAGAAGTAACAAAGGAGAAGTTGTTCAAACTCACTATTGTTTTGTATGAGAAAAACTCAGATGAGAAACTAAGCAACTAAGTTTGCAATTGAAACTGAATGAAAGAAAATTTTTGGTTGATTTTTGAAGTTAAGAATTTGTTGCATTTATAAACTTAACTTTGTTGCAGGAGATGCCGACGAAAGAACAACTGCAGGAACTGGATTGTCTAAAACATTTAGGTCTTTTCGAGACAATTTGCAAAATTTTGAAGATTCCGTTGGAAGTGAAGAAGATATGGGCCAGAAATGACTGATGCCATGGTTTAGAGCCAGCATGGTTGTACGAGTTTGCCAAGAAGCATATGTCGAAGCACAGCAGAGTGTACAGTGCGTATCAGCTGGACATTGGAGCAGGAGTTTTCAAGCGAGCTTTTGTAACTCATCGGAATGCAGTGACCACCGAAGTGAAAAGGACGTCTAGACCAAATGATTGAGATGGTAAAGGAAGAGAGAAAAAGTTGAAGGAAGACCCGGAGAGAAACGTGACGTTGTGCCTCCACAATAGCTTTTGCAGAAATAGGGAAATTAGCGTAGACCCTCTACCGTATTGCAAGCAAATGGTAGAAGAGCAGGGATGTTGGAGGATAGTCAACTCCCTTCACTAAGGTTGGTGGCAACAGAAAGCCTTGGTGGTCTAGTCTCTGTGAGAGCGCGAAGAGGTCTATGAAGGATGCTTTCAGTCTCTTGAGGAGGAGCCCTTGCGAAGAAAATGTTGAAAGGTACAAGAACGCGAAGAAGATGTTTGCTGATACCATCAGAGAAGAAAAACGACGTAGTTGGCGGGAGATTGTTGACACGTTGTCTCCGGCGACTCCTAGTACCAAGGTCTGGCGCACGCTTCAAAGTATGGATGGCAGGAAGAAACTGGGATTGCCAGACAATCCAGTGTGTGCCGGGGACAAGACTGCTGTCACTGACAAGTCGAAAGCGGAACTTGCAGTGAAAACGTATGCCGCAGCAGGTCCAGATCACTAGAGAAGACTCCAAGGAAGCTTACCTAGCGACTAGAAAAAGTCTGAAAGAAACTTCGGAAGGTGAGCTGGGTGACAGTTTCACCGAAGACGAGTTGGCAAGAGCTTTACAGAAGATGAAGAATGGAGCTGCCGGCCCAGATGGAGTTGTTCCCCAGATGATCAAGAACTTGCCAGAGAATTGCATCTTGTTTCTGCTTCGTGTCTTCAATGAGAGCTTACGTCTAGGAAAAGTTCTAGATTGCTGGAAACGTGCAGTCATTGTGCCAATTTTGAAGAACGGTAAACCGCCTTCTCAGATAAAGAGCTATAGGCCCGTTTCTCTGTTGCCGTGTATTGCCAAAGTTCTGGAGTCTATGATGGAATCCCGCGTTCGTCATTGGGCCGAGAGTACTCACATGATTCCAGATTGTCAGTCAGGATTTCGTGCCAAACGATCCACAACAGATGTTCTTGCTAATCTCAGCCAAAAGGCATTCGACAACTTACAGATGAAGAAGCGAACAGTGATCACGGCAGTTGACTTCAAAGGAGCGTTTGATAGGGTGTGGCGTGGTGGTCTTCTTAGAGACTTAGCGAAAGCTGACCTTCATCCTACTTGCCTGCGGTGGATCAAGTCGTTTCTTAGCGACAGAAGAGCGTGTGTCAGATGGAACAGTTCTCTTTCCAAGTATAAGGTGTTTCAGCAGGGAGTTCCACAAGGCTCACCTCTGTCCCCTTTGCTTTTTTGTCTTGCTACGGCTAGTTTGCCTACAAGGATTGCTCAAAATGCTCCAGACACGAAAAGTGCCCAATTTGCGGATGATTATTCGCTTTATAATGAGGATGTTTCTCCTGATTCAGCAGCAGCTAGAATGCAACCAGCTCTGGATAGCGTCAGTTCTTGGGCGAGTGATCATTATATGCTCATTGAACCGTCGAAGACTGAGGGGTTAGTGATCAGCCTGGACCCGAGAGAGACGGCAGGCAAAGCACAGCCAGCTCTTCTTCTGGAGAACACACAAGTTCCTTTCAACAAGCATATCAAGATTCTGGGTGTCAACATTGATACACAGTTGACGTTTTCCGAACACACAAACATCATGGTGAAGAAGATGACGAAAAGGACACAACTGCTTTCTAGTTTGTCAGGGAAGAACTGGGGTCTGACATCCACTGACCTTAGAAGATTGTATAATGCCTATGTCAAGCCAGGAGCACTTTACGCCAGTGAAGTTTGGGGTTCTTTTCTCTCGGACTCGAATTGGAATAAACTGGAGGCATGCAACAACAGAGCAGCAAGAATTATTTGTGGCACGCCAGAAAGTTCCAATGCCGTCGCTACTCGCGCTGAGGCAAGGCTTTCTTCGTTGAAGCAGTACAGTGAAGAAAAGGCAGCCATTTTGTACAATAAGTTCCTCCGGTTCCCGATAGATCATCATCTGCATCTTTTGACAGATGACGGCCCGCCTCAGAGACTGAAAGCGAGAGGGGATAGCAGATTTCGTCCGGACTGGAGAGTTACCGCTAGAAAGATGATCCAAGATAAACCAGAAAATCTCAGTAAGAAAGAGTTCATTCTGACGAATAGAGAAGAAGTGACACTAGAAGATTACCGGCAAAAAGTGGACGAAGATCACTTACACAGGCGAATTTGTAATGGCATGGCTTTGGAGCATTCAACTAATCGTTCAAGAGAAGAGGAAGTTTTGTTGCATAGGCTCCGGGTGAATCGATGTAGTAACCTAGCTAAAACTGAGCATCTCTTTGGTCGTATTGAATCTCCGCAGTGCCGTCAGTGTGACAGTGAAGAAGTTGAAGACACAGAGCATTTCATCCTGAAATGCGATAAATGGAATGAAGAAAGATTGTTAACTTTGGGCTCAAACCCCATTATCTCAGTTTTGCAAACAAATCCGGACAAAGTTTTAATGTTTATTGGCCGAACAGGACGTTTACGTCCCTCATATCATCTATGACGAGCTCCATCAACAACAACATGTTGGAGGATGGCCTCCATCAGCGTCAGAATGGCCACCGTCGTGTTGTCAGACACTGAAATTGAAAGTGCGGAGTCAATGTCGCAGGAGGAGGAGATGGAGCAATGACAAAGAGCCGGAAAACAAGATGCAAAAAGGAGAAAGATAAGATGAATTTAGAAGTTTTAGAACTCCTAAACGACGAAAAACAAGAAAAAGTGAACAAAGAAGTAACAAAGGAGAAGTTGTTCAAACTCACTATTGTTTTGTATGAGAAAAACTCAAATGAGAAACTAAGCAACTAAGTTTGCAATTGAAACTGAATGAAAGGAAATGTTTAGTTGATTTTTGAGGTAAAGAATTTGTTGCATTTCTAAATTTGCATTGTAATTTTAGTAAGTGGCTTTAGAGACACCTACTTTTTATTTAGAGAGGCTTGAGTGAAGAGTGTATTAAATATTCTAACTTGCATGGTTGTTTTTAGCCTGCATGGTTGTCAACTAAGATGACTGTTCACTTTGTTGTGATATGAAGGGCTAGGATAATCTCTTGAAGAAGTAGATTTTTTCATTGTTCCTTCTAACCACCAAGTTATTTAATTTTAAGATTCTGGACCAATAACAACTACATTTTAGGGAAGCATTTAGTCAACTAAAGGGAAGAAGCTTATTAGGACAATTTTATTTTTCTGGTTGGCAGGACCGTCCTGCGTCCGAACACTTTTTAAACCTAGGGAGAAAAGTTTTAAATTAAGACATTGGCGTTGAAAGTCAAAAAATATCTTTTATCTTAAATCATATCGTCGAAAGTCCATGTTAGTGATAGAATTTGAAAAGTTATAACAGTGTAGTATGATGCCATTTGTAATCTGCGGTTAGTCGATGTGATGTAGCAAAAAATGATTTCCTGCACTTTGTAAATACTGTTCGATGGCACTGTAGCATTTTGACGAATACCACGAGGCTCAAGGAGGACATTGTTCGGGCTGTCCGGGGAAAATGTGACATTGGATCAGAATGGCGCCAAAATGCATGGCGACTTCGAATTTTTATTGTGACCGTAATCTGGGAAAGTTGGCAGTTTTAGCAGATTTGCAGAACTAATCGAACAATTTAACAAATCAGGAACAGTTAGTTTGGCGTGACGTAATAAATTTTAAAAATTGGTTCCAAAATCAAGACACGTCATGACCTTGAAATTTCGCTAAAACTAAAAATAACAAAAAACAGAAGAAAAACATTCGTTGAAACAGACAAGTCGAACGAGAAATAGCAACGAACGAAGAAATTACTGTGATTGACGTTAAGGGAAGACCATTCCGAGTAGTAACAATTGTAACTGTACAATCGTTACCGAAGATTTCCCGAGAAACAGGAAGGGTATTGGGACAGTTTCACCAGCCTTCCGGCAAGACGATAAGACCGCTCTTCGGAATATCTTGAATTGAATAAATAACATCTAAATTCGTTTTTAGATTATGAGAAGCTAGGAGTTGAGGGGGATGGTTGATCCATCTTCGATAGGAATGAGGGTTTTTATCTACTGAACAAAAACAACAGTAATTTAATAAATAAGTAGTAGCCATGTGTTTTAGGAGTGACCTCGTGGTCTGGGGACACTGAGACCCAGCCATGAGCTCACTATTTTTGCATTTAACTAAGTTAATCTGAGCGTTCTGACCGAAGCCCAAAACAGTAAAGATTTTGTCGAACCGATGTTAAAAGGACCACACAAAGAACTGGCTTTGCAGAGACGGTTGAAAGCATGTAGAGATGTGTTTAGACGCCAGCCAGTCTTTTTACAAACTAGCTTTATGTTCCGTCGATATGTATTTCGGGACGGATGTTTCATCAACTCAAAGAAATGCTACTTTGTCAAAATCATAGGCTGCCCAGAAAACCCTTCTATAAAAAATAAATATGTATCCTACCACTCCTTTGTCAAAGACCTCGTAATACTTACTTACTTAAAACTCGTGTGAACTGCCCGAGTCGAGATTTTTCACCTAATTTGAAGCAAGATTTGAGCGGTTTGAGCGGTTTTTTTAGACAATTACGCTCAAAATCTTGCTTCAAAATTAGCGGTTTGAGCGGTTTTTGAACGGTTTATCTAAAAAAACCGCTCAAAAACCGCGCAAGATTTGAACGGTTTTGAGCGGTTTATCTAAAAAAACCGCTCAAAAACCGCGCAAGATTTAATAATAAAAAGTCGACCACAGAGTCTTCTGATTCGAAGTCTTCTGATTCGAAGTCAGACGCCTTATCCGTTAGTCTATGCGGACTTGCTGGAAGCTTAATATTCGCTGTATTTGTTCTACTGAATATGTTCAATGTTTTAGACATGCACAACAAAAATACTGTCAGGATTTTTATTGTCAGTCTCTACAAAATAACAAAAATAATCGATTATAAGATCGCACATCAACCCCCCCCCCCCCACCTCTTACTAGAGTTAGATGTCCCCTAACTAGATAGAGAGGGGGGGCACGTCGTGGTTGGGGGTTTCGTGGGGGGATGGTTAAACATGAGGGGGTTACATCGTGGGTTGGGGAGTACGTTGAGGGGGGTACGTTGGAAACTCAAGAGAAATGTTGAGTCTGGGACCTCGACCCGGGAAGACCGCTCAAAAACCGCTCAAAAACCGCTCAAATCTTGCTTGAAAAACCGTTCAAAAATCACCGCAAGAAATGAGCGGTTTTTTAAGCAAGATTTGAGCGGTTTGAGCGGTTTTTCCAAAAAAAACCGCCCAAACCGCTCAAATCTTGCTGGAAAACCGCTCAAACCGCTCAAATCTTTAGCGGTTTTTGAGCGGGATTTCGACCCGGGTGATCAAATTCAAGTTAGAATGATCAAGGCTACATTTTCTGTCACTTTTCACGTCGAGTTACATCAAAACGTTCATCGCCTCATAACAGACTTTACTTGTAGAAATCAGAACTCTTTCCATAAAAATTGTATGCAACCGAATGCAGGTGTCCATCGACGACCGACATGAAATCACTAATAGAAAATTTGTTAGAAGGATGTAGACTGGAGTAAGCTACTTTGAAGCATTGATTTTTCTAAAGGTTCGCCAATGCCCTATTCTTAGGTTTTGAAGGCTTTCTTGACACTATCAAGCATCTTGGCAGGAACATCCGATTGCAAAAAAAACGACTGCGTCCATTTTGACAAATTTAGTCGTACTGTTCCTTTTGTATTGCCCGCTCTCAGATACCAGGCTCATCGGAACAAATACTGGTATCGCACCTGCCATCGTACGAATCTTATCTGGGAGAAAAAGAATTTTTGGGAGCTCAATGGCCTCAAAGGTAGAATTCTAAAGTAGTGAAGTACTTGTACCTGGACTTTCCTGTGCATATGCACTTTTCGTTTACTGTGAAATCCCTTGTCTCGTTCGTCTCTTACAAAAAAAGGTAATTATAAAAGGGGCCCTTCCGTTTTTTTACGGTCATGCACAAGCTGTATAGGGCGAATACCAGCATTACATAAACACATCAGTAAACAATATTTCGGTGATTCAGTCAAGTCAGCATTTCATGCAATGTCAATAAAAGTTTTTACTTCAACCGTCCCTCCTCTATAATAGCACTAAATGAACTGTATATGAATTGAGTCTTACGCAGTGATCTGCACCCCCGTATACAAATTATAGCGCTCCTGATAATGCAGACAATAATAGTCCAGACAATAATAGTAATAATGCAGACAAATCTCTAGATAAAGAAAACAAGAAACAATTGAGCAGTCGCATTTGAAAGCAAGAATTGCCAATTTTGAGAGTACTCTTATAGAACCGAACTACGACATTGGGAAAATCGAAATTTGAGAAACTTCACATTAAGTTTTCTAAAAAGGGTTTTGTTTGAGAAAAAAAAAATTCACATCTCGAAAACTACCCAGATTTCAGCAGTATTTGAAAGTTCTCTGACAGCACACAAATACAGGGTTGGGAATTTCACTTGAGTGAATTATTTTGTTATTTGAGTTTTCTGGAAATTTCCACAGAAAAGTCACAAAAATCGTCTTATCTCTTAAACTAAAAGATTTGGGCTTTTTTAATTGGAAGCCAAATTTGCAACCACTGAGATTACTCTGACTGCCCCCAACTACAGGTTAGGAATTTCAAACTTTGAAGAAAAAAAACTATTTGATTTTCATGAAAGTTTTTTGAAAAAATTACAAAAAACATCATATCTGGAAACCTACAAGATTTTGAGCAGTCATATTTGGAGGCAAAATTCGCACTCTTGTAAGTACCATGACAGGGCCTCACTACATAGATGGTAATTTCAAAATTTGTCAAATTTTTTTAAAGTTTAAGTTTAAGTCTTATTTGTTGGCAATGTTCGCAATCTTTGAAAGTTCTCTGACAGCACACAAATACAGGGTTGGGAATTTCACTTGAATGAAATATTTTGTTATTTGAGTTTTCTGGAAATTTCCACAGAAATATCACAAAAATCGTCCTATCCCTTAGACTAAAAGATTTGGGCTTTCTTAATTGGAATCCAAATTTGCAACCACTGAGTGCCCTAACTGTAGGTTAGGACTGCCCTAACTGACTGCCCTAACTGACTGCCCTAACTGTAGGTTAGGAATTTCAAATTTTTGAAGAAAAAAAAACTATTTGATTTTCATGAAATTTTTTTGAAAAAATTACAAAAAACATCATATCTGGAAACCTACAAGATTTTGAGCAGTCATTTTTGTAGGCAAAATTCGCAATCTTGGGAGTACCATGACAGGGCCTCACTATATAGATGGTAATTTCAAAATTTGTGAAATTTTTTATACCTTAAGTTCTCTGAAAAACTTAAGAAAATCCTAAAAACCGTCAGATCTCGAAAACTACAAGGATTTGAGCAATCAAGTTTGGAGGCAAAATTCGCAACTCCTTGACAGAGCCTGACCGCAGAGACACAAATATCAAATTTTGTGAATTTATATATATCTTTTTTCTGAAAGATTTTGAAAAAATTATCCTAAAAAACGTCAAATCTCGAAAACTACAAGTATTTGAGCAGCCATAATTATAAGCAAGATTCGGAACCCCTGAGAGTTTTTCTGATGATGTCCAACAACAGGAGTTTTTCTGATGATGTCTAGATCTTCAACGATGTGGAAATATTTAAAATCTAAGCTTTTGAAAAAACCATAAGAAACGTCATATGAGAATAAGGATTTGAGAAGTTAGATTTGAAGGCAAGATTTGCAATCCAGACAGCAAATGAAATTTAGTTTTTATAGAAGTTTTTGAAAAATCTCGAAAATTGCCTGTCTCGTAAGCTGAAAGGATTTGGTTATTGATATATGGAGGCCAGAATTGCAAAACCTGGGAAAACTATGACAACATCCCATTATTAGGTTGCTAATTTCAGACCTGATGAAATAAACACTGAATTTGAACTGATAAAATCGAAAAAAAAACCTTAACCACAGCAATATGCGATATAACTTAAGCGTGAAAAATTCTTTTGTTAAACATGCAAAAACAAGACGCTGAAAAAACCTTAACATGGCGAGATAGTGAAGCCCCTTTTTAAAAATATAATAGATAGATGAAAGTTTAAAAGTTAGGAGAGGTAGACAGGCATAATCAAATTAATTTAAAAAACAAGTATACAGACAAACAGACTTAATTTAGCCTCGCAAAAAAACACTGAAAGCTAATGACCTTGCGGAAAACTGATTGAAAACAAATTTCGTAAGTATTGCAATATATGATATAGCTTAAACATGAAAAAACTCTTTCGCTAAACCTGCAAGATTATTATGCTTAAACATAGGAGTTAGTGTATAATTATAGTATACATAGATAAAACCCCTAATTTGGTTTTAAGAAGCTGTTTTGTACTTTACCGAGTACTGAAAACGGTAATGTATGAAATTCTGGCACTATGTAAAATATTTTTCATCGGTTTTATCTACTATGCTTTCGATGACTATGTTTTTGCCTCTTTTCTGTTGGCGAGTTGTCTCATCGTTAAAAATTTTAACGTCTATTTCCTGATTGGAACCAAATAGATAAAAACAAAAAAACGGTGCATTAAGATGTAAAGGCTGTTGAATATTTGATTTTAACTTAAGAAATTTCAGATAAAAATTAAATTTCAAACGTTTTCGAAACTCTGTGCATTGTCAGTATTTTTACAATAAAATAATCTAAATGATGAAAAAACACCAATTTACAAATATTATTTACAATAATTCACGTAAATTTTGGTTCTAAACCATCATGTTAGTCATGTCTGGAAGTTTCCGAGTCATAATTTGATTTAAACATAAATGTTTTAAGTAAAAAACCAAAAAAAAATTTGAAATTAAATTTTTAGTGTTAACTCCTTGCTTCTTAACTCATCGCAGTGTTCAAGCCCGGCTTCTCTTTCCTTATATGTCTTGCCTCTAGTGTTAAAAGTTTTGTTCGGTTGTTTGACCTATCTATAATTTGCCAACTAAGATTTGCGCTATTTCCATCAAGACTGCATTGCTGAAGGTGGAGGCCTACCGGTGAGTCTGCTTTCTTATGTTCCTCAATTCTAGTGGTCAAATGTTGAACCGACATAGGTAGAAGTACATCCACTACATTACAATTTTTAAACCACTCTTGACTTTAGGTCATTAGAAAGTGCTGACTTCAGTGAGGGCAAACACAACTCTAGTTTTCCTGTGGTGAAATGTTGGCTTTGATTACCTCTATATTGCAAATCAGCATTGGTGGATTCAGCTCCTTTGGGGATTGGATTGACAAACTCCTCCACTATCCACACTTTTGCCCTTAGCCTCGATGGTTTTGCACAGCGCGTCTGCCGCCACATTTGCGGACCAATTTTCAGGGTACTGATTTGTCAGCCATTGCGGACTAATAGTATCCATGGCCTTATTAAATTGCTGCCAGTTTGATGTACTCCTAAAAACTCTGAGTAGAGTGCCGTGGATAACACTACGCTTATACTGAGTTGGGGCGCAGCTTCTATAGTTCAGTATACTCCCAGTATCTGTTGGTTTTTGATACCAATTGCAGGTTACACTCCTATCCTGCGATACCTTTATGTTCATTTCCAGGGACGGCAAATTTCCTCCTGAATTAGTTTCCTCTAGAATGAACTGTAGATTTGGAAGAAGAGAATTGGCGGCACCGAGAACACAACTCGGCTCACCTCTGACTGTTCTAACAATGTCATCCACATACCTGAGGAACAATTTTACTTGTGGAGTATCCATCTCCTTGTTTTTAGCGCGGCAGCAGCTTTCACAGTACCAGGCTACCTCGGTTATTGATGCGTACTCATCCTCAAACATTTTCCCGCATTTTAGGTGATACCAGTTTGGGCAACACTCGCGTTTAACCCCCTTTGATCTATATGTTACTTTCCTGCGGCAGCATGGGCACAAACCGTTTTTGCCATTCATTGGCTGTATGTCAGTTCCCACCGGTATATCTTGTCTTAGAGCAAACTCGTACCTTTTCAGCCATAGGTTTGCCAGAATTATCGCGAGGGAAGCACCCATTGGTAGACCATCAACCTGCACATACCTTGAATCATTACACTTGAAATATACTTTGCTGATCGCCATATTGAAAAGCCTTTTCAAGATTGCTTTTTGATTTTCAGAAGGAGACTCCTGGCTGTACAGCTTCTGTTTATTTCGATTAAGACATGTAACTGCCTAAACACGTGACTGCTTAAATTTCATAATGTTTGCTCTACTTGGTGGCTCAGATGCTACAAAGTAGGTTAGCATTGGAACTAGTAGCCTGTTCATGAGTGTAATTACTCAACCCATGAGAAGTTTGAGGACAAATTTAATTTTTATCGATCAGTTGTTCTTTGGACGCCCATTACGTCATTTAATATACAGTGTGTTGTACATTTTCAGATGCCCATAATTAATTCAATTTTGTTTCGAATATGTTATTACTTTTGCTTGATATAATCGCTTCTGGCTGTGATTTCCAGTCATTAATAGCTGCTATGATAAAAAAATTGCTTCGTGAGGTGTTCCTGGTCTTTTCGGTGATGGTTTTTTACGGGTTCCTGGCGAGTCCCCTTCATTAATTGAGAAAAGTCCTTCAGCTGCTATATCATATATTTTGCTTAAGATTTTGTAAATTTCAATCATTCTCACTCCGTTTCATCTCTTTTTGAGAGTTGGGAGGTTCAGAATTGTTAGTCTGTTTGAATAGCTAAAATTGCGTATGCCTGGGACTAGTTTCGTTGCGCGTCGTTGTTCATTTTCTATTTTGACCTTAACTTTCTTCTTGTATGGATTCCAAGTCTGGTTTGCATACAAGATTCTAGGTGCGGTCTCACTAAAATCCATCAACAAGGTTGTAAAGATGTCCTTGCTTGAGTTCAGAAAAATTTTGCCTACTATCGCTACCATAATGTACGCCAGCTTTGTTTTCTTGGCAGTGTGTTGCGAAACGACAATTTCATATCCTCAAATACTCCTAGGTCTTTCTCAGTTTCTACGTTGCTTAGGTATGATTTACTATCCAGAGTGAAGTTACGTTCTGGTACCTTTTTTCCTTATTGTTAACGTTAATTTGCGACTTTTTGACAAGTTGAAAATCAACAGGCTGCATTTCGCCCCTTGTGATGTTACCTTCAGCTCGTTCTGCAGTTTGTTTGTTTCCTCTTCGGATGTAATCGATCTGTATAGTTTGGCATTGAATGCACAGAAAAGTTGTTGGGACTCAATTACTGTAACATTCGCCCGGAAGTTCATACCTACGGAAAAAAACTAGGTTATGAAACGACTGGCAAGCGTCTAATCACAAATTTACATGCTTTTAACCGTGTCTACCAAAGCCAGCTCAATGAGTGTTCCATTAACATCGGGTCAAAAAGTCGTTACTATTTAGAGCTATCGGCCAGATTGCGCATTTTACTTGGTTACACCCAAAATTAGTGAGCTCATGGCTGGGGCTCAGTATCCCCAGACCACGAGGTCACTCCTTAAAACAGGGCTAATAATTATTATCAAATTACGATTGTTTTTGTTCAGTAGAATAAACCACTATATCCATCGTAAATGGATCAACCCTTTCCCTCAACCTCCAGCTTCTCATATTCTGAAAAAATGTAAATTAAATTCAAATCAACACATTTCCGGAAGCTAAAAGTTGTTTGAAAACTAGTTTCAGTCTCTTCCCAAGACCCTTCCGGATTATCGAACCCGTTCGAAGAGCGGTCTTATTACAATCTAGTAAGGGTAGTAGAACCTTCCCAATACCCCTCCGAATTCTCGGGAACAGCTCCGTAACGATTGTACCTGTACAATTGTTTGGAGAGTCTCGATAGTAATTTCAATTTAGTTTAAACGATCTATTCTTCACTGTCGAGAATCATTTTTAATTCTACTAGCGAAAATTGTTCTTCTGATTTTCGCGCTTTTTCAGTTACTGCGAATTTGCAAGGTCTTGATGTGTTTTTATTTTCGAAAGAATTTTTAAAATAATACTTTGTCACTGCAAATTGATTTCTACCATTTTGTGGAATTGAACGATTAACACTGTTAATTCGTCGAAACTGCCAATTTTCTCTTTCGTTCTTTCGTTGTTCACATGCATTTCGACCGCCATACTGGTCGTATGTCACATACTCCTCGGACAACCTTTCAATGTCCTCAATGAACCTTGTGAACTTCATTAAAATGATACAGTGTCATCGCACAGAACTTACAAAATGCATGAAAAGACCTTTTATCCACAATATATCGACTCACTGCAAACTACAAATGGCATCATACCACATCGCTACAGCCTTCCAACACTCTTCATTAATCTGCACCCTGAGGATATGACTTAAGATAAAATGTCTTCTCTGACATTCATGCCATTATTTCGATTTGAAAATTCTTCTCCTAGGTTTAGAATGTGTTGGGACGCAGGACAGTCCTGCCAACCAACAAACTAAAATTACCCTATTATGCTTCCTCCCTTCGAAAATTTTGTTGTAATTGGTCCTGATTAATAAAATTAAGAAGCTCAGTGGTTAGAAGGAACATTGAAATAACTACTCTCTTCAAGAGAATACTCAAGTCTTTCATGTCATCACTAAGTGAACAGTCATCTTAGTTGATTAAACAATCATACAGGCTGGAATATTTTAATATACCTTTCACTCAAGCCTCTCTAAAAAAACAGTAAGTGTCTCTAAAAACTTTAACTAAACTCACATTGCAATTTCATAAATGCAACACTTCTTAAACTCAAAAATACTAAAGGTTTTTTTTCTATTTAGTTTCAATTTCGAGCTTAGTTTCTAGGTTTCTCATTTGAGTTTTTCGCTTCCAGTTATTCTTTTCTTTTTTTTACTTTGATTTTCATCGTTTATAAATTCCAAAACATCTAATTTATTCTAATCATTCTCTTTTTTGCATTTTGTCCTCGGCTTTTTTGTCACTGATCCATCTCTTCCCTCTGTAACATCGATTCCGCACTCTCGGTCTCGGTGTCTTGCAACATATCGGTGGCTATTCTGCGCGGTTGGAGGCAGTCCAACAACACCTCTGCTCTTCTACCCTTTCTTGGCAACATGGTAGAGGGGTTTCCCTGTTTCTGCAGAAGCTGTTATGGTTTGTCTCCAGATGTTCCTTCAACATTTCTTCTCTTTATCTCCCGTCACAACCATTCGTTTTCGACGTCCTCTTCACTGCTGTAGTCACTGCATTCCGATGCTTTACAAAAGCTCGTTTGAAAGATTCCGATCTTATGTCCATCTGATACGAACTGTACACTCTGCTCTGTGCTTCTTGGCACACTCGTACAACCATGCAATCATGTTGGCTCTGAACCATACCATCAGTCATCATTTGGCTCATAATTTCTTTATTTCCATCGGAATTAACACGATTTTGCGCATTGTCTCAAAAAGATCTAAATCTGTTAGGCAATCCAGTTCCTCTAACTGCTTTTTGGTCGATACTTCTTGTCGGGGTTCTCTTCAACATGAGCTTCTATCCATCGAGTCGCCATCATAACTCCAACTATCACTATCGTTATGGTATGTGATGAGTCTGGTAAATCCATGGAGAGACGCTCTCGAGAGTTCCAGATCAACACCAGATTACCTCGTCCGGGATATCACCATGTTTGTAGCGAACAATGGCACGAGAATTCATATGTGCTAATATGATGCTCTTCCAGTTTCGTTTCCCCGAAGCTTCCAGTTGCGGTTCCACTTCCATCATCACTCGATGGATTTCATCATTCTCGTCTACTGCATTATAATCCGTCGCTGTTGAGCCTCTCTGTCTGTGTCTATCAAAATCACTGAAGTTCCCGCTGGCATATCCCACTAACTTTTTTTCCAGTATCGGTTCTAACTCGTCCGTGGTTCTTTCTGGAGCCGCGGCAATCATCTAACATAATAACTCAATAGGTTTCTCCGACGCTCTCGCAAGTCTTACGCATTTTGGAACGGAGAAGGCTTTTTCCACGATCGTCCTTGTACTCTGTACATCCACTGCTACGAAATGTACTTGGTATCTGCTTTTGGCGCCAACGTCGATCCTACTAGGTATCGCGCTCCTGACGGTCTGCGATAAGTTTCACTCTGCCTGATATTCATTTCCACATCTATTGCTTCTCTCCACTTTCCGATATGTTTTCTGTTCAGTTTGTAATGTTCACGGAAATACTTCTACACTGATGGCTGCGACCATCTCATGTCCTTGTGTCTAATTTCAATAGTGACTCTAAAGAACTAAACATGCTGTAGAAACCTAGTGCAGTCATTATATTCACTTCAGTTCTTCCATGGCAATCTGCAATTAGTTCTTTTTACCTTTTTGCTTTTATCACTATGTTTCCGAACAGCATCGTCAATTACTTATGATGTTTCGCAAGTGTGTTCATGCAGTCGAGACCTCCACACATATGACATTCTAGTCCACAGACTTTCGTCAGACAGCTACCAGGTTCGACCCAGTCTACTGGTCCCCAGTCAGGCAACTCCACATTGTTCTCTTGGTTGCTCCTAGAGGCTGTTGTCAACAAGTTGTAGATGACGTTGAGGTCACGCAAGTTACAATCTGCAATTAGTTCTCTTTGCACATCCTGAGTCGCTCGTAATATCGAATCCGCGTTTAAACTCGGCCACCAAGATGGTTTCATCAACTCCCACACCACCATCAGGCTCGTTCTCAGTAGCTCCAAACCAAATTCAAACCAAATTCAACTCGGTTATCAGTTTTCTCTATGGAAGGTCCAGTCATTTTTCTTCCAACACGAGTCGTCCCAATTTGACTTGCTGACTGGCAATGCTTCCTATCGTTCAAACTCTTGACGACCAGAATCTCAGCAACATCGCTTGTTCGTAATCGAAATAACAATCACGTATGTCCTCACAGACGAAAGGATTATATGCTATTTCAACAATTCGAAACATATAATGGTACGACTTCTTTCTGATCCGTCCACAGTATTCACTGAACTTCTCCAGTGTCCCCATTGATTCGTTCGTGAGCCTAAGCTCCTTGTTCGACAATCTGATCTCATCGATCTTCTTCATTGGTTCTACTTCTATGGTTTCTTCATGTTCACTCATATTAGCTTGCTCTGATAAATGTCCAGTAGCGCTTGTAAGAGCAAGGTCTTTGCTAGATCACTGCCTTCTCTCAGCATTTTTGCACAAGTATTCTGCGCTGGTACCGACATTTGTTTCAACCTGAACCGGACGAAATAGAGAGCGTCTCTCCGCTTCACACTCGCTACTGCCGCTCCTTCACAGATCATAAGGTCTCTCAGACTCGTCATCAAGACTCTTTTCTCTTCTTTCGACCTTTTCCTTTCTTCGGAGTCATACTTTTCCATCGTCAATCCCGTCGTACAATCCCGCCGTAGTTGCAGCTCAGTTCTGACGTAGGGTATCGCTATTAGAGCATGAATCTTTGGAACCGTTTGCATTTCTTCTTCAAAGTGACGTAGTACTACTGCTCTCCATCTCCACGGCTCACTCACCAATTGATCCACCGTTTCCGCGTGTATTTCGGAGGAGAATAAAGTTCAATACGCCTTTTGCTTCATCGTTGTGCCCTGTATCATTTCTTCCAATTAATATTCTATGGCACCTCTTCTTTCTAGAGCAATCAGGGGTCCTCTAGCTGAGTTCCTGTACTCCATCACTTCCCTGTATCCACCGGCAGCTCGTCAATCGAGAGGGTATCCGATACTGCCAATCGGTTGTATTCCACTGGGTTCAGCTGCCTATGACGCTTCCGTGATTCATGCATGATGGTCTGAAATCCCGAAAAATGCTTTCACCACACTGGCTTAGTATCTCCATTTCCAGGGTAGCACCATTAAGAGTGCGATCACTCCTCTTGGTCTCATAGCTGGCTGATCTCAACTCTGCCATGAGGATGGGCGGCACCATCGTTACAACGGCCATTTTGCGGGACGTGCCAGACAATCTGCCATCCACTTTCGTCTCCCAGTTTTTCTTAACATCATCAGTGGCTGAATTAATATAGAATTCGCTCACTCTCCCTTCACATTCGTGCAACTTTTCGAGGGTTCCCCGCATCAGTGGTCTGATGAGACCTGTTTTCAACATCGACTGGGTCCCGTAGCACTGCACTACTGTCTAGACTTCTACCATGAAAGCAACTCTGACCATATCAGAGCCTGTTCTATTTTCATGATCCCTGTGGTGAACTTCCCACTCTTCTTCTGGCAGGGTTCCCAAGAAAGGTACTGTGGCTGCGCCTTCTATTCTTCTCCTGTGCGGAGACTCCGCTAGAAGTTTCTTGGTTGTGGCTTTGGACTTACCAGAAGTTATGCTCCGGCAGTTATGGGTTAATTTCATAAAGGTTGAGCGAGGTTCCAGCGTGGAAGTTTCATCTTCTGGTGGTTCAGTCATCCCTGCCAACGTTTCTGTTCCAACTTCGTCATCGTCCAAGAAATAAAGAACCAGGCTAGACGTACCCACCATTGAGGCTTTGTCATCATTTCGTCCCGCTGGGTCGATATCCTGTTCCATCAGTTCTTCCGGTAGTCGGTTTTCTTTCTCCTCGTCGTCTCGCTCTTCTTTTTTTCCTGACCTTGAAGGTCCTTGCTCGTCCTTCATTTCTTCGACTGGGAACTTCGGCAAAACTAGCTTGCTCTCTGAATTGTCCTCATTTTTTCCATGTTTTATCTTGACTTCCTCACATCCGAAGGGCGCTAGAGCAGTCCTATTCAGCAGCTTCTCACTTATTGCTAATTCTGGCTTCACACTCATCACTATCAATGCGGCTTCTTAAAAGTCCGCTTTGCCTCTCATGACAGTTGGCGCCAGGTCCAACTTGGCGCATTCTTCCTCGAATCTTCCAGGTTTTTGAGTGGCCGCATTGCTCATCCTTCTCCTCGTCGACTCATCCACATATGCAAACTGTGTGTATTGCAGAACGGCAGTGCTCCATCGATTCAGAGAGTTATGCCATCCTTCTTTCGTTGGCATCGGAGTCTCCCAACCTGGGAGTGTGCACTACGGAGTCTGCTCCGAGCAACATCCTCCGAGTTAAAGGAAATTCAGGTATTTCTTCTGGCAGCTTTTTTTACAGTCGCCCCAGTCTTCAGTTTCTTCTCTCACCTTCTGATATGGGTTCTATTAGACAATGAATTCTAGTTTTCTCGCCGTTTGTTTTATTTTAGGGCCTCAAATTCCAGAGTTTTGGAAACACTTCGATATGCCCTCTATCCACTTCGCCCATTCGGTCTTGCAAGTGATCATTGAAGCTTACTACTGTCATATCTGGCTCTGCTATTTTCGCGAACAGTAAATCCTCACTCATCAATTCGCGTAGCACATTTTGTTCATACCAATTGAGTATGCTCCCGTCCACCGCTGAAATGAGGTTCAGGTGCAACACCGATATTCTATAAGCTTCCAATTTCGCGTCAGGGAATGCAAACGCCACTGCCGGACTGTATATGATCGTCACAAACTTGCTGGCACCCCTGATCAGTGCCAAGGGATCTCTCCTCATAGCTAGGCTTAAATCGGTTAATAGGGGCATGCCAGTTGCATGACGCCACGCGTCCTCTTCTTTTTTATCGTCTTGTCTTCTCCGGTTCCAAACCAATTCTGTTGTAGGAGGTATTGGACCAGAGTGTGTCTTAGATCCCGTATTTTGGTCCAAGATTCCGTGGCCTGTTTCTTGTCAATTTTTTTCACATTGTCTCACATCTGCTCGGGGTAATGGTTTAAAGTTATCAATCCTCCTAATTTTCCATACTTGATCGCTATTTATGTCAGGAGTCCATCCAGTCGGAGATTTTGCATTTCTTAGTGTGCGGCACTGCTGGCCCTTTTACAAATTTTTTGGCTCCAAACGTCACGAACAGTCCTAGGATCACTACGATAGATAATTTTGTAACTGCTTTGAGGAATTCCCTTATCAGATAGCGAGAGAATCCCATGTAGATTTTCGCCAGGAACTCGCACTTGCTTAAACATGTTTTTATGTAGCCCTTTGGTGCTCTAGTGGTCAAAAATCTCCCTGGTCTCCTTTCTTTTTTCTGCTCACTATGACTTATTTTTACATCTCGCAAAGATCTGGCATCCACAGGACCCATGGTGTTGTTCGAGGACAGTCCCTCATGGTCAGCAAAACTTAATGCTGTCGTAGAGCTGAAGTTGATACCAGTTGCTATCAATCAGTCCACTCCCACGATCGAGTACAGTCCATTTACTGATAGCCTCGCGCCACTGAAGATTCTCATGGCATCAGCTGCGAATCTCACTTTTTGAAGGTACAGCTTCATTAGATCTTGTTTGTAATTATGACAGGAGGACGGTATTGGTCTCGACCACATCAGGGAACTTCTATCCGGGCGTCTATTTGTTTTCTTTTAATTAATTTTTTTTTATTACGTTTTGTCGTTGTCTAATTTTTGTGTTGTGTAACAAATTCAATTGGTCTCATACGCAGAAAAATTTCATTGAGGCCTTTTAATTTCTCAAGGAACTATGTTCATCGCAGTAATAATCTTTCTACTTAGAACTTTAGACTGACTAAAATTCATTCATTTTAGTCTACAAATTTTGCAATTCTTCAACATGAGCTGGATAATACATTTGAACTAGATGAAGTGTCTCTTTTGTCCTCTTCTTATTCATTCAAAATCAACGATTGTTTCAATTTTTTTAATCATTTTTTGGCACCAGTCCTATCCCTTCCATTGATCATTATGATTCCTCATCAGTTGAAAACGATAAAGGAAAAGCTGATCTTTTTAACACTTTCTTTGTTTGTTTTTAAGCCTGAAAATTTGTTTTTCACAAGCAACTTCGTGTTAGTACTATCCCACTATCCGATATTTCATTCACTCAAAAGGACATCACTGATCTGTCACATGATGTACCAGATTTTTCAGCAGTGGCAGCTGTTGACATTCCAACATATGTGTTAAGAGAGAACGCCAATTTTATTTTCCAAACGAAAATCAGAAATGAAAGTCAGACGTTACTAACTATTGTGGTATCAGTATCAGTTTATCAAAAAGCTAATGTCTAAATTTATGTATTCCAAAGTTGGGCATAAGATGTTCGTATAGCCAACACGGTTTTTTGAAGAAGCGCAGCACTTTTACGCAATTTTTAAATTACAATGATACATTTTATAGTGGCAATGATGTTAGTTATCACTTTCGTGCTATCTACGTTGTCAAGCTAAAAGCATTTGACTCCGTGTCTCATAATGTTTTGCTGAGCCAACTTACAGCTTTTGGTTTTGATGACGAATTTATCCGTCTCATTTCCTCCCATATGTTGAATCGCCTTCAAGGGTGCGTACAACAGTTAGCTGCCATTGGAAGCGCGAGAATCAAGCGGCGTTCCTCAAGCCACCTACAATTCCTAGTTTATGTCAACGCTCTGCCTTATGTTGCTAAACTTTCCTTTCCATAGTTTTTCGCTGATGATTTATAACTTCTATGCAGTGGCTCAACAAGCTTGAATACTTTACAATCTGACATACACGGAGTCTCATTGTGGTCTAAGCTCAACGGCCTACATTTTCATCCTGACAAGACCTAACTAGTCTCAAACGTGTCCTCCACCATCTTCTATTTAAATGGCGCAAAAATAGAATGTGTTGAGCAAATCAAAGATTTGAGTGATCTTATTTCTCCAAGTTTATCCTGGAACCATCATATTGGCTGTCAACTTGGTAAAGCGTCCGGCTGTTTTTATTCTTTAAAGAGAAATGTTCCAATCAATTTCTCGTGCAAAACGAAATATCAGATGTATAGCTCTTGTATGAGATCCATCTTGTTTTATAGTTCTTGTGTTTGGTACCCCAGTATTACATTTTTTCGTAAGCTAGAAAATCTGCAAAACAAGGCTGCTCACCGGATAACAAATTGCCATGATTATAAATCTGGTTCAACTGGAGTTATTGCCAATATGCTATCATCTCATTTTTTTCGATTGCATCGTGTTCTGCAAATTATTGTAAAAATACTATAATTTCAATGTTTTTTGATCATGTATCTTTTACCTCAATTACACCTGGAAAAAGATCAAAAAAGAAATTTCTGTTTTCTACTCCTGCTTCTCGGAAATTTACTTCTTGTGGCAGTTTTTTATGAGAACAGTGGAAAGCCCAAACTATGTTTCAGTGAAATCGAGTTTGGATGTTTGTGGCCCCTTGAAGATGATAAAAATGACCCTCTGGATGATTTTGTTTAAAGATCTTCAATCAAAACTTTCCCTCAACTCTCACTGCACCTTCATCATCAAATGTCGATGCAACACATGTAGAAGTTAAATAACTTATCAATCTTTTTTTTTTTAACAACTCGAATAAAATAATTTTTGTTTTTTGATTTACCCCATAAAAGGTAATAAGGTCTTTTTCTTCTCTTCTTCTTTTTTTCTTCTTTTATTCTTCCGCTTGTCTTCCTGCTTCAACCGCTTTCTCAGCAGCAGTCTCAGCAGTAGGCGCGAAGATTACCATAAGCGATGTTTTTGAGTTGGAGCATGTGGATGTAACTTATATTGATGCGCTTAACAAGTAGTTTGAACCTGGAGAAGCTGAAATGGATTGGAATTCCAAAAAAAGTTGACAGAGACAATCTTTGAAAGGGAAACTGCAGACTTGATTTGAAAACTCGAACCAAGGGGTGTGATAACATTTAACGCGTTCCATGATAGATTGGCTCCCAATTGTTGAAAGTCATCCCTTGCAAAAACTTTAAGTAGGACTAACGAATCAACAACTTGGAGTTGCGATTGGACTTCGATAAGGCTCTAAAATTTGCGAAAGACATTAATGCAATTGCGGAATTGAAAAATTCTAAGATGGTTGGCATTGCATTTCTGCCGGTGTTTTATCAAGGCAGGGAGTTTCTCAAGGCATTCAAACCTGAATGCTCTACTAAATTTAACTTTATCCCATGTTACGGATGCCGCTGAAGCGTAAGAGCAAAAAAATTTTAAATACAAAAACTTAAGAGATGATGAATATCTTTTTCAACCGCTAGGTTTCGAGATCCAGGGCGCGACCGGCCTCAGTACGGAAGATTTTTGAACCAGGCTTCGAAAAATCTGAGAAAATGCTCGGGGGAAACCAGTGCAGGCAGCTTTTCAAAATAAAATATGTCCCTGGCAAAACAGATTGCAAACGCCACATGCTTACTCGGCACAATGAATGACAGAACAACTTTCGACTACCTTTTTTTAAAACTAAAATTACATTATATTATGCTTTTGTTTATCGTGCCGAGTTAAGGGTTATTTTTCTTGAAAAATTGTAAAACGTATCGAGGTTATTTTCACTCACATTATCTCTTATCATCTCTGTTTTGTCAATATTAGTTCCAATCCAGAAGTTTCGTAGGATTTTGACTGGAATAAGTGATGAAAAGGTTACTTTGAGTGGAAATGGTTAAAATGATACATTTGAACTTCTGATTATTTCAGAAAAAAAAAAGATTCGAGCGAATTCTTTTAAGCATTGACGCTCGAAATATTGCTCTAGCATGAATCGTTCGAGCGGTTTTTGAGCAATTTTTGAAAACGATTTTGAGCAATTTTTAATTAGACTTTGTATGAGGCAACAAATTTTTTTAAACCTAGAACACTTTATTATGTTGTTTTTGGCTGACAGCTTGGCATGGCATTAATATAAAAAATCTGGTTTTTGTTCCTGCATTGGGCTGGTTGATTGAACCCTGCAACAAAATCACCAGGAGAGGATGTTCTGGTTAAAATTTTAAAAAATTCTCAAGGTATGAGCATTTCAAGCGCTTTTGCATAGATTGCGCGTCTTGACCATTTTGAACTCGGTGTTGTAGGGTTTGAGTATTTTTAATGCATTCGTCTGCAATAGCTGCTCGAACTGCTCGAAACTTGAACTAGTTTCGATCTAGATAGCAATTACGAGTAATTGTAGTAGTATAAGTAGTAGCGGAGGCGGGTCGAACATATAGAAGGTGCTTTCTCCAATCTGACCACTGATATATTGCCTCCCATATTTTTGACTCCCTTTTTGGTTTTGAAACACCTTCCATATTTTAGACTTCTGATGTTTAAAAAAGGCGAGCCCCTTTTTTCGACTCGACACTTTTACCTTTTTCGACTACAGTGCTAGTTTTACTATGAAAAATGAAATAACCAAGAGCCTTAATCTCTCTCATTTTTTTTCGTGTCCATCATTTTAAAAACGCCCAAGCTGCCAAACTTAAGATCTTTGAAAACCTAATTATGGTTGTTTTGCAACTTTTCGATAGATCAAACTCAATTTCAAATGTTCATTCAAAATGATTCTGTTCGTTTTTGAATTGAAACTATGAAAGCAGTCAATGGAAAACCAAAACAACATCAGGGTTCAATTTACAGAGGTTTTATTGCATCAATTTTTATATACAAGCACTAGAACAATTTCTTGCTGACACTTTTTAAAGTTTTTTTTTCCAACTATTGAACACTGTTATTTTTTTAATTTTGTCAAGTTGAATATCCAAGTTGAACAGCCAAGTTGAACGTCCAACTAAAATTGGAGTTTTTTAACTATCCAAAAACTGTTTAACTGATTGAAAACTGGCTTGACAAATAAAACAATTCCAGTTGTTTGTAGTTGAACATTTGGTTTTATTCAGCATCAACTGAGCAAGCAGCATATTTCTAATGAGGTCAATTTCAATTACGCTAAAAAGTTTTTTCTTTTTCGATAGGAAAAAAACAAGAAAGCTGAAATTCCAAACGCATTTTTTGTTCGCCCTTTTCCACAATTTCAGCATATGTTTTGTTATTTTCTTTCCTCTAAGTGGTTTTTCTTTGTTGAACTGAAGTTTGAAAGAAGTTTTATTAGTCTTGCTAACAACCTCTTCTATGAAAAGTAAAATTTTGGAAAAAAAATTGACAAGAGGTAGCATTAAAAATCAAATGCCAAAAAAAGGAATACAGGTATTGTACTCTGTGACTTATTCAAAAACGAATTGAGAACAATGAGGTGATAAACTCTAATCACACAAAATGTACGAAGAGAGCTGAAAAAACTAGAACCTTCATTTATACTGTTTTAAAAGAATCATTTATCTCATCTCAAACACAATCATATGCAACCAGTTGAAATCTAATTGAAAAAAAGACCATTTTTGTGCTATATTCTTTTTAGCCTTAAATTCTTGGTTTTTTCTCCGACCTTTTTTCAGGTGAACTCTCAAATTTCAATCAAATTCCTTGTCCGGACTTCCCCAGTCACATTTTTTACGGTTCCTTTTGGAAACATTGTTTGCATCCGTTAATATGCGCAAAAAAAACTTTAAGGGGCGAAACTATATACCTCTGAGAAAAAACGGGTGAGAGAGCAAAAAAAGCAAAAGAAAACAAAAGGGTCAGAAAAGGCTGAGAAAGAAAAACAAAAATAAAATTTTTTTGTTTCTACTTCAAGGGTTGTTGTTGTTTCTCATTGAGTCCAAAACAATCAGTTTCAGCAACATTAAACTTTAACAGTTAATAGGAAAAAAGTACAATTTTTCACTGCTAATTTCTTGTTAGCCTCAAAATTTTGATTTTTTCTGTTCCTCTAGCTTTTTCCAGGTCCTGATTTTTATGATTTTTTTTTGGAAATTTGGAAAAAAAATTGCATCCGCTAATTTGCGCCAAACATTTTCAGGGGCGATAAGGTATATCTCTGTGAAGACAGTAATAAAAAGGCAAAGAAAAAACATCATAAAATTTTCTTTTCCGTTTTTGAGATTTGATTTTGATCAAGTCAGAAGGTTTTCAGTGACCCAAAAACAAATACTTGTAACCAGTTTTAACAGATCAATTGAACGAAGAAGGATTCATGATGGCTAAAGACTTGTCAACTTTAAGTTTTTGATCATTTTTAGTTTCTCCGAGCTTTTTTCAGGTGATTTCTTAGTTCTCAGTCATAATCCTGGTCAAGCATTGCCCGACCAGAATTTTTTGGGTCTTTTTGGAAAGATTGTTTGCGTTAGTAAATTTGGGGGTTCGAAGACAGTAAAGAAAAACAAGATTATGAAAGCAAAAGCAAAATTTTTAAGGGCTGATATTGAGGAAATCGGAAGGTTTTTAGTGACTCAAAAACAATCAGCTTACTGAAAAAAGGCAGGTTTTTGAAAACTAAAATCTTGTTAGCCATAAAATCTTGACATTTGTTTTCTCCGAGCTTTTTTCAGTTGAAAATTAGGTTTCAACCAAAATCCTGGTCGGGCTTTTCTTGGCCAGAATTTGTCTGTACCTTTTGAAACTTTGTTTGTGTCGGGTTAATTTTCTCCAATAAAAAGTAATAGGAGGGAAAACTTATCTCTGTATAGCTAAAAATACGCTAAAAAACAAGGCGAAGAAACGCGATTTTTTTTTAATATTAGGATTTGTTATTGAGCGACGCGAAAGGTTTTTAGTATGTACTAAAAGCTCAGACAGTCTAAAAAACTTCCAACTTAATAACAATTGTTGAAACGAGATTCTGGATCGCTAAGTTCTTGTTACTTCTATTTCCTTGATATGTTTTTCTCCTAGCTTTTTTCATCTGTTTGTATTAGGTTTCTATCAAAATTCAGGTCGAAGGTTTGCCCAGCCAGGATTTTTTTGGCCCACTTTTAAAACACTTTTCAGTTCCGTTATAGTGCGGCAAACAAAAATTTTTGAAGAAGAGAACAAATTTATCTGTAAAAATAGTGAATACATGGTAGAGAAAACAGAAAACATAGAGAAAACAGAAAACAGAGATGCTTTGGTCAAATAAAAAGTGTTTAACTACACAAAAAGCTGAAGATTTTGTTTTGTTATCAACAAGATTGGAGTGACCTTGAGTTAACAATGAATACTTTTTTTGGCTAAAATATACTCAGAGCCGTCTACAATTTTGACTTTTGCCAAACTTAGTGCCTAAAACTTTTCAAGATGATGAGAAATAGAACAAGCAAAATTAACAAAAACAAATGACTTTTTTTAGTTTTCTTAAAAGTTTTTGTGGTTTTTTCTTCATATATATTATATTATTATACAAATACACAATTTTTTGTTTGAAATTTTTTTTTTTAGGAATAAAAAACTGACTTAACAACTCTACAAAGAGAGTAGGATTATCGGCAATTTAGTTTGAGGTCTGAATGATTGTTAAAACAATCAGAAACATGGAACAGCACTCATTAATTTAAACCATCCTTCCTAAAGTCTTTCATGCCAATCAAGATTTACTACAAAAAGAAACCAGCATTCTACAAAATTAAACATTTCTATTACTTTGAGTCGCAGTATTTAAATTAGAACGAAAATATTGGTTTGTTTCGCTATAATATCAATTTGCACACGATCGACCTAGTTTTTCATTACAGCGGGGTCCATATTTGAGACTTTGTTTTCATTGTTGTTCTAAATTTATGAAACATCCATTATTAAATACATGGAGCCTCGGCGATATTTTAGGTAATCAATTTTTTAAAAACACAAAAAAAATAGAAACATACAAAAAATTTTTTCAGCTGGACAAAAATATCGAGATGCACTTTTTTGACTCACGATACGAAATTATAACCGTCCGAAGCTCATTGAAGTGCTTAAAAAGTATAAAGATCCGTCTTTAAAAATGTTTTAACGATCATAAACTGTGATTTCAACGAATTTAGAAGAAAAATATGCATAAATTGATGTTATGGGTTTTCAACAATTGGACATATTCGGCACTAATTTGGGGTTAAAATGCCAAAAATTTTTCAAATTCCAAATATCACTTTTTGTTTATTTTGAAAACCTTACCAAATTTTATCTCTATTTGGATTATTCTCCAGCCAGACAAAAAAAGATAAAACTTGCCCACAAAAAAAAACTTAAAAATTGATTTAAAAACTTAAAAATTGTTTTTTGAACAAAAATTGTTTTTGATTGGTTTTTCTAAGCCATTTCAATTTTTTTCAACCAGCATCAAAATAACTAAAAAGTTTATGAGTTTTTCTACGCAGGAACAACCAATTGTTCAAAAACAGTTTTTCAACAAGTAGTTACATAATTTTGATTCGGTGGCGCTAGCAGTGTATGCCGTAAGATAATTGTCCAAAGGTTTTGTTCCCTTAGTTTTCATCTGGCAAGGAATTGAGTTTTTTCAGGGCGTTGCAGATTCCGCGAATGTATTGCACTCGCAATATTCATAAAAAATTTGTGATATTTTTCTCGGAAGATTGTTTGTTGTAACTTTGGTTCTTGTAATTTTTTCGATTGCCCCATCTGTTTCACGGTAATTTCTAGGCATTCAGATTTTTTGGCGCTCGGGTTCAAAAACTTTTGTCGCAGTTTTTAAAGCGGTGTCGGGACACATTGAACTCAGTTTGGTGTCGGGACACATTGTACTCAGTTTGATTCGTTTCTTTGTACTAGGGTAGCGGCAGAGTTTTAGTACGGATTAGTCTCTTTTTGTAGTCAGTGCAGCTATTGAAAGTCATGAATTCGGTATTTTTTTGATTTTTTTTATCTTTTCAGGAATATCACACCTGTGAGGTATGTTAGAACAGGGACAACATAATCAATCTCATCATTGAATCAGTTTCCACGTTCATTTTTCTAGATGTAAGTCTAATCAAGAAATATAGAGATCTCCAGCCCTTGAGAGTTCGCCTGCCGCAGTTTCCGCTCCATAATAACTTGCAAGAGATCAAAACCCCTGGTCTTTTTGAACATTTACACTACTTATGTGACTGTTGTTATCGTCGGCCTCCAATGTTTTCTTTATGCAAAGGTTATTTTTTTCGCTAAAATCCAGTTGCATTTTATTTTTGCTGCTCCGTGAATCGATGTCTGACAGTTTTCACTCTGCGTTTTGGACTGAGCTTGTAACGATTCTAAAACTGTTCGAGTAACCACAAGCTTCTCCTTCGTTTTTGGCCTCTGCCAGATCGTTTAGTTACACAAGAGAAAGAAGAGGCCCAATGATAGATCTTGGCAGTACGCCACTTGTGCAAGAAGAATATGTTGACCAACGGCTATCAGTTGTATATCCTTCTTCTCGATCAGAGAAATAGCTCTGTAGGAGTTCTAGCAGTTTCCCTTTACACCAAGCTTTTTTCGTCGGCCAGCTTACGATGGCAGACTTTGGCAAAGGTCTTGCAGAAGTCTCTGTGTATTGCATTGATTTGAGTGGCTTCTTTATTTTCCAGTTCTTTGTAGACGTGGTCAAGATCTAGAAGTTTAGGTCAGATTAGCGAAAGTTCAGGTCAGAATAGGTAAGAAAAGTAAAAACCGGAAGCAAGTTACTGTAGTATCAGAAAGAAACAACAAAACTGGTTATCAAAAAAAACTGGAAAGCCTCCCAGCCTTTTATTTTACAGTTTTCACATCGATGTTGTGCTCCTCGGCAGTACGAGCAAATTGTCATTGAGGAGGCAGCGTTTCTGGGTAACATTTAACGGGGTGAAGTTTGATACTACTTTGAAGGTTAAACAGTATCAAACAAAAACATTAAACAGATAATCAAAACTGAACGAAAATTTGGTAGAAAAAAAATATTCTACCGTTTTTGCTCCTGTGTTCATCGTCAGGATTTTTACAATATAAAATCTAAAAGGAAAAAAAAAACATAAATTTTCAAATTTTAATTACACGGTTTCACATAACTTTTGTTTCTCTACGATCATGTTAGAAAATAGCGTATCCCAGTTGACCTTGAAAACTAACCAGTTTGGTTTACAAAACTTTGTCCCGTAAAAAATAAATCAAAGAGTTACCCTTTCCTGATATCCTTTTTTCCTTTTTCCAGCTTCTCTTTCCTATTATGTATTGCTGTATTGCTTTCAGCGTTAAAAACGAAAAATGGTTGCTCTGCATATCTTTAAATGTTTAACTGAATTTCGAGCTCTTTCCCTCAAATCTGCATTGCTGAAGCTAGGGGCCTACCGGTGAGTTATTTTGCCTATGATCCTTTATTCTAGTGCAAAAAACCTATCCGTTTGTCTGACATAGGTAGAGGTACATCCAAAACAAGAAATTATTTTATACCACTCTTGACTTGAGGTCATTAGAAAAGGTTGAACTCAGCGATGATTAAATTTTGTAACCTGTTAAATTTTGTAACCTGTTTGCAAATTATTCGTTTGGTTTACCTCTATATTGTATTTTCAGCTTTAAGTGGTTCACATCCTTTCGTAAATGAGCTAAAGAACTCATCTCACTTACCCGTATGCTTGCCCTTACAATCGATGACTTTTTAAACGGGGCGTGGTTTGCGGATAAATTTTCAGGATACTGATTTGTAACCCGTGGTGCCCTGTAAGTTTCCTTTTTTTTGGCAAAATGCTTTCAAGTATATGTACATCTGAACACTCCTTGTACCTTACGCTTGTACTGAGTTATGGCGTAAATTCTACAATTCATTAAAATCCCAGCATCTGTTCGTATTCGATAAAAAAAGCAGGTTACACTTTTATCTTTTGACAAGTTTATGATACGTTTCCTTTGGAGTGGTTTTGTAGATTTGGATGATGTGATTTGGTGACAGCAAAAACAAGACAGAATAGAAAGGTGCTGTCCACCTTTTGACCTCATTAGAATACAAATGATAACATGTCTCGTTTCTCTTGTTCATGGCAAATAAATTTTTGTTGAAAAATTTCCTAACTTCAGTTTTCTTTAAAAACGGAGCGGTTTTTAACAAAGATTCCAGTTTCAATTCGAAGTTTGTTTTATCATAACGCAAAAGAACCAACCTTTCATCAAAAGGTAAAGCCAGCAACCATTATGGTTGAGATAACTTCTCGTTTTTCCATTCATTTTATCTGTTTGGGTCTGCCTATTTTTTATGCATGCCTTCGCCACGGCCGCTTTATTAACATAAAATTCAGCGTTTGGCTTTTAAACTGTGAGAAAAAAAATTAGATATTAGCCTAAATGTTCCTTTTAATAAACTTGTCTGTAATTGCATGCTTGGGACCCATTGACCATTAATGAACCATATAGGTAGTTCAATGCTATCAAGCACCATAATTGAACGCTCATTTCTACCACCAAGGGTTTATCTTAACTCTCGGAAAATTTTTTGTAAAATTGTTTATGGTTCTTTGATAGGCTTTCACCAACCTGACGCTTCTCGAAACGGAAACTGGATGCCGATAATAATTTGTTAATTTTCCCCAGCGATTGGACCTCGACTACCATCACCTCATTTTTTGTCCTCCTCGACTCTAGGCTTCTCAGTTCTTAGCAATTTTAGCTGAAAAAAAATGGCCAACTTGGTAAGAAAAAAAAACGTGTTCTCGGGGACTCTAAACGTTAAAAAGTTGGTTTTGTATACCTTTTTTTTATAGTTTCTCTGAATTTGCCTTATATGTAGACAGACTTGGGTTTTTGTAGAGAGTTTTGAATAGTCTCACACAATTTTCCAAGTTAGCGCTTCCTGTCTTTTTTCGAGCTATACTGTGGGCAGAAGTACCGTGATTGATTTTTTGCAGGCCACTTGTGAAAAATCTCACAAAGTCCAAACCAAAAACTTTTCTCTCACCTCAACCCTGTTTTTGTCATTCAAACTCCTCCACTGCCTCCAGCTTCCGCTCGGAACTTGCTTCTACCTTCCTCCTTGTTTGTGATGGTCTCTTTTGGATGCCCCGAATGATGCCAATCAGTCCTGCCAGGCTTTTCTCGTGCGTCACTACCAATTATAAGCACAAAACGCTTTACACAACAAGAAATTTCATGCATAAACACGCGCGATAAATTTAAACGCATTGAGTTAACACTGAATATTTAGTATCAAAAAACCTTTCATTTTTTTCAAAAACGTACAATTTTAGATTCAAAAATTGGTACAGAAACTTGCATACATATCAAAAGGACAATCAAAACACCAAAATTGCTTTCATGATTATGTTAAAAAAATGATGGGAAAAACACTACAAACTGAAAAAATCACGCATTCATACATTTTCCGAATTTTTATGAACTTTTGCGCAAAAATATTTTTGATCAAGCAACTGAAAACACTTAAACCTCATCTTTTGTGAAGCTTTTTGACTAATTTAAAGGACGTACTTTTATTTGACGCTATCATCAAGAAATTTTTGTCAATTGAGGAAAATTTTCATTGTTTTGCCCTGACAATATGTCTTTTTTGCAAAGCTAGTGAAATTTTGGCGGAGTCAATCTTTTATTGCAAAAGCAACTTTTTAGTAAGTGTTAAACATTCAAAATCCCTTTTATCTAAGTGCAGTTTTTTTCTTTGGAAACATCAAACTTCGACCGATTACAACTACAAGGCATTTGACCACTGATTCTTCTTCAACGATTTGTTTTCTATAGAAACGAAACGATTTTACAGCTGTTTTTGAGTTTTATTTCTTTACTGTTTATTTTAATCTAGTTTTAGTGAATGTGTTTTGAAGATATTGACAGAAATTCACAATTATATTCAATTTGATAAACAGCAATTTCTGGATTTTCGTTATCAATCAAAGGCAATGTAATATCAGCGCACCAAACGACTCCGCAAAAAATTATCTAACTGTTAGTTCAGATGAAATATGTATAAATTTGAAATAAAAGGTACGAGAATTATATCTTTGCGTAACGCTTTCCTTTAGGAAAATCCAACCTATTTCATTTTTATTGACTTTTGATTTTTGCCGTCTATTGTTCACAAATTTTCAACTCAGATCAATCGAACCTTTCAAAAAAACTACTTTTTTGAGACCACTCATGAGAAGATTGAGGTCGATAATCTCGAATGCTTTGAAAAACAAAAGAAGCAGCAACAGTTGTTTTTATCATTAATGGTTTTTCGAATTCATTCAGGATAGTAAAAACGTGCATCTATGGCTGAGTTTGATGCTCGGAATCCAACTTGAGTTTTTTTCGAACGATTTCACTTCAGGATGTAATCATTCAATTGTTAACAAGAAATTTTCTTGGAAATTTAAAACCTTGCCCCAGTCATTGTGAAAGATCTATATTTTTCAGATTTTTTCCATTCGTTTTTTATGTATACAAGGGTATCAAGATTTTAGGAAAAGAAACCTCCTGGAATTAATAAAGTTAAGAAAAAACAAGCTCAATTGATGTTTTCAATCTACAATCAGACAATTGTATCGTGAACCGTGGAAAAAAATTAGATAAACAAAAAGGTAATGATCAAAGCTACACTCTCAGAAGTTATTAGTGTGTAGTTTCAGAAACTTCTCAAAGTTTTCCGCGTCTGAAAGTTTTTGATAGCTTCATATGCAATACTTTTATATTCCTATTTTTGTTCATTTGAAAAAAAATGTACATTTGACGTGAACCTTTCAATAAAAAAATTGAAATGAACAATATTAAAATTTTATATAGTTGAGTGTTTTTCCACAATTTCTCGTGATTTGAAAATTTTAGTGCTGACAAAAAACTCCTATCAACAGGCCTGGATTAAGCTGGTAGGTCTTCGAAACCAAATCCTGATAGTTTCATAGTTTTATAGAGGTTCAGTAAGATTATTATCTCCTGGTCTATACAAAGTTTTGCTCAAAATAGCAAAAAACGTTGTCCGATTGGAAGTGGAAAGTGGTCAATCTAGAGGTTAAAAATTGAATTTGCGCTTGATTTTGATCAGTAGTTTATGTTCGTTAAGGATAAAAATAAGGGTTCATTCATGGTCTTTGCTGCGTCTTTGATTAGCCAGTCTGGTCAACGACAAAGACCTGGTTGTTTTCTATGCTTGATGTTTCTCAGTTTATTCACGCATTCTAAAGATGTACAAAAATCTAAAAAAAAAACAAGGTTTAGCACTAGGTTTAGCAATTCTAGTTTTCACTGTTTTTGATGGTGTACAATTTTGTAAACTTGCGCCACAAATTCAATGAGGATTTGAAACAATTTGTTGGGGTCTATTTTTTCATCAAAAAATTTCTTACTTAGTTTGATTTTCTCATAGATTTTTTGTTAAATGGTTGCAACCTTCTTTTTATTACTACAGTGCTCATTTAAATTAACCGGACAAAACGCGTTAAACTTGAAATTTAAAACCCGTTTTTCTCAAATTGGGTTGAGTTTAGGTGAAAACCTATGAAGATAAAACTTGCTTAAAATTTTAGCAGAATTGAAATGGTGTAATTTATTTTGCGAAATTCGGGCCTAAAATTTTACCCCAAAAAAGGGTCATTTTGGCTTTTCTTAGTTGATCAAAGGTTACGTCGAAAATACCCAGTCGATCACAGATATAAATATATCAAAGTGAGCTCTTCACGTAGCCCAACAAACTTTAAAAAGGGTATAATCTCCAAAATATTGTATAAGTTAATTTATTTTTGTTTGATAGACAAAAAAGGTCGTTTTTACTATATAAAATACCAACTTTTTATTTAAAAACAATTTTTAAACGGTTTGCAATTTTTTTTGGAGATAATACACTCTATAAAGTTTGTTGGGCTACGTCAGGCGCTCTCTTTGATATAATTATGTCTGTGATCGACTGAGTATTTTCGGCGTAATTTTGAATAACTAAGAAAAGCCAAAATGACCCATTTTTGGGGTAAAATTTTGGGCCCGAATTTCGCAAAATAAATTACACCATATCAATTCTAAGCAAATTTTGTCTTCATAAGTTTTCACCTAAACTCAACCCAATTTGAGAAAAACGGGTTTTAAATTTCAAGTTTAACGCGTTTTGTCCGGTTAATTTAAATCAGCCTTGTATATCAGTTACGAATAAAACAGCAAAACAATCAGTTTTATTTGAGATCTTATATACCAAGAACTTGTTTGATGCATCAAAAAAATCGGAGTTATAACTGATTAAACTCATTGCATAATTTATGGAGATGATATTTTAAGTGTTAAGATCGTATGGAATTAAAACTGCTTCTGCTGAATCTTTTCCATCTTTTTTTAACAAAACTCGAGATGCAAACAACAAGAAGGGTACTGTTTTATTCAGTTTTTGAACGCAATCAACGGATCAACTGAATTGTTTTTTTTTGGTTGTTCGTTTGCTTAAAAGGAAAAACCTTCATCTACGTTTTTTCACCTACATTTCGCTTCATTTTTACTATCGCGACTAAACTGTTACTATCAATATCAAGGCAGTTTTTTCTTTATCTAAGGCCCATAGTTTGCTAAAGTCTGTTTCGATGGACAACGTGTAGCTGAAGTCATAAATTGCAGCTTCGCCTAGTGTTTTATCTAGAATATCCAATCCTTTTTTTGTTACAGACACTTCGGCACTTTAAGCTTAAGTTTTTTAGTTTGTTTTCATAGCAATTTGATTTAGTAAGCGGTTTAAAGTCAAACCGAGGTCCTAGATTCGGATGTATATCTCCTGATAACTTCATCACGGTTGATAAAAAATGATCTTGACGATTGTTTTGATCCATACGCTGGAGCACCTACTCAAATCTTTTTATGTGAAAGTCGATGTAACTATAAATGAGGGTTTTTTCACCTAAGAGTATGCATAAAACAAGGCATTCACTTAATTAAGAACTGTTAATTAAGATTTTTCAGGAGCGAAATTGGCAACCTGAAAAATCAGAAGAAAAAAACACCGTTGAACCAATTATATGTGTCCCAAATTGTGTACTCATGCTTTGTAGCCACGCATATAATTACAGAACTGAGTTGATAAATGTGACTCAAATTGATTTTGAACTTATGGACGACGATAAACACTATACTTTCAAAAATCATAGAAGTTAGATTTAGATTAGTTTTGAGGAAGAATGTTCGAAAAATTAATAGTTAAGATCTGAAACAGTTTCGTGAAACTGAAATACTTTATTTTCATTGAAAAAAGTTTTGTCTCAAAAAGAAGGCTCCAATTTTATTTTGCTTAAAGTGTTATTTCAAAAATAAAATTTTAAGTTAGTTTCTAGCCCAAACTTGTCGTATAAAGCATGATTTTCTTGTCAATTAAATTTGCTGGATTTTTCTTAAAAATTTATGGGTTTTTTGTGTAAAATTAGTTTTTTGGATCACGTCTTGTCTGAATATTGTTTACAAGCTCTGTGCATTAAGTAAGTAAAAAATTATCTTTACTTGTAGTTTTGCGCCGAAGTAGTGTTTTGTTTCCATCTTGATTAAAATTGCCTTTGAGTTTTTGATGGTCAAACTTTCCAGCAACTGAGATTTCTGAGAATGAACTGCCCTTTTATGGAGAGGTTTTTGAAACTTTGTAAAAGTTAAGAAACGTTGCGTGCTGATATTATAGATCCTACGATTCAACTTTGTGTTTCACCAGTTCAAGAGTTGAAAATGTTGAAAGGTGTTTGCCGTCGGCTGAGCTTTTGTAGTTGTGCATTTTATTTGACATAAATGTTTTTGTCTAGTGTCTTGGAAGCTGCTGATGAATTCCGTAACTTTCCTGTTAACTTCCTTTTGCAAATAAAAGAAACAAGCTTTGTTAGGTTTGTCGCACTCCTCAAATATAAGTTTTTTTTCCAATTTTCATTCAATTTTGATAATTTTTTGTACAAATTCTTACAGGCATACACAAAAAAAAAACATGATAATCTTTTGAAGATCTAATAGTTTTTGAAGAACTGATTAATTTGAAAAATCCATTAAAAAATTGTGGTAAAAAATATCATGGAGGAAGATGATAATTGGGTAAGTATTCAAATTTGCACGTACAAGTTGCTTAAAAAATCAAATAAAAATGAGAGAATGAAGATTTATAACTTTGCAAAACTAGGTGAATTTCTTAGATTTCAGTGTATTATCAGTGTATTTTAAGACGTTCAACAAATTGCTCATTATTTCATTTTATATGAAAACGATGAGATTTTTTTTTTTCTTATTTTGAAAAAGTGTCAACTTTTTTGCTCGAAGAAATAAAAAAAGTGTTTCTGTTTGCAAAAACTTACAAGATTTTCTAAATAAGACAACTGACTCAAACACCAGATTGCTGCAAATGAATGCCCTTGTCATGAGCAATGTACTCTATCCGGCTATTTTAAATTCGGTATGACAATTAGTTTAGTAACTTCACTTAAAAACAGTTAGGTTAGCTAGTAAAACTTTGCTGTAACTGTTCTACATACGAATTTCTCTTCAATTTTGAAATTTAAAAAAATTTTGCCAATTTGGTTTTCCCTAGATTGAAAAATATGTCATGCATTTACTGCAAAGTTTGCGAAAACCGATTAACAGACTCTGTCAATTTAGATTATCCAAACCATCAATTACTTGAACTTTATCGAATAAAAAACCCATATTCATACAGCATTTTTTTCGTTGTATTCAGTCTGCAAAATCAAGCTGCAATATTTTCTTGTATTACCATTTTTTGGAGTCATTCTAGAACATTAAACAACATCGTAACATACTCGCAAACCCTCTTACATACAAAACAAACGAGTTCAGACTAGAGATGTTTTTTCATCAACGTAACCTTTAATATAAAACAATGGCAGCCTCAGAAAAAAATGGTAGGTTACAAAAAAATTTGAAATCGAGCAACCTTGTTTTTTTTTGTTTTAGTGTTAGATTTCCTCAGATTATTATATTGTATTTTAGTTTAGCAATGTATGTACACTATTCGTTTCTAAACTCGGATTTTTAGTGAAGAATGTGTCGCTTTTCTCACTATGTTAAACTTTTGCCGAGAACAGAAAAAGCATAGGTAAAAAATCCATGTTTGATTCAGTTCTTTTTGCTACACAAACTTAGTCCGCTAAAACACTTATCGGGATAAGAAACAAAGGCCACGATATCAAAATGGTAAAACAAATTGTTCAGTAATCAGCTTTTATAACAATTACTTTAGCGTAATACAACAAAAGAGCCAGTATAGCGAAACACGAGCAAATCCGAGAATAAGTATAAGAATTGAATTTCAAACGTTTTTGAAAGCACGTGCTACATCAAGATTGTCACAAACAACTAATCTAAAAGAGAACAAAACATCACTTTAATAAACTATTTTGAAATTTTTTTGATTCTTTACTATCATGATAAAAATTTAAACGATCAAAAATGACAATTTGGTTGGTTGACAGAATTTTTTTTACCTCAAAAAAAATATATAAAATCAGTGAAAAAAATTTGTCTGAGGTTTCTGAGTCAAGAGTTTGTTTTTGACATGAACATTTCTGAAAAAGATCATAATGTTTTCGGACTAAATTTACAGTTTTAACTCCCTGATTCTAAAGTCATCGCGCTTGTCCATGCCCATCTTCGTTTTCCTAATACGCATTGCCTCTAAAGTCAAAAGTCTAGTTTGGCTGTTCGACTTACATAAAATGCTTCAATAAACATTTGCGTCATTTCCGCAAATATAATTGGTTCGATTCAGTTAAAAATATTTAACGTTATATTTGATAGCATTTAATAATTGAAAAGAAATCTTCTATGCAAATTTTGAAAATGAAAAAAGAAACATACAAATTAGCAAGGTTTTCTATAAAAAATTTTCAAGTGGCTGTCAATGATTTGATGTTGAACATACTTTAATTCGTTTAATGCATTGCAAAAGGCAAAAATATCTCTTTTGTGAAAGTCTCACTTTCGGAGATATAGTCAGATAAGGCCTCTGACTATTCCTCCAATGAATCAAAATTCTTTGACATTGCTCGCGCTTGGTCTTGGCAACATCTTATCCCCATTATTCCATAGCTGCTGAATTTCTCATAAGAAGCCAGAGCAAAAAATCCAATGCCTGCGATGACCGATGCGGCTACTATCGGAGCTGACCTTCGTGTGCGTTTTAATAAGGGATTTTGTTGTTTGGATTCTGGTTTAACTTAATTGTCCTTCGAGGATTGGATTTTGTTTTTGATTAGTTCCATCAACCAGTTGATAAAGGAGTGCTCTGTAAACAAGTTTAAATTTGTGAAAAAATTTCGATTGATGATGTTCGCCATTGGTCTGTAAGTGTTTCAAGGAATTGGCTCGTCTCGGTCTTGATCGTAAAGTTTTATAGCGGTACTAAAAACTGAACAATGAGGAATGGGAAAACAAGGAAAATGGAAAGCACATAACGCTATCAAAATGTTTCCCGAAGATTTTTGATTTCTCTTTAAAGTTTCGAGCAACAAATTTTTAAATACACCATTTGAAAACATTAAATTCCAATATTTTTTTGAAGAATCCATTTCTAAAAACCTGATTATAATTCATTAGCTTGAAACTTTTATTTAAACTATTGTTATTGATGATTTCTCATAATTATTTTTCATATTTTTTATTTTTGGCACTTTTTTGTCTAAATTTCTTGCGTATTACTAAAAGAGTTTTTACAAAAATTTACTCAAACTAAAATGAAAAAATCTTGCTGGAAAACAAATTGAAAGTTTTGTCTGGTTCAGAACACATTAGGAGAAATTTTGAAAGTTAGGCACTTATTTTGTTGCCCAATTTTTTTATTCTTCTATAATTCTTTTTATAATTCTTTTTTTTATTCGAATATAGTCTTGGCTTATTTGATTTTGGTAACCGAGCTATAAAATACTTAGGTTTTTTCAATCATGCGAATTTTTAAGCAAGTAATAAAAGTTCCGAGCGAAGACTCAACTCTTTACGATTCATTACAATATTATTAAGATTCACCTCAATTTTATTGAGGTTTTCAATACAACAACCGGTTGTGAAGATCATTTAAAACCAAGAGAATATTTCTCTTTTTGCTGTTTAAGTATTGCTTTGAGACGTTCTAAACTCACCTAGCTCAAGTTTCATCCTAGCTCAATATGCTGTTTGAATTTGTGTTCAACAAAACGCTCAGATTTAAAAACATTTCATAATTTTGAGAAACCGACACCGCATTAGCAGATAGATTCGCCCGTGAACTTCAAATGTATTAGGTATTCAACTCTCACATTTTTCCTGTGTGTACAAAGAGCAGCAGAAGAAAAAAAAGGACTTGAAATCCGCCCGCGAACCCTAAAATGATGCCTATATATTGAGCACGGTCAATATCATCCGCCTCGTAGCTCTCAAGAAGTTCGGTGGCGTTGTGGTCGTGGAACTCCGAATAGAGGAAGTTCTTGAAGCAATAGGAGAAATAGGAGGAATAATATCCTGCTTGAAAGATGATCAACATGTCGCCGCGAGGCACGATGTATCCCGCCGTCAACATGTTTAGAAGCACATAAGCCGACGCGAACGTGATCGCGATAACGAACTGAGCAGTGAGCGCACTCAAAACATGCATGACTGATTCGGATACGAGAAGCAATGAGAATACTGTGAGCCAGAACCAGAAAAAGTTCGTGTACAGGCCGATTATGTTGTATATGATTGTAGTTGCGACTGAACTGCAAACTAGCAGAATCGGAAGAGTTCCGATGAAGTTTGCGAGGTGGAACGGAAGCACGCCGTACATTCCGTTGGATCTTTCTCGGACAAAAACCGGGCGCAACAATAGGAAGAACGGAAGCGCCGCCATTGTTTGTAACCCGAAGAAGAACAGCAACATGAAGAACAAAGCAGCTATGGAACTGTCGTCAATGTCACTTCTGTCGTCGGAGCTGAACAGATAGCTTAGAAGCAACGAGAATCCGACATACATGCCGAGACGTACTCGGAACACCCTCGGGTTCAAGGCCGTGTTCTTCGCATTCCGCCTCAAAAGCCAAAACAGTTGTCGCGGGAAGCCGGCTCGCGTGTCTCCGAGGGGCTCCAGAGGCAACGCTTCTTCTTTTTCCTTTGCGACAATTTGTTCGATCGCCTTTTTCTGCGCACTGTCCTCGTAGCCCGAGATGAACTCGGCAACGTCGCCGTTGTTCTTGAAGTCGCCGTTGACGAGTGAGATGAAGTAGTCGGCTGGGTTAGAGAAGTTAGGGCAGTCGTATCCGAGGGCGGAGAAGTAGGGGACGGAGTCTGCGGCTGACCCGTAGTACACTGTCTTGCCCTGACTGAGGATGAGTAGAGTGTTGAACATGGAGTAGATCTCGGAGGATGGCTGGTGGATGCTGTACACAATCGTCTTGCCTTCAACATACTAGTTTGTTCTAGAATCTTTTAGCTCACTCTAGACTCTAATGAAATCATTGGAACTTTCAGCGAAAAAAAAAACAAACGCTTTGTAAATATTTTTACATAACCATTAGAGCTAGGAAAGGGATAATGTGCTTGAAAATTTAAACGCAACCTCTCAATTTTCCCTCCAAAAAATACCACCATTTTTCGTGTTTTGTTTTGTTTCGAAAATGAACAAAAAATGTATCAAATGAAATCCCATTGAAGAAGCGATATGCGATACCTGTTAAAGGGAGGCGGAGCAATAAGCAGAATGGTCCAAGTGCATAATGGGTCCAAGAGCAGAAAAAAAAGAAGAATATTGACTTTTATTGGTTTGTACGGGCTAATTGATAAAAACAATTATTAGAATTGTCAAAAAATACCAAGAAAACTAAATTATGTTTGATTAGAACTTTTTTGATTAGATTTTTTTTAAACTCTTGATTAAATTGCTCAAATTATGCATAAAATGTTCGTTGCTTTGGTATTATTGAAATTTCTGATAATTAATTTACCGATTAGCCTATAAAAATTGATATTTTTCTGTTTTTCTGTTCTTGGACCCATTTTGCTCTTAGACCATTCTGCTTTTTGACTGGCCACCATGTTAAAGCATTGCTTAATAGCTTCTATACAGGTTGCTCAAGGTTTCTTGAGTACAAAATAGTTATACAGTTTAATCGAAAGACGAATGTTTTTAGCTACGGACAGAATGTTTTCCTCAGGAAGCAAATCCATGGTGCTAACTCAGTCAATCGAAAAACGACATCATTTGAAGTGAAATTATTTTTACTGTAAAGCAACATAACATAAAAATACATAGAATATAGAAATAAATAGACGATCGATTTGAAAAAAATATATATTTAAGTAGAAGATCATATAATTTTCTTCATTGCTTTCCTGTATTGAAAAAGAAAAGCAATAGAAAGAAAATAAATTGAAGCACCACGACAAAACCGCCCATTATTAGCAAGTTCAACTCCATGTCAACATCTTCAGCGGAATAACTGATTAACACGTCGTAGTTTTTAGGCGTGTCCTTGAACTCGTTATAGATGAAGTTTTGGAATGAGTACACGAAAAAAGAGGCATAGGAGCTGTATTGTAAAATGTAAATCAACTGGTTTGTGGGAACCAGATATCCGGCCGTACAAGTAAAAAAGATGATATAAAGTGCAGCTATGCTGTATGCTACCACGTAATAAGGGGTGACAGCGCTTAGAATGTGCATTACGGATTCGGTGCAGAGTAATAAGCAAAAAGCTGTGAGCCAAAACCAGTAATAACTTCCAGCTAGTCCGAGCCAGGTATGAAAAATGGAAGTTGCGGCTAGACTGTAAATGGCTAAGGTCGGAACTGTGGCTATAAAGTTAGCAAGTTGGAATGGTAGCACACTATACATTCCATTGGATCGTTCGCGCACGAAAATTGGGCGGAGCGCGAGAAAAAAAGGGAGAGCTGCTAAGGTCTGGGTTCCAAATTGGTTCATAATTGTGAAAAATAAAGCAGTAATAGCAAAGGCAGGTACCTCGCCCCTAGGTGTCAAGCTATAAAGAGAACTGAACAAAAACCCAAATAAGCAGTTCGAAAAAAGTCGGGCTCTGAACACTTTCGGGTTGAATACTGTATTTCTGCCATTTCTTTCGAACAAAAGTGCAAATTGCGTCAGAAAGGATGCTCTGTTTTTGTTGATAAGTGCTTGAGGGATTTCAGTAAGTTCTTGGTGTTCAGATTCTATTCGTTGAACCAATTTCGAGTCGTTGTAACTTGAAATGATCTTGTCTATATTAGGGAAATGTCCGAAATCGGGGTTGACGAGGCTGATAAAGTGATCAGCAGGGTTTGTGTATTTCGGACAAGGGAAGCCCAAGTTAGAGAAATAGTCTAGTGATTCCTTTGCTTCTCCGAAGTATACTATTTGTCCCATGGTAATAATGGTAAGTTTGTCTAAGGATGCGAACAGTTCCGAAGATGGTTGATGGATGCTGAAGATTACTGTCTTCCCTGCAACACAATAGCCCACGATAAGTAAAGTGCAAAGATTTGGATATTATTGGCGAAGAAGTTTTTGCCGATAAATTTGCTTATAATGGAAACAATAATTTGGAATATAGTCGAGCAATAGAGTCACTGTAGCTAAATGGAATTATGGTTTCGACTTTCGAAGAAAGTGTTGAATACTTATTTCGAAATAAGGTATCTTTTTGTTGTAAATATTTGGCGAAGTATTCTGTTTGGATGCATATTTTATCCGTTTGATAGAAGCGTGCCATGCAATAATCTGAAAGCCCTCCTAATATAGATTGAAACTCTAGAACGTTTAAATTACAATTTCAAAAAAGTTTGGTTGTTTTTCGAAATTGTAACAACGAGTCGTACCTTGATCTGCCAGTTGTTGTATAGTCTGGACTACATTGAATGCGGCTGCACTGTCTAGTTTGGAAGTGGGCTCATCCAGAAACAGGATGGAGGCGCCTGAGAGGAGAGTGACAGCTATGCCCAGTCTCTTCATCTGACCACCGGAGAGACCCCGGTAGAAGCCACCGCCTACCATGGTGTTCTCGCCTACAACACTGCTACTTAGTAGACAAACTACAAATTAGTTTCAAATTATCTAAGTAAAATTTTCATTCTTGTCTGTTAGAGAAGAAAAAAATTTAATTTGATTGAAAAATCGCACTCTATTTTTTTTTTCAAAGGAACCTCAATGACAATAGTTTGTCATTAAGGCGATTTTTGTTCAATTCAAAATTATTGCCTTAACGTCATCATTTGATTTAGCCAGTTTTTAGTAAATTTTCTTTGCAATGAGAAATTTATAATTCCATAGTCAGATCGATTATCTAATTTTCTAATTCACCGGAATAAAGTGGTCCAATCAGGGGCGGATTTAGGGGCAGACGGGAGTGGGGGTGAACGCCCTCCTTCAGGGATTCGACTCCCTGCCGGCCCAAAGGGATTCGACTCCCCCCTTTGTACTATTTTGAGATATCAGATATTGGTGACTGACCCTAAAAAATTTTCTAAAGGCGCTATCGGCGCCAATACATACTAAATTTGAGGGGCGAGTGCGCGCCGAAAAAACGCATTTTTTGGTCAAAAACTTCCTTCCAAAACGGTCTAAAAAAGCATTTTTTTCCTGTTTTCTTTTCATAAATTTTTGCTGGCAGCGCAGGAAAATTTGGCCAAAATAGGGTCTTTTTATAAAAAAAAAGTAGACAAAATTTTCGAAAACTTTTTGAAAATCCACCCGCACCTCGAGAAAATTTTAGATCCGCCCCTGGGTCCAATTTGTCGAATTCAAGGGACAGATCTAAGATTTGGGGGCGATTTGGGGGCGGATTTTCAAAAAAATTTCGAAAACTTTGTCAAACTTTTTTTTTTATAAAAAGACCCTGTTTTGGCCACATTTTCCTGCGCCGCAGGCAAAATTATGAAAAAATACTAGGACGAAAAAGCGTTTTTTAGACACTTTTTGGAGGTAAATTTTTGACCAAAAAACTTCGTTTTTTTTGGCGCGCGCTCCCCCCTCAAATTCAGTATATTAAGAAAGTTTTTAGGATCAGTCACCAACATCTGATATCTCAAAATAGTACAAGGGGTCACCCTTTGTGTAGGTAGAGAGTCGAGTCTCTGTATGAGGGCGTCATCCAACCCCCCCCCCCCCCCCCGTCTGCCCCTAAATCCGCCCCTGATTGGACCACTTTATTCCGGTGAATTAGAAAAAAAAAGATAATTCATGGAAAGTAAAAACAAATCTGCATTTCACAATCCTACATTAACACTTATCGTTGAGGCAATACTTTCTATTTTAATTTTAGATTTGAGGCCACTACACCTGGTTGCATTTATCTGGCGAAGTTTCCCATAAAAACAAACTGTTTGAGCTCTTACACGACTGCAGTCCCATGATCTTGACGACCTCGTCTATCTTGGCCTCCTTCTCCTTCTTGGTGGAGGAGGACGGCATGGTCAGGTTGGCCGCAAATTCCAGACTCTCCCGCACACTGAATATCTCCAGGAACAGGTTCTCTTGCGCCACATACGACGCCTGGAACGTGAAGTCCTACAAATACGAAAAAGCAAACTCATTGTGATTAATATTTGTGACATTTTAAAACAACTCACTGATCAAATTTTTTGTTCAAACATACGAAAAGCCGCAATACAAAAACTCTGTATAGACATCATATTAAAAATGAAAAAGCATAATTTCTCAGTCTTTTTTTGGAATATAAGTATAAAAAAACAATTCCATCAAAAGTTAAATATTCATTTAATGAACTGTTTTGCCAATTCAATCCCACCTTGCTTCTCGCTTTCCCATTCACCAGTATCTCCCCCTCAGTGACTCCGCTCTTGATCCGGTTGGCCAGCAGATTCATCAGACTGGTCTTTCCAGCCCCAGAGGGTCCCATGATGGCCAGAGTCTCCCCAGGCCTCACTATCCCACTCAAGTCCTGCACTAAGTACTTGTAGCCCCCTCCGAACTTGACCTTGTAGCTGAGGTTGAGCCAGGAGAGGGTCAATTTCTGACCTTCATCTGTGAAGGGAGTTGTGTCCTTGAACATTTTGGGATCAACGTGCAAGGCTTCAAACGAATTCGCCATTCTAGCCCCGTATGAAATCCCCACTTGCTTCTTTTTAAAACTACTAATTACAAAGTTTTTTGGTAGTTTTATTTCTAACTCATAAATTGTTTTCAAACAGAAATCAGAACAGAAAACAAAAAAAGATTCATCCGCGTGTTATCTGATAACACATGCTTCCATAATGGTTCAATAAATTCACCTATCAGATGTCGAGCTGGAATAAGTGGACCGCATCACAGATACTTCGACTTTACATGAAAAGCTGTGGAAAGTATGTACGTGGTAACATTGTGGGTGAATGGTTGACTGATTTCACAAAACTGCGCACGTAACACGTGTTGCTCTGTATGACAGCCAAATAAGAAACTTCAAACCAAATAAAAAACTCTACAAAACGATCAAGAACCAATTTTACCATAATTTTTACCAACAATTATTTTTAAAAGGAAAATTTAAGAATTAAATGCAAAAGAAGCTGAGAATACCCAGAGAATCAATTATTAGATTATTGATTTAAAAATATATACAAAATTTCGGACAAAAATTGACTATGAAAAAAGTTCATTTTTGAGCAAAGCAGTATCTGGTCCGAACAAGAAAACGTGACTCTTTTGGTGATCAAAAACAGTCTCGATTTATTTTATCCACGAGGGATAGGACCAACATACGAGCTGTACAGCTCATCACGGCGACCCGCTGTTGTGCCCCTGCTTAAGAACTACATGCAATTTTTTTGGTTATTTTTTCTGGGCATGAGTTAGAAATATCATTTTTGGTTATTTTTTCTGGGCGTGAGGTAACATTACTCAATCGACTGGGTAATGTTGCCTCACGCTCAAGCAACGAGCACGGCTAATAGTGGGCCTCGAACATCCGACCTGTCGATTGAGAGGCGGAGACGTAACCACTTCACCACTGCTCCCCTGATTGATACTGACTTGGGGTCATTTCGTTCACCGGAAGGTGTCTTGGCGTTGATATTTTTATAGATTATTTCTTTAAAACAACGTTTTAAATAGATTATAGATTATTCCGAAAACATAACTTACCGAAATCTTTTGTAGGTTGAGTAGACTTGAGACTTCTTGTGATAAACATTACATACGCCTGAAATTTACAGAAGATTATCCATCTACTGTCGAACGAAATGCTGTCGGTCAAAAAGATTTTCTTCGTTAAACACAAATTTCCTGACAGTTTCTGTTTGAAAGTTGCCTCGAAGATCCTGAAGTGTTCAAACTGATAAAAAATTAAGTCTAAAAACGGCAAGAAAAGTCTTCAATAATTTTACGTTCCCAATTTGACGGTTTGTTTTAGGCAAGCTCACACTATCAAAATCACCAAAAAAATACAATACAGTGCGGCCCAAAATAAAGGAAAAAAAGTCTGTGTATCAAAACCTACTGAATCGATCTAGCTCAAGTTTGGAGAATCAACTTTTGGCACATAAATACGTGTCGTGAAGTTTTGACGGTGAAAACATGCGTCAATAACAAGATAGCAGCAAATCGTTTTCTCACTTACTGTTGGTTTACTTCAACGATGCTTGAAAGTAGTTTCATGACCACCGAAACACATCCACTGTTTTTAATCATTTTGCTACCAAACTCCCCATCAGGAGTGCCCCTTCAGCCAAAAAAGTTCTAGGGTACTACAGAAAGTACACCACTGAGGGAAGCTCTGAAAATCATAACGAAAACAAAAGTGGACGCAAAAGAACAGCCAGGTCAAGAGGAAACATTGCAAATAATGTAGCTCAAATCGCACTGATTCCACGACTATCGACATAAATCAACAACTTTCCAAAGAATCGAACAGTTTTCTGAACCTGTTTGGGGGAGCGGTTCGGGTTTGATAACGTGATTGGGAGCGTTGAGGCTGCGTTTCCTCTGAATGGAAATGTTTCCACAAAAAACAACAGACTTTATGCATCTAGCACTCCAAGAAATTTTACAAGAGACAGTTTTTTCAGCTCGAGAACAACAATCCACGTTTTTGGAGCATTGATCGACGATGGAAAAGTGATTGAGCAGCGGGTACCTCTCTATTTTACAAAAGTTTATCTATCGGTTTTTAGCCAAATTTGGCATTAAAAATCAAGGAGCAATCAGAAGATACTGTAGGATTCAAGATGGGGCGGGGCCATTTGTCACAGAAAAATTCTGTCCGACAGCAGTTGAGCTTGATGTTTCCTAACAGAGATATTGGTTTGAACTTTTTCATTGAGTTTCCATCTCGATCACCGGACTTGACTGCTTGCGATTTATTTTTGTGGTCATGGATTCGTTCCAAAGTTTACTCCGATAGTCAGCCCCGTGACACTCAAGTTTTATGCCAAAGAATTACACATGACTTCGCTGTCCTCAGTGTTGAACCTGATGTGGTTATAAGAGTTATCACATCAATGGCCGAAAGAGGGCGCCGTTTATCATCTACTTAGAAGGTCAAAAAATTAGTGGAATGTTTAGAAAAGATTTTCTTGCATCCGTGTTTCCAAAAAGCTTAACTGTGTTAGGAGGGGTTTAATTGTGGACAACTTGCAATGTCGTATTTTAGTTTAATGCTGTAACTTGATCATTCGCCTTTTTGCCTTCAAAATTCTTAGTTGTGTTAGGATGGCCTTATTGGGATGTTAACTTGAGCTGTTTTTGACTTTGTACCTCCAAAATATGTAGTTGTGTTAGGGGGGCTTTGTCGAGTACAGCTTGCAATGTCGTTTTCTTTTTTTAAAGCTTTAAAATTATCATTTGACTTTGTGCCTCCAAAAACCTCAGTTGTGTTAGGAGGATGGTAGCTGGATGTTTAGGTGAACTGTTCCTTACTTTGTACCCTCAAAGCTTTTAATTGTGTTACGAAGATTTAAGTTTTGGACAAATTGCATATCTTTATTTTCCTTTAAGGATGTAAGTGTTATGAGGGGCGTAATGTTGTGTTAGCAGGGGCGTACTTGATTGTTTAGGCGAGCTGTTCCTAATTGTTTGCCTCCAAAAACCATCTTCGAGTTAAGAAGGGCTTAGTTTTGGACAGCTTGCAATGCCGTATTTTACTTATATGCTCTAAATTCCTTTTTAGGAGGGGCATAATTTTGGACAGTTTTCAAAGCTGCATATTAATTTAATGCTGTAAGCTCATCATTGACTTTGTGCCTCCAAAATCTTAATTGTGTCAGGAGGGGCGTAGCTTGATATTTAGGTAAACTGTTCCTGAAGTTGTTCCAAGGACCCTAATTGTGTTAGGAGAGGCTTAGTGGGATGTTTACATGAGCTGTTCTTGACTTTGCGGCTCTAACATATTTAGTTGTGATAGGAGGGGCTTTGTAGAGGACAACTTGTTTTGTCGTTCTGTTTTTTTATCATTTGTATTTGTGCCTCCAAAAACCTTAGTTGTGATAAGAGGGGCCTATTTGGAGGTGCCTATTTGGCCTATTTGGAGGGGCCTATTAGGGGCCTGTTTGAGTGAGTTGTTACCGACTTTGTGTCTCAAAATTTCCTAATTGTGTTAGAAGGGGCTTGATTGTGCACAGCCTGCAGGCAAGGCCGTATCTTACTTTATTGCTATAAACAGATCATTTGACATTGTGCCTCCAAAAAACCTTATTTTTGTTGAAGGGGCGTAGTTAGATGTTTACGTGAGATGCTCCTTACTTTGTTCCGTCACGAATTTTAATTGTGTCAGGACGCGTTTAATTATGGAATATTTGCATAGCCATATATCATCAGATTAATGGTGTAAATGTTATGAGGGTCGTAAGTTGCAATATGAGGGGCGTAGTTAGATTTTTAGGTGAGCTTTTTCTGACTTTCTGCCTCCAAAAACTTAAATTATGTTAGAAGGGGCTTAGTGCAATGTTTAAATGAGCTGTTCCTGATTTTGTGCCTCCAAAAGTTGGAATGAGGGGCTTTGCCGAGGACAACTTCCAATGTTGTATTTTTTTCAATGCTGTAATTTTATCATTTGACTTTGAGCTTACAAAAACCTTGGTTGTGTTAAGAGGGGCCTTGTTGGATGTTTGAGTGAGCTGGTCCTGACTTTTTGCCTTCGAATTCCTTAATTTTGTTAGAAGAGTCTCGATTGTGGACAATTTGCAGTGCCGTACTTTACTTTGATGCTATAAACAGATCATTTGACTTGTGCCTCCAAAAAACTTATTTGTGTTGAAAGAGCGTAGTTGGATGTTTACGCGAGATGTTCCTTACTTTGTGCCTCCAAAAACCTTAATTGGGTTAGGAGGGGTTTAATTGTAGACAACTTGCAATGTCGTAATTTACTTCAATGCTGTATCTTGATCATTCGCCTTTTTGCCTTCAAAATCCTTATTTGTGTTAGGAGGGGCTTATTGAGATGTGAACATGAGCTGTTTTTGACTTTCTACCTCCAAAAAATATACTTGTGTTAGGGGGTCTTTGTCGAGTACAATTGCAATGTCGTTTTGTTCTTTAAAGCTTTAAGACTATCAATTGTCTTTGTGTCTCTAGAAATCTTAGTTGTGTTAGGATGGGCGTAGCTTGATCTTTAGGTAAGCTGTTCCTGACTTTTTACCCTCAAACACAATAATTCTGTTAGAAGGGGGTTAGTTGCGGACAACTTCCAATGCCGTATTTCAACTAATTGCTGTTATTCATCACTTGACTTTGTGCCTAAGAAAACCTTATATGTGTTGGGAGGGGTGTAGCTGGATGTTTACTTGGGCTGTTTCTGATTTTCTGCCTAAAAAAACCTAAACTTTGTTATGAGTGGTTTTGTTGAGGACAATTTCCAATGCTGTTTTGTTTTTAATACTGTAGTTTCATCATTTTACTTTTTGATCCAAAAACCTCAGTTTTGTTCACAGGGGCGTAGTTGAATGTTTAAGCAAGTTATTTCTCATTGCAATACTCCAAAAGTTCTAATTGTGTTGGTAGCAGCTTCGTTGAGTACAACTTGCAATACTGTTTTGTTTTTTTTTTACTGTAAATTTATCATTTGACTTTTTGTCATAAAAAAATAATCTGTGTTGGGAGGGGTTTAGTGGGTTGCTTACATTAGCTGTTCTTGACCTTGTGGCTCCAAAAACCTAAGTTGTGTTCCTTAGTTGTGGAAAACTTGCAATGCCGTATTTCAACTCGAAGCCGTAAAAATATCCTTGACTTTGTGCATCTGAAAGTTTTATTTGTGTTAGGAGGGGTGTAGTTGGATGTTTAGGTGAGCAGTTCCTGACTTTGTGCCTCCAAAAACCCTAATTGTCCTAGATTAACCACATATAGTACGATTTTTAATGATTTTTCTTATCCCATTTATGAATCAGGACGAGCCCTTGATAATTTTTACTTCTCTTTAATACAGAAATGTTCAACTTGAAAACTAGATGAACTACTGAATTAAAATCGATTACATACTATTTGAACACCACCAATCAATTTGAAATTTAAACGGACAAATTCATCAAAAAGTATTTCGAACAAGCCGCTTGCGAAATTGAGTTTAAGCAATCGATTATAACGGATTGAAATGCTGACTTTTGAAAGTTATAATTGATTTTAATTATCAAAAACAGTTGTTGAAAGTACTTATAATCAATTACGATTGTGGTAATTCCTTGAGATTGTAATCTCTTATAATCCATTATAATTAGTTATAGTTGGCTTAGAAAAATTCAAAAAATGGGTTATAATTGATCACAACATCTTATTCAATGTCACACGAAAAGTATATATGCTTATTGTTCCGACTTTCGATACGAAAGTAACGGAATATTTGTGCTCGGGGTGAGTTTTTTTTCTTCAGACGAATTTCGACTTTTTACCTAGCCATTTTTGACGGAACTTTTTTATATCATTCAAAAGGTATTGTTGTCCTGAGCTTATATTTGAAAAGATATTTTACATGTGATCATTTTTTGTAAAGTTATGGGGGTTTAAAGATTGCCGTTTTGGCCAATTTGGGACAATTAACGCGCGATAAGTTTCGCGCTATTAACGCGTAAGCGGAGATTTATTCCGTCTTAGAAGTTTTTCCAAATTGGTTAAAAGGAGCTTATTTGCCATAATTAATCTGTTACAAGGAGCAAAATCTATCATTTTGTACCTAATATGGCGTTTGGGGAGATGATTTTCATTAAAAAAAAATTTCAAATTTCAGAAAAAAAAGTTTTCATTTTATTTTATTACCTTCAATTTTTTTTATATGTTATTACTGCTCCATAAATATTAAAAGGCAGTCGGAACATTCAGGGCTTCGCCCTGATACGAGCAGTCTTGTTTATCGTTTGGGTATATAGTTTCATGTCAATAATACACCTCTCTAAACTAGAGGTTTTATCATAATTTAGTTAATCTCTTGCTATTAGATTAAATTTTCTCGCGGAAGGGCCGAACGTTATTAGCTGAAAGGAAAGGCTCCAGATAAATTATGTAACTAGAACAATATGCTGATATTTTGGTGGCCACAACACCTATGAGTGCGCATCATGAAACAGTTTTAATTGAGAAAAAGGAAAAAACAAACAGAAATTTTTGATTGCGTTTTGATCGAAAATTGCTTGCAAGATCAAAAGCAAAATGGGCAAACAAAACTTTTAGAATCTTCTCTTATAATCTTTACAAGATGTTTTTGTGAATAACAAACAAGTTAAACGAGATAAGAATTTATGATGGACTATATTTGAATGTAAACAAATGCATTTTTACCATGGATAAAAGTTGGTTCAGGTTGATTTTCGTGGGCAAAAAAATGCCATTCTAAACAATTAGAATAACACTTTTAATCCACACAACTGATTATGCTTCATTATAATCCATTTTTATCCGAGAAACTGAATAATTAAATTTCATCATATTGGGTTATAATGGATTAGTCTCTCTTAGTGATTCAAGTTTTCTCAAGATTTGCAGCTTTTTTCTGCTTTACTCACGACCTACTCATTTTTTAAGCCTACACGGATTTAATTAAAAGTTTCGTAACCATCTCTCACATTCTAAACCCAGGTTGAAGACGCCCAAGTTTACAACCATCCTAACCACATTTATCTTCACACCTGCCCCACATACATCAATCCCCACCTATTTCCACCTACGTGACACACAACACAGCTATCCCCACCAGCAACTACCCTACCCCTTCCACAACGACTTGACACCGCTGCAAATTTGATGGGTTGTGTAATGGTCTAAAGGGGAATTGGAGGTGTGTGTGTGTGTCTTGGAGGGGATGCATTAAAGAGAACGCGTTTTTGGCACCTGTTTTTGCGCACTTTTACGGTTTATGTTCGCTAGGAATAAGTGGTCGGAGGGAAGGGCGGTGAAATAAGAAATTAAAAACTGTGGTGTTGGAGTAAGTATTTTGTGATAGCAGGAAGCCAAATACAAAACAATACAGTTTTTTGCTGCAGCCAAATTAAAGATAAAACTTAGCGATTGCAACGTTCAAACTTTGATTATTAACTTTCAAAAATTTAAAAAAATTTAGGCCCTTACTCATAAAATTTAATTGTAATCCAATATATCCATTATAATCTATCATAGTTCATTGTAACCCATCATATTCCATTTTCATAGATTAATTTATACCTACTTTGTTAGTTTTATTATCGATTAGATATCCTTTCAAAAATTGTTTTTCAGAATTATATGGAGAAAGACCTTGAAAACTCATTATAATTGATTTTTTTCCATAGAACTTCATTGCGGGTGGTGAATATGTAAGACAATTGACTATATTTTTTCCAAAAAGAGAGGTTACGTTTGATTTTAAACTCAATTTTTTCTCAACTTTAGTAAGACTGGCATTGAAATCATGACATAATGGATAATTAACGCTGGAAACTGGATGCGGGAATTAGCATGCTCTATCAATTTGAAGCAGTTTCTGATTCGGATGTCATCGCCGCTTATGTGCTACTAGCACGAAGCGTACTGCGCTTTAGTTATCCCAAGTTGGGTAATTGGAGAATTACAAGCCCTTTTAACATGCAAAAAAGGTCACAGCTGATGCAGAAAATCTCTCAAAATTGGCTTGTTAAAAAATCGAATTGTGTCTGGAAAACAATTACCCCGAGCACAAACAATTCGTCACATTCTTCAAAAATCAAAAGAAACAAATCTCAAAGGATCCAACTATTAACAATTGAATAAGCTGAATAACATTGAAAAAGCTTGTTTAAAAGGCCGAAAGCTAAAATTTGTCTGATGAAGAAAATGCAAAGCTCACACCCAATCTATTTATCTTTCACAGAAAGCCGGAAAAACAGGCAGTTAAACATGCAGTTTTTCAGCAAAGCTTACTATGCGTCCTGGAGCATAAAAATATTTGACACGATAGTCGCGAGAATTACAAAAAAGTGCCTTCTTCACAGAGCCCATTACAAATATTTCTTAGAACCTCACTGGTTTGATGAAAAAAGAAGCGTTTTGGAAGTATAACAGATTAAGCTAAGAACTATTAAAAGTGATGCCTATAGAGAATACCGATATGCAATTTATTTTCAGCGAACAAAGAGTAATTGTGAGCAAAATACCATAGGCTATTAGAAAAATTAGTCGAACAAACATCATTGGATTTTTGCTTCATTCCTGCCGTCTTGTTTCCGAAAATTCTTTGCTTGAAATATAATTTTATCTTCTTCCATTGTTTCTGTCTGATTTTGTGTAATTTATTTATCGTGAAATTTTCCTGTCAAGCAACCCAAGAACTCAACGTCAATAATTTAGACAATTGTATATTTAATTTGAGTTGTCTGGCGTCAATATAAACTCCGTCAAAGGAAAGTTATGAATATATTCAAATGCTTTGAAAAAAATGTCATAATTTTCTCTTTTTTGTCCCATTATGTATAATTTAATTTACATGAGTTTTCCTGTCAGTATCCGTTTTTTTCTTTTCTGAAGTCAAGAGAGAAAATGTGGTCAAACAACTCAGCATCAATAATTTAGACAAAGGTAATTTTAACCTGAGTTTCGGCGTCTATATAAATTTGTCGAAAACAAACTATAAATTGCCGGAAAATTTCCTTATATTCGTCCAAAATATTCTTTAGCCTCAGTTCCTTGAAACTGATATTTTACAGTAAATTTGATCGAAAATAACTTTTTCCAGTCATGTCTAAGCGTTTTGACGGAGGCGGTGCAATGGAAACAGCTGCAAATGATGACTCACGAGAAATGCTCAGTTTCTTATGGATATTCAGATCATGGCTGCTCCAATGCACCGCACATGGGATACCAAAGGTCATCTCGTACACCAACTTCCACCGGAAGATCTTCTGGCTAGTTGCGGTAGTTGTGTGTTCACTGGCATTCCTCTATCAGATCACAGACATGATGATAGACGTGTACACTTACCCAGTGACTGTGAACTTGCAGATCACCCACAGAGACCAACTGGACTTCCCCACTGTCACCATGTGCAACTCCAACAAAATCAAGGAATCCCTGCTGAGAAATTACCACAGAAACGACTCGGATTTGATGAAGATGGTTACCTTTGAGGATTTCAACTCAATTGGTCTGCGGGATATTTACAAGCTGCTAATTGCACCAGAACCTCAAGATACAGATTCCGAAATCACAGGAACCACAACGACGACAGGAGTTGTGGCACCTGAGGTAAGTGACCCGATTCCCAGATGCCATTTTTTCGAAGAAGATGCTGACGACAACGCCACAACAACTGCTCCACCCGAACACAATGACTTCGAATGTTTGGAAGATAGTGGTCTCTGTTATGTGTACACATGGATATGCGATTTGTACGACGATTGTTCCGAGAACTCAGATGAGGACCCCGAGTACTGTGGGGGGAGTATCTGCAAGCAGACCGACTATGAGTGCAAAAGTGGAGACTGCATCGATCCGGCGTTGAGGTTAGACAAATGTGACAGCAATGACAGGTACAGCGCTGATTTGAGTTATCCAGAGGAAACCAACAAATTTTGAGCAAAACGCGGTTTTTTCAAATTAGAAATACCTAAAGCAAAAAATGGCGAAAACGAAAGTTGTTTACATTTTTGTAAAATTCTTTTGATGCAATATGTTTTGCAAAATTCAGATCTTAATTTTTACGCTGAAGTTGAATCAGTTTTCACTGAATTTAGACAAACTTAAAATACGCAAGAACTATCGGGTCAATTGTTGATCAAACAATCCTTAAAATGAGCCTATTGTATATGATAAATATTAAAGGGTATAATCTACAAAATTATGGCAGATACTTTTCGAAAGAGCTTCATACAAAAATTGGAAGACTATACCTGAAATATCATATTTTGCGCTACAAAAGAGGCCCACTGTAATAGAAAAAGCACACTCAATGACTCATTAGAATACGGTAGCTTTTGATTAACTCAAAACAAAGATGTAGAAAAATGTTTTTTTTTCTAAATAAAAAATTACAAGTATATATGATTAAATAATGTGATTGCCAAGCCTCTTGAGAATCTTTTTTCTGCTACTTTTGCTGACACTATGACTCAGTATACTCAAAATTCAAAAATCTGTGTTAAAACAATGACCGTTTCAGGCCGAAACTTAAATGAGTTTGACAAAAACAATAAACTCTTTAAATTTGTTGAAAATAAAATTTACAAGCTGATGATTTGATTGAAAAAATTGTTGAATTTCTTTCTTGTTTTACCCCACGCGCTACGAAATGAACAAAATGATATATTTTGAGCCTGGTAATTTATGAAAAAGCGCTTACTAATTGCATCAATTCAATTTGAAAGTTTTTTTTTCAGCTCACGCTTTTTGCGACGAAATAGATTGCTTGTTACACAATTCCTTGGCCAATTTGGAAGTCCCTAAGAAATGGTAACAAATAATATATATATTTATATATCTTTTGTGATCACTCTCAATGTAATCAGAACTGAAAAGATTGTCAATATGACTAATTTGAGACAATCAACGCGCGATATATTTTGCGCTAATAACGCGTTAGCGAAGATTTAATCCGTTCTAGAAATCATTCGAGTTGGTTGAAGTATATTTTTGTCAGAATTTCTACGTTACCAGGAACAAACTATAACACTGGGTACTTTATATGCTGTGTGGTGAAATATTGTTGGCAAAAAAAAACTTAAAAACAATTTGTTTATGTTTGTTTGAACGATTCATCAGTTCTTTTAAGCGAGCACTGCTCAATAGGCAAAAAAAGGCATTTGGAACGTTCAAGGTTTTGCTTTGTTACAAGCTGTCTTGTTTTTTGAGTTCAATACATCGTCAAATATGTCCCATCAAAAATGAGTAGGTGGAAAATTGAACTCTGTCAGGTGCAAAAAGCAGTGCAACAAGTAATTTTCATTCAAATTCTTCAAAATTGGAACAATAAACATGTTTTTGTTACGTATTGGTTAAATCCAGAGACTTAGCAATTTTGCGAAAAAATTGGTATCATCGAAAAGCTGCATATTTTGAAAAACTGTATTTACTGGCCTACATACTATACCTGCACAGTTCGGTTTTCCAAGATTATATTATCATCGAAACACTTAAAGTGCATGTTTTTGAACTACTTCATGTTAAATTTCTGTCAAAAAAAAAGTTTCAGAAAAATTATGTTCAACCGAGCTTCGCAAACTATGTTTCAACATTAACTCTGGTCAAATTCTATGCTGCTTTTTCCGAGTTTTTTTTTCAACCAACGCTTTTTGCGAAAAGCGCGTTTAAAATCATGGTAATTTTTGCTAACAAATTAAATCAGTGCAGCATTGCCAGTTTGATAAATTTAAATGTTCCTTAAGCAAGACAACCATTAAGTTTGATGCTCCAAATGGTGTTGCATCAAAAACCTCCCAGACGCAAATTTCAAGAAAATCGTTCGATTCCATTTTTTATTCCATTTTTTGATTCCATGATTAAGCAGAACAGATTGAACATTAGTTAAACAATTTAGTTAATAAATAAGTCTTACTAAAATGAATAATATCTGATTTTACACTGTTCAATATGACTCGCCGTAAAGCAGATCAGATTAAGCGTATGTGTTTCAGCTATTTGTTAAATTTAAAAGTTGACGAAACGGGTTTCGACAGTTTTTTTTTTGGTTGAACAATAGGTGTGACGGCAAATTTGACTGCTCCGACGGATCCGACGAAGAATATGAGTTCTGTGACCTTGAGGTAGTGCAACATACATTCACTTGTTGTACTTCCGATCGCAAAATTCCCCTTGACCAAGTATGTGACGGCCTCATCGATTGTCCTCGGGAATTCTCAGATGAGTTCGGACCCGCATGTCCGTCAGGAGGAAGTTCAGAGGCCTCGGACCATCCGAACGAGACCATGTGTCATGACCCCAGTACTTCCTCTTTATGGAAGTACTATAAATACCCCATCTGGATCCCCAATGAGAAAGTGCACGATGGAAGAGTAGACTGCTTCAAGGTTTTATAAACACAATCAGCAGAAATAGTTCTAAGACACCCCCTTTGCTCTCATTTAGCTCCTTCATTTGTTAATGACAAGGCCAGTTGATTGAAAAAGTTTGTTCTATCAGATCAAAAACTGAGATTTTTTGTTTCATTTTTCACAAGTCCCATGCAGTTTCTGCACTCAGGTTTTGCTATAGTAGAAACACTCTCGTTATTTTTGCTCTTTTTAACGGCAGTCGCAAATTATCAATTTTCTATGATAAAAAATTCCTCCAATCATATAAATATCGAATCGTATAAACCAACCCACATTACAACAGGTTAAGCAAGCCAGCAACCCAGTTAGATCTCCCGCTGTTTTAATGGATAGTTTGAGTCCCCTCTGTCCCAAACGATATCCCAGAGTCCTAATGTAAAATTACATTTTTGGATCACTACGGGCGACACATCTTATTATGATCACCGCGTTTCAACATAAAACAACTATATTTCGCTCGATTCGGATTCAGTCATCAATCACTTGATACCTGACTATGTTTAAGGCAGTGGATGAGACGTGTGTTTGGAAGAACAACTTGGTCAACTGGACTTCGCCCAAGGATACTGACGAGTTCAGGGAGTACCAGAATCTTCTGGGCAAACCAGTGGAGATGCGCTGGTACAGTATGGCATCAAAAGAAGAGGTTTCTTCACTGGGACACAAATATGAAGTGAGTGCAATGAGTCCTCTCTTTGGTAAAGGACATACTTTTCACTCTGAATTAATTACTTTAGATGCTTCTATCCCGGGGCGATGTTGTGGTTTTGTGTCCAGATTATTGCGACAAAATTGGATGTTGTCAGATCGCCGCGACCGAAATGCATTTTTTTCATTCTTCCCCCGCGACACCAGAAAAGTTTCATGCAGCCGGTGCGACTGCAGAAAATTCAGAAAAAACGGTGCTACTGAACAAAAATTAATCATGAACGACGCAAACAGAAAAAATAATATTCATCCGTCCTAACTAAAGCAAAATTTGTGAAGTTTTTGGGTTGAACAGTGAATCAATATTTCGAAATTTAGGTTTTCTTTGAAGGTTTTAACTTTTTACGCTTGCGATTAGCAAGCGCTATCAAACTGGAATATAGACTTTTCTAGTTAATTACTAGTTTAACAAATTCATCAGTTGAATCATTTGGTAACTATGCTGCTGATTGACATGTTCAATTTCTTGAAAACTCAAATTTAACAGAACGGATTTTGCTTTTGCTGTAGATAGTTTTCATTGTAGTTGCAAGTGCATGTCTTGTTCATTCTAAATTCAGGTGCGGGGGACACAAGAAAGATTTAAAAAAAAAAACATTTTGTTTTCGGCTCAATTGATTAAGCTCAAAGATTGTTGGCTTAGTTGCGACATTACTGATTTTCTTGAGCTGTAAAGAAATCTATTTTAATTGCACGTGCAAGTCTTTACACTTGTTGTTTAAGGAGGACTTTAAACTTTTTTAATGACATCATATTTTTTGGTCCAACTTGTGTCTGCTCAAAGATTGTCGGCTTTGTTTCTTTTGTAAGATGGGTTCCCTGGATGCTGATTTAAAATCCAAGTGTTTGACATATTTGCCTGGAGTAAACTTCTAACCAGACATATGAAAGTTTATATAACCTAGTTTGAATCAAACATTGTCAAATTTTTTCGTTTTTTTTTGTGTTTATGTGTCATTTGTCGCACTTGAATATTCGTGGTAAAAAGAACTTAAAAACTCTTAGACACACCCGATGATACATAATGACCCTAATAAATGTTTACTCCAGTTTCGGTGGTCATAACAAAAACTTTAATTAGAAATGAAGTATTTTAGTTAATATTAATTTCCAAAAACCACCGCAATTAACGAATCAAAACAAAGCTGAATGATAAAAATAACAACTGCAACAACAGATTTTCAATACCACAATAGATTTTCAACCTGCAAGATCAAAACAAAATTTTGCGACCGAAGCAAAATTGTCCACAATGGAAGTCCAGAAGTTAGTTACGCATGATTGCCAGAGTTAGACTAGAGTTTTCTCATTCTTAGGGAATGTCGATTAAATGACTTGCAAAATAGAAATTTCTACCAGCAGGCAGTTATGAACTTTCAAAAAAATTCGAAGAAACCTGTGATTTAAATATTTTTAAATTTTCATAATTTAAATAAATTTTTGTACTTCATTTTGTTTAATTTTAAGTTTTTTTTCTGATAAAAAAACTGCCTGACGACAGTAAGTAAAATATGATTTTGTTTATAGTTGTGTAGAAAATTGCATTTTGTTTGTTTTCTTGTTATATCTCAAGAAACGTTTGAATTTAATTGAAAATGTCAAAGATTGCATTGAATTTTTTTCCTGAATTTAAATTGGAACTCTCTATGAAGCGAAATTTGACCTTAAGTGGGAAAAAAATGTTCACCAAGATAAATCCATGCAAATTTGTATAGCGGCATTTAACAAAAACTGCACAATTTTGAGCGATACATAAAAAAGTGTCTAAAATTGCTTTTTAATTATCAAAAGTGCTTAAAAAACAAAATTATTTTACCAGAACAAGCAGCCCCAAGTGTTTTTATTCGATATAAGTTGATTTTAGTATCGCAGGATATGAACTAATTTTGTATAGCTTTTGTTGAAACTGGAGATATCTGAGCATATTTTATGCACTGAAGATGTGCGCATTGTACTGAGCATGCATTAATCATTCCAAAATATCATTGGCAAAACTCGAGCAGTTATATAATTTTAAAAAATCAACGCAGAAGATTTTTTCTTTTCGGATTGTCGAGGCATGGAAATAGTTGGCTGTTTTCCATTTTCCCTACAACTTTGAATTTCAGTTTTTAAAAACTGTTTTCAAATGGTCATGAAGTAATTAACATGCAAGATGAACAAACCAACTATTGCAACACATTTGTTTTTATCCTTTCATCAAAAAATCACGCAAAATCAAGATAACCTCCATACAAATATTTTTTTTCATACAATTCCAATCAAAAAAAGTTCTATGCATGCTCTTTATGGAAAAATGCTAATCATACGATTCCCATGTATGGAAAGTGTTTGATATACAATTTTTCATTGTTTTGTCACAAAAACTTTCATGAGGCTTTGAAATTAAATCAAATTTTTTTGATTTATAAAAGCAGTATTATTAGCATTTTCCCATAAATAACTGACGAACATAACTTACATCTCATTTTAACCAGCTCTAAGAACAAAAAAAAAAACGTTTCAGATTTTTTTATTGAATGCAAAGCTGTCAAATTTTTGCCATTATCGTTTTCCACGCACAATTTTTTCTACAAAAAAAGTTCATCATGGATTACTATGGACAATCTCTGTGATGGCAGACTTTTGTATTCTTCAGTTTTAGATGGTAACATATAACCTTAAATCTGTCGAAAAAACAGGCCACGATTATCAAGATCTGAGTTGATCGATAGAGGCCTCAAAGTCATATACAAAAAAATTGCAATTTTGCTGCAATTTTGTGCCAACTTTTGTTGTTAAACTACTTGCCAGCTATCAATACGTAGTTTAGCCTGTTGGCTTTCTCATTTCAGAAAAATTTTGATGTTTGTGTTTCCGGGCAACACGCAAATGTTAAGCGAAAAAAAACGTTGTGGAGAAAATGGCTTGTCACACAATTCCATTGAATATACTGATGTCTATCGTACAAATCCATAATCTGAAAAATCGCTTCTGATGCTAATTTCTCACATTTTTTTCAATCTATGGAATAGTATGGAATTGTATGATAAGCAATTTTTCCATACTATGGAATTGTATGATAAGCATTTTATGTCAACCCGGGTACTCATTTAATGTACTGTTTCAATTCATGAGTTAAACTCTATACCAAATGGCCACGCTTTATTTGATATTTTTTAGGAAATGGTCATCAAATGTAGGGCCAATAACAAAGTATGCAACGAGAGTGTCGTAGTTAACATCACAGTGTCACAGGAGTATGGCAACTGTTTCTCATTTACACAACAAGATCCTATTTCTACGAGCGGAAAAGACTATGGTCTGAGCATCTGGTTCAACCTTGAAGTGTACGATACTTTGGGTCTGTTTACACCTACTTCCGGTCTAAAATTGTTCCTTACTCCTCCAGGAAAAACTGATAGGAATGGAAATGTTTTTGTGGACCAAACAAGTGAGCTAAGTCTCCCGCCGGGGTTTGAACATCTGGTGTCCGTGCAACCCAGTTATATTCAGAAACTAGCGAAACCATTCAGTTTATGCGAGTATTATGGCGAGGGCACCTGGGAACGATTCAACTCCCGTGATGAGTGTTTGAAGGAATGCATGGACTTGTGAGTAAATCATTGCTTGGATCCCTTCCTCTAATCTAGATTATTTTGTCATATCAATTACTTTTTCATATATCCGTTATCTAGATTTTAGTGAAGTTTTTCAGGCTGTGGAAAAAAATATCTACAAACTTCTAAATCTTTCACTAGTTCCTAATAAATTTCAGGATGAAGGTAGAGCAATGTGGCTGCTCCGATAACCTCATGGTCCATCAAGCTCCTCTTTGCTCTCTCGACCAAAAAGAGCAACGGGCTTGCGTTGACTTCATAAACGAGAACTCAAACCCCAACAAAGAATGCGAATGTCCAAACGAATGCCATGTCGAGTCTTATGATGTCAAGATCACTCAGCTTGAATGGCCAACAAATCGCTCTATTGCTCGATTTGTAGCCAATTTGTATCAAGATCTGAGCAGACCAGCTATTAACTATCTAGTGTCAGCTATCAATAGATACACAGAAGACAAAAAAGAAAATACTCAGCAAGCATTGACTCAACTGAGGTCAAATTTTGGAAGTGTGACAGTGTACTTTCGTGATCTCTCAGAAGCAATTATTGTTGAGCGACCAGTTTACAACTTCGTCCTGATTATCTCAAATTTTGGCGGCCTTCTGGGACTCTATTTGGGAGTGAGTGTTTTGACAGTTTTGGAAGTTGTCGATTTTGCCTTCGACGCCATTGAGTATTTGCGAATAAGAGGAAAGAAGAAAATGTTTGAAAAGAATTTGGACGAAACTCCTGACAAGTGTAATAAAACATTTTCTCCGGGATCTGTCGCAGTTCCGAAATATCTGAATGGTCACCAAATGCAAAAAGTTTTTTCTCAAGGACAAGAAAACCATGGGTTTTTCTGAGTGCAAATATACAAAAAAGTTTAAAATTGGCAAAAACTACAACGCCAAAAGTAGTTTTCGAAGTAGTGTCGTTCACTGACTACAGAAAAATTAAAACTGTAATTAGTATGCCACAAGCAACTAAAAACGAGAAAATAAAGATAATTTTTATCATATATTTCGGAACTCGAGTGATACAAACGCTACTATTTTGGTCCTGCGAATAAATGATAATTCACAAAAATGCTTTTGGACTCATTTGTAAAATTTCTCATAGGATTGGAATGTCATCTATTCAAATACTGCAATTCTTGGTAATCTTGATCCAACTTTGAAATAAACATTGATTTTCATAGTTTAGAAGAGTTTAATCAATAGCATTTGATCCATTGATCTAGGGCAAGTTTTGTATTTCTACCTAGTCTGAGCTCAAGGCATTGCTATATTTTCGAAGATAGTTCCGCAAAGTTAGCTGGTAAAAAAACCAAAACAGTCAGAAAAAAAAACACTGAGCACAAATGTTTCACATCTTTTCTTTTCGAAATAGCCATGGAATTGCGCTTTCGTCCGAAATTGCCATAAACTGGATTAGCTAGCTATGCGAAGGCTGGCAAAAAAAATAAAAAAGCAGAGGAAACTTCATTATAATTTTCAAGCTGCTCTTCAAACACTTCATTCAGAAAAAAAAACAGAAATTAAAACGTATTCCATTGAAGCAAACTCAAGAAGCTATTCGATGAATAAACCTATATCTCTACACACAAATTTTCATAAACATCATCAAGCCTGGTTCCTTCTTCTGGACACATTCTTTGTGGATCATATGTGTGGATCGTCTCAAATGGCGTCTCTCCCCACCAGTTGCCGGCTATGTTGTAGTGACAGACAAAGTTGGTCCAAGTCCGTGTCCTGCCTCTCTTCTTCCAAGTGTTCACACACTTCTCCTGTGCACACCCTATGTACTTGGTGTCCGCCCAGAGTATTTGGGTTAGATGACGACACGCCCATGAAGCTAGCAAACAAATTTGATTCAAACTCTAAACAGTTTCGCTTTCTTGAAATGCTTTTGTAATCGTGCGTTAATTACCCGGGTGGAAGTGCTCGCGATATGTTTCGACTTTGAAAGCCGAGAAAGTACAGTTTTGCGACTGAAATTCCGCGGTCTAAAGGCAGTTTTAAGTCAAGCACAAAGTCGAAACATACCCGGAACATACTTCGGTCAAGAAGGACGAAACATAGGTAAAGTCGAAACATACTTCAGCCAAGAAGGTCGAATTATAGGTCAAGAAACATAGGTCAAGTCGAAACAAAGTTCAAGTCGAAATATACCCGAAACATTTTTCGGTCGAGAAGGTCGAAACATAGGTCAAATTCAAACATACTTCGTCCAAGAAGGTCGAGACATAGGTAAAGAAACATTGGTCAGTTCGTAACACACTTCAGTCAAGAAGTTCGAAACATAGGTCAAGAAACATAGGTCAAGTCGAAACATACTACGACCAAGAAAGTCGAAACATAGTTCAAGAAACATCGGTCAAGAAACATAAGTCAAGTTGGAACATAGGTCAAGAAACTTGGGTCAAAATGAAACATAGGTCAAGAAACATAGGTCAAGTCGGAACATAGATCAAGTCGAAACATAGGTCAAGAAACATAGGTCAAGTCGAAACATAGGTCAAGAAACATAGGTCAAGTCGAAACATAGGTCAAGAAACATAGGTCAAGTCGAAACATAGGTCAAGAAACATAGGTCAAGTCGGAACATACTTCAGCCAAGAAGTTCGAAACATAGTCGAAAAACATAGGTCAAGTCGAAACATACGACCAAGAAAGTTAAAACATAGGTCTTAATTCTCCTTTTTTGGGGATACGAGGGCAAGTTTCACCGCTGGTCTCGTTAAAGTACCTGTTTTCAGTTTACACGAGCACACGATGCCATCAGAGCCGGTAAAAACTTCTACCACTCGACCCAGTGGCCAGATGCCTCTTGGTGTTAAGTCCTCAAGTATCCACACGAGGTCATCTTTTTCGAGTGGTTCCTCGGGTTGCGTCCATTTAGTCCTTCTGATGAGAGTCGGAGCGTACTCTTGAAGTAGACACCTCCAGAAGCTGTCAAGTCTATCTTTTGCTCGCTTCCGGGACTTCTTAGACCGTTTACTAGTAGATGCTTCGTAGAAGGCTGCTGCTGGAGCGTAGACGAATGGACGACCCATTAAGAAGTGGTTGGGTGTCAGTGGAAGGTTGTCGTCAAGGTCACCACTGACTAGCGTTACCGGACGTGAGTTGAGGATTGTCTCAACCTCGGCTACGACGATAGCAAATAGATCTCTGGATAGTCGATCAGAACCGAGATTTGGTAAGAAAGCTCATTTTATCATTGGGACGAGTCGTTCCCACAGGCCACCGAAATGGGGGCAGCCGGAGGACTTAGGCGCCATTCAACTTTGTGGATTTGTAGAGTTTCAGTTAGGTTAGTTTCGTTGATTCGTTCTGAGTGTAGTTGTTTACCGGCGCCGACGAAGTAAGTAGCATTGCCAGAGATTAAAAGTTTAGGTGTGCCTCTCCTAGCAATGAAACGTCTAATTGCCGTTATACAGTTGTTCGTAGTAAGGTTCTCTGTCGATTCCAGGTGAGCCGCGCGAGTAGAGAGGCATGTGAAGAGGCAAATATAGCTTTTTTCAGTTGTATTTTTTGTTGCGATGTAGAATTGCCCGATAAAGTCAATTCCTGTTTTTTTGAACGGAAATGGGTCGTCAGACGGATCGCCCAAACGAGTTGGCGGCAAGTCGGCCATGAGTGGATGTAGCCCTTTGCCTTAGAACCTTCTGCAGAGAAAGCAGTATTATCTGTGTTGCAGTAGCATGTCTTATCTGTCTGAGTGTTTCTGCGGAGCCCAATGATGGCGAAACTTTGTTGCAGGTAGTTGCGAATGTACTTCAACGAGACCAGCGGTGGAACTTGCCCTCGAATCACCAAAAAAGAAGATTTAAGACCACTTCAATTGTACTACAACAACAAAAAAACTGGGCTTAACCCCTTCCCCTTTGGTTCCAAATAAGATCTCCCTCCCCCGAGGATATTCATGACATGAATTTTCTCACATTAATTCTAGAAAAATGCGGTAAAATCTTTTACTAATGGCATAAATTGTTCCGAACTAAATAGTAATAAATTTGACTTCAACAAAGAGACTTTTAAGACATATGATCTTCAACTTGTCTTGAATACATGTTTTTGTCAGAGCGCAATATTAAACGAGAAAGTTATTTACAGCGAACCATCCTTGTTAGGGAAAACCTTTAAGATATTGATAACTAAAAGCTCCCACATGTTTTTTTTTCATAATTATGATTTGGTTTTTCATTGTACTAATATCCTTATTTGCTACTCAATCCACTAAGTACTTAAATACATAATTGGGAAAAATAAGTTTTCACCAGAACGCACCCTGTTTTCTTGTTTTCAGTGAGGCTTATGCTTCATTCTGGCCAAACATCTTGTAGAACATAATGTAGAAAATTTGTACAAGAAACGTTGACAAATATGATCTAAATTTTTGTAATTGAATAAATATTGATTCAAGTCGTATACTTGTGATAATATGAATACAAAGGCGGATAAAAATCAATTGTAAAAGAATTGAATTGAGTATAAAGTGAAAATCAAAAAGTAAACTGAAAACTTTTTAAAAAGAATCGATTTAGAATTGATTGATATTGATTGCTTTAGCTAAATTTTTATTTTAAATTAAATCGATGCTAATTTGTCATTTTTTCAATGAGATAAAATTGAGTTTGTTTTGTGCCATTTGCAACTAAAAGTTCAAACTGATGCGTGCTCTAAGTCTTTAGCTGAGCATACTAAGCGGAACGCATGCAAATCGCTACATCCCCTACTCAAACTGGGGCGTGCGCTGCATCAAAGTGAGTAACTGTTTTCATTGCGCATGCAAGTCACTTCAACACTATCCCCCCGCATCAGCCGTAGTTAAATTTAATTGAAGGAATTGCCTGAAAACAGTGAGTTGCTTTGTTCGTTTTATTGGCCTCTTATCCGGGGCTGAAAATGCCTGCCATACAATTTCAAACACCACAATGTTTATCCAAAAAATTCCATAGATCAAAGTTCTGGAAAAATATCTAGTCATACAATTTCCATATATGGAAATTGTATGATACGCACTTTTTCCATATACCTTTCTGATCATAAAAATTGTCAAAAATCTAAGAATGAACCTTAAACAGGCAAAAAAAGTAGTCAGTGTTAACCAGGCGTTGATCAAAGCGTACACTAACATGCCATAGAAGTAAAGATTTAGTAAAGATTTCGAATTTTAAAAATTTTCATCTTTCACAATCACTGCCTGATTAGTTTCAATTATTTCAAATTTCAAAAAGTTTGTTACTTTCGTTATAATCATTTGTATAAGACAAATCAGATCGTTTACTATGTAAATGCAAGACCGTCCAACCTTCGGTGAATCTAGTTTTGAGTAAACCATTGTCGGTCTTACAAACAAAATCAAAGTTTTCAGAAGTTTATTATTTTTTTCAAATTCAACTTTCTGTTTATGGAAAAATGCTTGTCATGAAGCTCTCTCTGTGCCCAAATTTTATCTTTACAAAATATACGCCTTTTATTACTCCAATGAAGCTTGATATAATTTAACTCACTTCACGATCATTTCAAATGTGAGTAACATCCTACTTTTGCAAAAAAAAATTTGTTTTGTACGCCGCAGATGATTTTTGAAGATTTCTGACCAGTTCTGCAATTTGCTATGCCCGGTTCCGGAGACACATGCAATTTTTTTCAAAATAGCAGTTCTGCCGGTTTAGACAATTTGAAAGACAAAATTCACTCAGACACTGCGACAAAAGTTGAATATACAGTAACAGAAACCACTTAAGTCCCCGTTCTTCATCTTTATCTTACATTTACTTGGCAGTGCTGCTTCCACATCTTTGAACTTGATGTCGGCTTTTTTCAAACGCCAATCATTAATTTTTTGAGCATAACCAAAACCCTAAAAAGACCTTTCGTTTATGTGCAAATTTGAAAAAGTTTTGACCAAATAATTGCATAGTTTTTGCAAATAGTATGTTTTTTTATGAATCTGATCAATTTTGGCAGCAGGCTGCCTTCATATTAAAAAAAGGTCGGCGCTCAAAACATGATGTCTCAAACTAGTTCCAAAGGGGGCCCTTTCAAAACCATTGGCAAGCAATTTCGAGGGAGGAGTGGGCGCCTATTCCCCTTCCACCCTTCCTTACACTTCCGCTGAGCGGTTTCCGTCCTGTTTCCCAGACTATTGAATATCAAAACTGTGGTCATATTCCAAGAAACCAATAATTGTTTCTGCAGCTCCACTCACGATTACATGTGTGTTGTCGCCAGCTGTACTGTTTGATCTCCCTGTACCACTCCAGCACTAGCCGTCCCACATGCCTGGTTTTGCCCTGGAAGCCACTTGCAAATGCCAGATTCTCCCCTATCTCTCCCATCTCCTCCTCCAGCTGGGCAAAAAGAGTCCCTCTGTCGGACAAGTGGTCCTTTTTGCACGCACTCGCAACCTGCCATCATAATAACTTGGAAGTTTTTGTGACAGCGTACTTTGTTTGCATACTAATTAAGGTTTCTTTGCTTGTAGATCAACATCTACTTCAGAAAAAAATTGGATTATCTTCTCTTACGACCCTTTAGATGTTTGAAGCGTGGGTAAAATATCGAGAAGAGAAGTAGGTCGATCGAAAAAAGGGGGAGCAATAATGGGCTAATGAGATTTGCCGAGGTTTTAGAACGGAAACTTGGTTGTTGAACAATAAGTAAGTTGTTTTAGAGTTGAATATTTAGTTGCTTGAATCACTTTATAGCTTAGTTTCGAATAAATACTTGGATTCGAATAAATACTCGGAATAGGAAGTTTATCCTGAATGAACATGAATTTAAGGTTGAATAAAGTTTATCTAGCAAACAGTATTTGATATCAGATAGAGAATGAACACGCTCTGCGTGGTATTAAATATGGATTAGCAAAATGACATCGGCTAGTACAATTTTCATCAATTTGCAGTGAGACTGCAAAAAAACAATTAAATAACGAGGTACCGAAGGGAGAAAAAATTTGAGAGATTTTGCGGGAGAAAAATTTTGAGAGATAGCCCAAAATTTAAGAAATAAAAAAAATTGCACCCAAACGAGCAAATGATTGATAGCCCCCCCTATCCCACACAAATGCTGAACAGTCAGCCAGAAAAGTTTAATAACATGCAAGAGGTTGAATGAGTTTATAAGAGTTTTTGAAGAGTTTCGAGCTTGACTTAGAGTCAATCCTTTCCTGTTTTTTTTGTTTACACGATTGAGAGGGGGAGAAGTTGTCATTGAAGGTCCAGGCGGAAAGCGATCCCGAATAAGGGGTTTTCGCGGTAAGGTCGAGAGTACTAACACCGTTTCGGAGGGCAAAGTTGGGTCCTCCTCAACTGACTTAACTGAATGCCGCAACGGATCGCAAAAAAACTGAGTGGGCTTCTTGCTACGATGTGACGTCCGGACTGACTCGGCGTCGTCAACCACTGGTTGAGCAGGTACAGAAAGCGAAGGGCAGCTCTGATGACTCCGGATGAGAGGGAAGAGCCAGACCTCATGGCGACATCGTGTCCGGGGAAGAAGGAGTAATCCCAGAACGAGGTGCATTAACGCCCGGAAAATCAGCCAGGTTTGACGTCGAAGAAGAGGCAGCACAACGTGAAGTCCTCGGTTGAGGCGAAGTTAACGAATTGTCAAGGCGTGCGGTAGAGTCGGGTGGTAACGAGCATGTATCCTTCGTTGAAGTATGAGGCTGCGATGTAGAGATAGGCTGAGGAGCAAATCTGACCGGAGGTGAGTCACATTGTAACTTCTGACGTTTTCCGATATGAGAGGGATCGTTAATCACGTGAAGACCACCATTGGATCCAACTGAGCTTTCGCTGGAAGAGTCAATTGTTAGGTCTACCATCGGAGTAGAGAGGGTTGGGTTATTCGGCCGCTGATCGAGTAGCACCGGCTGAGACCGTGTAACGGGCCTTTTAGCAGCAAGCCGAGAGGCAGAAGTAGAATTAGAAGCTTGGAGTCGATCACCTAGAGTGTTGGGAGCAACTGAAACGGTAGACCGATAATTAGGTTTAAGACAGATGTGATTTTTCCGGTAAACTTTTCCCAGAGTCGGTAACTTAAGCATGATCCGTAACACGAACAATCTTTAATTTAGTCATTTTACAAAGAGGCTTCCCTGAATGACGATCGATAATTTTCCTAAAGACCTTAACTCGACTAGGATCAGACATCAGAAGGTTTTCTAATTTACTTGTTCTCGAGAGGCGACGAGGTGCAACAGCAGGTGCACACCTGGAGCTACCTTGTGCCCCCGGAGGTGTCACTATTGTCGGGAAGCGTAGAGTGTTGTGGTTGAGTCCTGACTTAAGGGAATGAGCGAGGTCCGAATGCCGCGTTGCCAACTCCTTGAGGACCTTTTTCCCCCCATCTGGTGGAAGATTGCGTTTAAATTGGGACCATATATTTGCCGCCCGAGCGGGTTCCGTCAACGCCTTGTAGGGTTCATTATCTGCCACATTTCCGTCCAGCGAGAACAAAGGTTTGAATCGGGGAGGAACTGTTGGACTAGTGCTGCCGCGAGGAACAACTTTTGCCCTGTCTCTGCTATAATCTTGACTGGCAATCTGGTCTGGCGTAAGGAGGTTGCGCTCCAGTGCTTGAGCTGAAGTATCAGATTTAACAACATTATTACGCGCCTGAGACCATTCAGTATTAGGTTTACGACCAAAATGCAGTTCAAAATGCAGTTCTTAAGCACCAAATACTCTTGCGAATGTCCTCAAGTGTTTGTTGGATCGTTTCTTTAAGTTTTGTGAAATTAGGATCGAGTTTTGCAACACCCAGTTCTCTCTTGATTGTCTGAATTGTTTGTTCAACCAAACCACTGCCTCTATGATCTCCGACCGGCGAGAGGAAATATTTAACACCTCTGCTAGAGCAAACCTCTTGCACCAAGTTATTTTTAAAACCTGAGCCGTGCTCCGTTCTGATAGAGTGAGGTAGACCATGAATACGAATGAAGGAATCAAGGAATTTAGTAACCTTCTTAGCCCCAGTAGTTTTAGAAATAAGAACCGAAGGAAACTTAGAGAACCGATCGATTGCTACCAAAAGAAAGATCTTAGCCCCTTTATCATCAAGTATGGGACCAGCAAAGTCTAGTTGTAATTCCTGATTAGGTCCAGACAAAACAGGCAAAGGTTGCGCAGTATTACAAGTTGACACGGGTTTAAGATTCTTACCGAACAAAGTGCATTCTCGGCATTTCTCGCATGTGTCAATGATCTGACGGTTCATGAATGGCCACCAGAGGTATTCAGAGGCCGCCATCATGGCCTCTTGTCCCGGGTGAGATTGGTGAAGACGAGTGAGCACTGCTTGTCGAAGAGGTTCTGGTATGGCCAATTTATTGTCGATAACTACACAGTTATTGACCACAGCTGCTTTAAGCCAGAATTGGGCCATATACGAACCAACCTTGTTGAATGATATTATGTCCTTATTTGTGATCGCTCGCTTCATAGGGCCAAGAAAACGATCCTCCTCCGTCAACTCCGTCAGAAGGTCTGCATCGAAGAGGCCGGGCAGTCCCACGATTTCCTTCTTTGACGAGGAAAGAAGAGGTTTACCCCCATTAACAGCGATTACTCCAATCTTCGCGGCTGTGTTGACTATTCCTGGCTTGGTGAGGCGGCACGGGCGCATCGCCTCCAGTAGTTGGGTGTGACCATCTTTAAGAACGGTAGTCCTGGTGGCAATAAAACGGGTTTTAGCAGCCCATTCACGGGTTCGGTTACGGTGGCGAATTGGATCCAACCGAGAGATGTGGTTCAGTTGACGAGATCGTATTGGCGGCCTTGGACTGGGTCTGCGAAAATTCGGGGAACTTATCGAAAAAGACTCCACCAATGTCAGTAGGTCAGTCTGCTCGGCAGTTGAGTTAAGTGTAGTCTGAGGGTCAGGTTGAGTGATAGTTGCATTCAAGTCGATAGTAGTGGGTTCGGTAGTAGTTTGTTTAGTGCGAGGCGGTTGTGTCATGTCGAAAGTTTTTTGATTTAAGAATAAAGAAGATGAGATTGAATGACTGTTTTGTAGAAATTCAGGTCGGAGACAGTGATATATTGAAGCACCGGCTGGTCTGCGATAATCAATTTGCATATCAGTTTCTGATTGGCTGAATGCGTGAGAGCATATGTCGACGCCCTCTTTCGACAAAAAACGCAAACCAACCATTTGCATACTACGATATGATTGGTTGAATCATTGAGTAACATTATCATCGCCCCCAACCGGCGAGTGACGTAAATAACTAGTTTCATTATTCGGAGACACAAATTGAACACCCTCTTGCGGCGGCAAATAATTTTGGTCCCCCACCGGAGAAACTTTAGGAGAGTTAATAAAAGAGAGGGCCTTATGAAAAGCCTCAATAGATTTAACTACGAAAAGTTCATCATACTTAGAGGGCTCAGGAGCTGGAAACGTAGGATAACGTGATAAATAATCGACTATCCCCAGCGTGACACCTTGACCCGAGACTAATATGATTTATTATTATAATTTTCATTCAAAGCTGTTATGATAGCCTTATGATCGGTCAACACTTGAAAACGGGTACCTAACAGATAAGTACGGAAATGTTCACAGGCCCAAACGATTGCCAATAACTCCAATTCATTTGTACTATATTTAACCTCCGCGTTGCTAAGGAAACGCGAAGCAAAAGCAGTTGGGTCCCAAACTCCCGGTTCAACTTCTTGTTCGAGGCAAGCTCCTAAACCATTATGACTAGCATCGCATTTGTCCCTCGAACGCTTTGATGAATCAAAGTGATAAAGACTCGGGATTTTCGCAATCATAATGATTATGTCGTTAAAGGCTTTATCGTGTTCCTCGCCCCACAAAAACGACTGTTTATTACAAGCTTTTAAGGATGCCCGGAAATGAACAGTATGCGTATGCAAATCGGAAATAAACTTTTGCAAATGGTTTAGCGTGCCCATGAAGGAACGAAGTTGCTTTAATGTTTTCGGTGGTTCGAGTGATCGTATGGCTTCCATCTTTGAGCATTTAAGAGAGTAACCGTCCTCATTAATGTCATAACCAAGCCAAGTTACTTGAGAACCCATCCTTCCACATCCAATCTATGCATGCCCTTTTCGACCAGTTCGTTATGATCTTGAACATCTCCTTTAGTGACTATCAGTATATCGTCAAGGTAACAAATAACACCTTCTAGCCCCTGTAAGGATCAGTCCATTGCCTTCTGAAACTCGGTAGGCATATCGGTCAACCCATAAAATCCGGTCTTGAATCGGTACGTACCCGTCGCCTCTCCGCATAGAATACTGAAATTACAGTGACTGCTAGTGAGCGACGACAATGGCATCTGGCTAAACGCATACTTCAAATCCAAGGACGCGAACCAAACCTTTCCAGGAACATTTCTAGTTATGATTTGCGCCACGGAATCAATGAGTTCATGAATGTTTGGCATCTGGTACTTGTTTTTTCAGATCTGAGCATTCATCGGCTTAGCGTTAAGGGCCAGTTTAATAGAGCCATCTTTCTTTGCAGTTAGCACTATCGGTGCTATGAAGAAATCAGTTGTACACTTGTCCAACTTTTCAAGGTGACCTTGCTCCACCAGAAGTTTTATTTCATTCGCGACTTTATCCTGAATATGAATCGGAACCTTACGTCCTTTGATTTGACGAGCCACCAATGGGAACTTCAAGTTAGTATAGACTTTATGATGTTTAGATCGGCCCAAACGACTGAACACATGAGCATATTTCTTCGCAAAGAAGGAACTCCAGTATTCGGATATGGGATCCGTCGAATGAGACTCCAGCGATTGAACTGATTCAGCTTTCAACTGTGTAGTAACAACCCCTATTTGCTCCTGCAAGTCCAAACCAAGGAGATTACGAGCTCTGTTCTCCGAAATAAGGAACTGAGCGTTCTCTTCCGTCCAGCCACTAGAAGAAATTGGGATTTGGATCGATCCAAGTAGACGAATAGGCTGCTTATTGTAGTCCGCATACAAGGTATCAACAGGGTAACGTGCGATATCGCAAAACTCAATTGATGGATTTCGTTGCAGAAGTAAATCACAGGTGCGTTTATCCAGAAAGGAGACTGGGCTTCCTGTGTCCACAGTCGAAAAGAAAAAACTACGACCCGAACGCAACTGGATACTGAGGCTCCTAGATTTTACTCCACTTGACTTGATGGTTTCTATACTATTAATCATCACAGCGGATTCCAGCTGTAACACCCTCATATTCCGGCTCACTATCCTGTTCGACATCTATAAAATTACAATCCATAGATGGGCCCGAAGCGTCCTCATATTCTTGAACCAGATTTACACGTCGTTTCGACGAGTTGCAACATTTCGCAAAATGACCACGTTTCCGACAGAGATTACCTGTTACTTCCCTAGCTGGGCAAGATTTTCGGTGATCCGGACTAAAAAAGGATTACCACAGAAGTAACAAGACTTATTTGTTTGACTGCTCTGTGAAGTTTGTCGATTACTTTCGTTTTGAGGATAGTTCCGTTTCCCTCTAGATGATTGGATGGAGAAAGTAGGTTCTTGTTTAACCTTGATACCGTTTGAGTGTTGATTATGAGGAAGTAGCTTTTGGAATTGAGCAGATGTATGTGCCCCCTTTTGCACTCAAGAGCGAGCTTGAAGGTGCCATCTAGATCGGCCTTAGCCTTGATAAGTTGTTGTTGAACGTCTATATCTAGAATTCGCCCAATAAAGAGATCTTTCAACGTCTCCTTTTTTTGATCATCAGGCCAATTACACAGAGCCATTTGGGCGCTCAGACGAGAGTAGAAGGACGAGAAAGTGTCATTTTTGAGCATGAAGACCGTGTTATACAGTTTAATTCGTTTCACCGTATGCTCCCGTTCAATCTTGAATAATGTTTCACAGCCATTATGAAATTCACGAAAAGAAATATTACTGATGTCCGTGTGAGGAAATGAGTCAGCGAATCGTCTCCTCCCTTCATTCCACGGAGCGAAGAACTAACGAGACTTCACACGGGCTTCAGCTTCGTGATAAAACCAATTCTGACAGATCCGAGGGCCTTTTCTCCTCCTCTCGATGTTTAATTCATTAAAAATTGACCAATCCAGGATTCCCAAAGGAATGGCGGGTTAATAGAGGCTTTCGCCCAGAAAGGGGGAACACCTAACAGCTGCGCCATGAGATTTGCCGAGGTTTTAGAATGAAAACTTGATTGTTCAACAATAAGTAAATTGTTTTAGAGTTGAATATTTAGTTGCTTGAATCACTTTTTAGCTTTGTTTCGAATAAATGTTTGGTTTTGACTAAATACTCGGAATAGGAAGTTTTTCCAGAATGAACATGAATTTAAAGTTGAATAAAGTTTATCTAGCAAACAGTATTTGATATCAGATAGAGAACTTCATACGGGTTTTGAGAATAGTTCCGTTTCCCTCTAGATGATTGGATGGAGAAAGTAGGTTCTTGTTTAACCTTGATACCGTTTGAGTGTTGATTATGAGGAAGTAGCTTTTGGAATTGAGCAGATGTATGTGCCCCCTTCTTGCACTCAAGAGCGAGCTTGAAGGTGCCATCTAGATCGGCCTTAGCCTTGATAAGTTGTTGTTGAACGTCTATATCTAGAATTCGCCCAATAAAGAGATCTTTCAACGTCTCCTTTTTTTGATCATCAGGCCAATTACACAGAGCCATTTGAGCGCTCAGACGAGCGTAGAAGGACGACAAAGTGTCATTTTTGAGCATGAAGACTGTGTTATACAGTTTAATTCGTTCCACCGTATACTCCCGTTCAACCTTGAATAATGTTTCACAGCCATTATGAAATTCACGAAAAGAAATATTACTGATGTCCGTGTGAGGAAATGAGTCAGCGAATCGTCTCCTCCCTTCATTCCCCGGAGCGAAGAACTAACGAGACTTCACACGGGCTTCAGCTTCGTGATAAAACCAATTCTGACAGATCCGAGGGCCTTTTCTCCTCCTCTCGATGTTTAATTCATTAATTCTTCGAATCGCTGCTTGATCTCGCTGTCTTCGGGCTTCCGCTGTTCCAGCGTCTTCGTCATCAGCACTTTACTCAGGTCTTGGCGGGGGTTCATCAACAACTTCAGTGGGTTCGGTTAGAAGATCGTGAGGGTTGAGATTATCCTTCAGACCAGCGGCCGAGAAAAATTGACCAATCCAGGATTCCCAAAGGAATGTCGGGTTAATAGAGGCTTTCGCCCAGAAAGGGGGAACACCTAACAGCTGCGCCATGAGATTTGCCGAGGTTTTAGAATGAAAACTTGATTGTTCAACAATAAGTAAATTGTTTTAGAGTTGAATATTTAGTTGCTTGAATCACTTTTTAGCTTTGTTTCGAATAAATGTTTGGTTTCGACTAAATACTCGGAATAGGAAGTTTTTCCAGAATGAACATGAATTTAAAGTTGAATAAAGTTTATCTGGCAAACAGTATTTGATATCAGATAGAGAATGAACACGCTCTGCGTGGTATTAAATATGGATTAGCACAATGACTTCGGTTAGTATAATTATCATCAATCTGCAGTGAGACTGCAAAAGAACAATTAAATAACGAGGTACCGAAGGTCGCCTCACGACAGCTAATAATGATGAAGAGAACCAAGGTTTCTATTGGATTTAACTAAAAAAATCCTCATCTGTTAAAACCAAATCAAATCAAATTGTTGTAATGATTCATTACGACATCTTATTTCGGGCCCGTTGAAGAAGAATCACAAGTACGAAACTTAAAAGTCTACAACACCATCGCCAAATCGTTCGCCCTCTGGTGTCCGATGATGAACAGTACTTTGTAAATTTTGTAGCAATAGTCTTCTCTTTTCATCTCTGGACCTTCCAAAATTTCAAAGCAGGAACAATTATTGCCTTTCATCTATTTCGAACAAGGCTTAGGAATGCTTGGTGATGCTTTTACCGTCAGTGTTAAGCAAAGTAAAACCAGACAAAGTTAAAACCAGACTTCCATCCAGATCTAGAATTCTCTCGGTGGAGTGGATATTTTCAAAACATGTTCTCAACTTTTTATTGTGGCTCAACCAAATTTATTATCCGAGGTCTAATATGTACTAAATGTTTTTTAAAATCATAAAATTCAAAATCGATCAGTGAAACTGTTTTTGAAAAGAAAAGCTTAAAATCATTTATATTATCAAACAGTTCGTTTTCTATATTATCAAACAGGTTTAGAAAAACCAAAGTAAAATCACCGTTATCGAAAACAGCCCTCCTGAATTATTGGCCACAATTCAACCGAGATCAGAGCGTTTTTTTTAAAAACTTCTTCGTGATGAAGCTCCTAAGAATATCAAAACTTATCCTTACCTGGGTAAGGCGTCTGAGTCTACTACCAATATTTTTGTCTGACTGAGTGCTTTTCTTACATTGTCAGTTTTACTCGTGTTTAGTGAGAACAAAACACTTAGAGATACAATTGCGAGGTACAACTTAATGTACCGAAAGAGCTTTTGCCTTTGTTGCCTTGTTTTGGCCTTGCAGCAACACTAGAAAAGGATTGCCAAATTTTTACGGACTAATGGTTTGAAGACACGGCCATCAACTGTCTTCAGGATTTAAAAACTTTTTCAGGCTATGATAATCCATTATAATGGATTACATTGGACTTTAAATAAACTTAACTTTTAGTTTGATATTTTAGGGTTGGTCGCCAAAAATATATGTCCTAAAATTTTACCAAAGGGTGGACCTTTTGGTTGGTGAGGGGCCAACAAATCTTTTTTGAGTTGATTGAGGAAAAAACCCATAGGGTATAAACGATTTACAGTGGTGTAAGCAGTCAGCACCAGGTCTTCCAAAAACCACTTTTGGTGCATTGTTATTTGATTTTTTATTTTCAAAAAAAAATTTTTTTTTTGAGCTTGTAAGATAATTGGACTTCGCAAATACAACAAGAGACCGATTAAGCTTGGCTACAAAATTGTTCAATTGTATTGGACGTCGAACTGATCTATAGCAGATTAGACAAAAATTGGTCATTTCAGGGCGACACCCTGAATACTCTGACTGCCCTTTAACTTTCATTTAGTAGTGTTGAGTTTAAAAGAAAATGATGAAAACTACCCGGGTGTTATTAAAATGCAAATTCTTATAAGAATCTTATAAATATCTTGTAAGGTAAGTAAATAGATTTATCTGGTAAGAATCTTATAAGAATCTTATAAGAATTTGAATTTGGATGCTTATGAAAATTTTAATTTAGGTGTAAGATTTTCATAAGAAAATAGTTGGTACGCAAGAATTTGAGCGGAAAATTTATTCGGTCATGCGTACTTCCTAATGATGCGCAAACGTCTATACGAACCATGAAAAAGCTAAATAATGGTCCCGGAGCTCTAGTGGCAGCTATCAGAAGGCTTAAGTAGCTTTCAAGAACAATCGCCTGTCTTCGAGCTACCTTACCTTGGTAGCTGCAACAAAGGAGACCATGAATGCACACTAACCTCTGAAGCGAGGCCCTATATATAATAAGATTAGGAAAATACTAATTGAATAATAGTATCAACGAATAAATTCCTAACTTCTCCCCACAGCCCAAAAACTTCCGACGACATGAATTACAATTAACTTTAACCAGAGGAATTAGGATAAATGTCGGATTTTTTGCTCGCAAAGCTGCCTCTATTTGTTTACAATTATTGCTATCATTATTATGATTATGATTATCATTCGGTCCTAATTTCCCAGACTAGTCAGATAATGTAACGTTTAAAATAGCAGTTCAATGAGGCTCTACAGTGCCAGAGTGTATTTGACTTTTCGCGACTCTTTATGCGACTTTTGCCACGACTTGAAAATCGAAACAGCAATTTAAAATCTAATAAGACTCATAAGACTTATAAAAGTTTGAATTGATTCTTAGAAGATGTAAGAATTTGGTAAAAATTCAGATTTACTCTAACAAGATATATAAGATTCTTATAAGATTTTGAACTTTAGTAACACCCGTGTACGACAAATACAAACAAATAGCTGAAACAATGTACCGCTCAAATCGCTCCAAAATTAGGCGATTTTGGGGGAAACCGCATCCGCATTTGCGGAATCTGGAACAAGTTGTGGAATCCACAAAAAATAATAAATATAGACAACTTACACCCAACTTCGATCTCAAGTCCTGCCAACTTACAACCAAATTCAAACTCAATTCATCTTAATTCCTGTCAACTGAAGTAAACTACTTCATCGATCTAAATTCCTGCCAAATGAACAATAAACACCTTACGGGACTTTTCCAAGGAACCTCTCACCCATCCATCTCATCCCAAATACGGATGATTTGAAATCACTTTGGGATAAAATGAACCAACTACAACCCCAAATATTGGTTTAACTCTTTGAGAAATCACTGAACCTATTATAATCACAAATATTGATTTGATTCGTTGATTGTGTTTGTCAAATTGATCCCGAAAAATTTACTTGTTTTTTTGGGATCGATACCAAAGGGTGATATCCACTGATTTAGTTAATCAAAGTTATACAAATTTTCCTTGATACCGTTGACCAAACTGCGCTTTTCCAGTAGATTTTAAGTTTTCCACTGGTGCATCTGCTTTTCTTTCTTAATTAAAAGAAAAAAAAGTTAATAAGTAATTGAATAAATACTGATGAGAAATGTTTCATCTGACGGTGGAGTTGACCCCCTCTCCTTGCTTGAAAGAGTGGCGTCTTACCGCTGCGCCATATAACCTTCCTAATTGTTCCGACTTTCGATACGAAAGTAACGGAATAATTGTGCTCAGGGTGGGTTTTTTTTCTTCAGACAAATTTCGACTTTCTAACTAGCCTTTTTTGACGAAATTTTTTTATATCACTCAAAACATATTGTTGGCCTGAGCTTAAATTTGAAAAGATATTTCACCTGTGATCATTTTCCGTAAAGTTATGAGGGTTTAAAGATTGCCATTTTGGTCATTTTGACCAATTTGAGACAATTAACGCGCGATATAATTCGAGCTATTAACGCGTAAGCGGAGATTTAATCCGTCTAATAAATCGTTCCAAATTGGTTGAACGAAGCTTATTTACCACAATTGATTTGTTACAAGGAACGAAATTTCTCTTTTTGTACTTTATATGGCGTGTGGGGGATGATTTTCATAAAAAATTTCAAATTAAAAAAAATTCATTTTATTTATTTAATTTAATTTTTTCATGTTTTTACTGCTGCTCTATAAACCTTAAAAGGCAGTCGGAACATTCAGGGCTTCGCCCTGTTACGAGCAGGCTTGTTGTACTTTATATGGCGTGTGGGGAATGATTTTCATAAAAAGTTTCAAATTTAAAAAAATTCATTTTATTTTATTTTATTTAATTTTTTCATGTTTTTACTGCTGCTCTAGAAACCTTAAAAGGCAGTCGGAACATTCAGAGTTTCGCCATGATGCGAGCAGTCTTGTTGTACTCCATATGGCAAGTGGGGAATGATTTTCATAAAAAAATTCAAATTAAAAAAAATTCATTTTAATTTATTTTATTTAATTTTTTCATGTTTTTACTACTGCTCCATAAACCTTAATAGGCAGTCGGAACATTCAGGGCTTGGCCATGATACGAGCAGTCTTGTTCTTCAATTTATAGTTGTGTTGTTCAGTGATGTGAATATATTTTTCATACTCTCGTCACATAAAGCCGATTAGCACATAGAGTTCCGCACTAAACTCCATTGCGATTTAAATTGGTTCGCGTCCCTCTGTTATCCTCCGCAAAAATCAGTTTTTCTGATGAAAAGTATTTGTTGCTGTTCCTTGAACACATGAGAAACTTTTACCGAAGTGCGGAACTCAGTTGTCAACTAGAGATCAAATTCGGTTTTTTTCATTTCATGCTCAAGTATAGAACTGATTTTCAGTTTTTAATTCTAAACTATTGCTCGCTCTTATGTATGCTTTGGAAGCCAGTCTCACTTTGATCTTGAAATTAAGCAAATAACCATGTACCAATTCTAAGTTATTAATCAACTTATTTGGCTATTGATTGAATAATTAAAACTGTAAATTGGAAATGAAATAAAACACTTTGTATTTGATGCTGGAATGAAGAGTTTTTTTTATTTTTTCACACTTTTCAACCCTCAGGTCGCTCATAAACCCTTTTGCCTAATTTTTGTTTTAAATAACTGTTCCCTAGATTGTTCTTAGCTGTCATTGTCCTTTTTCACTATCTGAGTTTTGCTAATGTTTTGTTCACTATCTGAGTGTTGCTTATATTTGGGAGATTGTCAAATTTGTTTCCCCAAGCATGAGATAAACATCGAAAAAGTATTGTTATCAAAAACATGATAGGACTTTTAACAGTTTTGAAAACTGTTTATCACAGTTGAACAAGAAAAATAGTTCAAAAAAAAGCTGTGTGTGAATTTTTTGGAAGATTTTTTTACCGCTAGTTAATCTTGACATAATTGTCCATTGAAGAAAGATCAAAAAACAAAAACTCAATAGTTTGCTCCAAATGCATAAACTATAAGTGAACAAAGGTTTTCTCAGATATAATTTCAGATCTGAAACTTTGCTTTTCATTAAGGCTATTTCAGATCAGAATTTTTCTGTTTCAGATCTAAATTTCAGATCTAAAATTTTCAAATTCCTATGAAGACATGAAATAAAGAACTTCAGATCTGAGAATCAACTAGTGTAAGAAATAAAGAATTTCAAATCTTGCACAGAAATTCTCCTGGGTACGGGATACCAATAGGATGAATATCATTTTTCAATCAAAAACTGTTGATTCCTTAGATAACGAGGTTAAAATTATGAAAAAATGAATTGTAATACATCCCATTTTTTTCAAAATACATTGATGAAACATGAATTGATTCCACTATTAATAATTTTATTGGGTTTTGCTGCTGTTTTAAGTAATGCATTTACACATTCAAGCAAAACCGATTGCGGTTTTACTTCAACTCCTTTCATGTAACCAAAATTTGCACGAAAGACAAGCTTGATTGCCTCTTGGTTACGCACGGATTTCGAAGCAGATTGTTCGAATCAAGTTAACATCCCCCAATAAACTAGGTTAAAATCCTCCACCCCAGCGTTCAAAATGAAATAAACTTGCTAAGCGCTGCATGTGACAAGCTCAATTCTGATTGGCTAAAAATTCCCACTTAGAACCAAGTTGAAATCATCACCCTAAACGTGTTTGAGGTGAGGGTGTTAACCTGGTTCCATTGTTCTGTTGTTCGATCCCCACCATTTCCGAAAAAAAAATTACACCAGACTGTAGGCAGCAAACTTGCATTGTTCAGGTACCACCAGCAAAAACACTTTCAATTGTCTTATGGTTTATTGACTGCTGCATATCAATGACGCAAGTCCGCCTAGCAATGTTTAGCATGGCTCATAGGTGTTCTTTGACTTCAAAACGAAAGATATCGAAGTCTTGCAAGCGTCACCGTTTGCTGATCGAAAAATTAAAAAGTAGGTAAGAAAAAGTAAACAAATTGGTAAAAATCGTGATAATATTGAAAACGGCTCTACTCGCCTAGTTTTCCATTTTACTGGAACAAAATTATTGAAATTATAAGTTTCTGAAAATCTCATTAACAGGGCCTCCGAATGAATAAATAAAGAAAACAAAAAAAAAGGAAAGAAAAACAATTTTTTTGTTGAAAAAAACTTCAATCTTTCTTCAAACAATCTGGAATAAAGTAACTGTGGATAATTTTAACTCTTCAACCCATTACATTAACAGGGCTTTTTTTGACAAATAAAACTTTACTGTAGGAGAAGAAGTCTTTCGTTATGAGTGTTTAAAGATTGCCATTTTGGCCATTTTGACCAATTTGGGACAATTAACGCGCGATATAATTCGCACCGATATAATTCGCACTATTAACGCGTAAGCGGAGATTTAATCCGTCTTATAAATCGTTCCAAATTGGTTGAACGAAGCTTATTTGCCATAATTGATTTGTTACAAGGAACGAAATCTCTCTTTTTGTACTTTATATGGCGTGTGGGGGATGATTTTCATAAAAAATTTCAAATTAAAAAAAATTCATTTTATTTATTTAATTTAATTTTTTCATGTTTTTACTGCTGCTCTATAAACCTTAAAAGGCAGTCGGAACATTCAGGGCTTCGCCCTGATACGAGCAGTCTTGTTGTACTTTATATGGCGTATGGTGAGTGATTTTCATAAAAAATTTCAAATTAAAAAAAAATTCATTCTATTTTATTTAATTCAATTTTTTCATGTTCTTACTGCTGCTCCATAAACCTTAAAAGGCAGTCGGCATATTCAGGGCTTGGCCATGATACGAGCAGTCTTGTTCTTCAATTTATAGTTGTGTTGTTCAGTGATGTGAATATATTTTTCATCTTCTCGTCACATAAAGCCGATTAGCACATAGAGTTCCGCACTAAACTCCATCGCGATTAAAATTGGTTCGCGTCCCTCTTTTATCCTCCGCAAAAATCAGTTTTTCTGATCAAAAGTATTTGTTGCTGTTCCTTGAACACATGAGAAAGTGTTACCGAAGTGCGGAACTCAGTTGTCAACTAGAGATCAAACTCGGTTTTTTTCATTTCATGCTCAAGTATAGAACTGATTTTCATTCAGTTTTTAATTCTCAACTATTGCTCGCTCTTATGTATGCTTTGGAAGCCAGTCTCACTTTGATCTTGAAATTAAGCAAATAACCATGTACCAATTCTAAGTTATTAATCAACTTATTTGGCTATTGATTGAATAATTAAAACTGTAAATTGGAAATGAAATAAAACATTTTGTATTTGATGCTGGAATGAAGAGTTTTTTTTTTATTTTTTCACACTTTTCAACCCTCAGGTCGCTCATATACGCTTTTGCCTAATTTTTGTTTTAAATAACTGTTCCCTAGATTGTTCTTAGCTGTCATTGTCCTTTTTCACTATCTGAGTTTTGCTAATGTTTTGTTCACTATCTGAGTGTTGCTTATATTTGGGAGATTGTCAAATTTGTTTCCCCAAGCATGAGATAAACATCGAAAAAGTATTGTTATCAAAAACATGATAGGACTTTTAACAGTTTTGAAAACTGTTTATCACAGTTGAACAAGAAAAATAGTTCGAAAAAAAGCTGTGTGTGAATTTTTTGGAAGATTTTTTTACCGCTAGTTAATCTTGACATAATTGTCCATTGAAGAAAGATCAAAAAACAAAAACTCAATAGTTTGCTCCAAATGCATAAACTATAAGTGAACAAAGGTTTTCTCAGATATAATTTCAGATCTGAAACTTTGCTTTTCATTAAGGCTATTTCAGATCAGAATTTTTCTGTTTCAGATCTAAATTTCAGATCTAAAATTTTCAAATTCCTATGAAGACATGAAATAAAGAACTTCAGATCTGAGAATCAACTAGAGTAAGAAATAAAGAATTTCAGATCTGAGAATCAACTAGAGTAAGAAATAAAGAATTTCAGATCTTGCACAGAAATTCCCCTGGGTACGGGATACCAATAGGATGAATATCATTTTTCAATCAAAAACTGTTGATTCCTTAGATAATGAGGGTAAAATTATGAAAAAATGAAGCGTAATACATCCCATTTTTCTCAAATTACATTGATGAAACATGAATTGATTCCACGATTAAAAGTTTTATTGGGTTTTAGGTAACGCATCGGGTTTAGCTGCTGTTTTAGGTAACGCATTTACACATTCAAGCAAATCCGATTGCGGTTTTTACTTCAACTCCTTTCATGTAACCAAAACTAGCACGAAAGACAAGCTTGATCGCCTCTTGGTTACGAACGGATTTCGAAGCACATTGTTCGAATCAAGTTAACATCCCCCCAGTAAACTAAGTCAAAATCCTCCACTCCAGCGTTCAAAATGAACTAAACTTGCTAAGCGCTGCATATGACAAGCTCAATTCTGATTGGCTAAAAATTCCCCCTTAGAACCAAGTTGAAATCCTCCCCCTAAACGTGTTTGAGGTGAGCGTGTTAACCTGGTCCCATTGTTCTGTTGTTCGATCCCCGCCGTTTCCGAAAAAAATCACACCAGACTGTAGGCAGCAAGTTTGTATTGTTCAGGTACCACCAGGAAAAACACTTTCAAGTGTCTTATGGTTTTTTGACTGCTGCATATCAATGACACAAGTCCGCCTAGCAAAGTTGAGCATGGCTCATAGGTGTTCTTTGACTTCAAAACGAAAGATATCGAAGTCTTGCAAGCGTCACCAGTCGACAACATTTGTTCGGGCGTTTTGCGCAATGGCCAGTTCGAAAGCGCGACTTGTGGATGCACAAAGACACCCTCTAAACATCATTGGACATTCAAAACTAAGTTTAACAGGACTCGTAAAATTTTAATTATGATGATACAAAACAGAAAAAATACACTTGAAAATGAAACAAAATCACAATTAATAAAGCGAAAATTCGCTTAGAAGTTTTTTTTGCATGTTGTCAACTTCGTTATAGGCACGTTATGAAAACTTACTGACAACACTGCATATAAAATTTTGCGCCCCCTTCAACGTCGAATCGGAACCATCAATCGAATGCGCCTTTCCAATTTTATTAATTCCAATGAGTTGTTTGCCAAGTTGCTTCGACAATTTGCGGTTCAAAAGCTGAACTCGTTTAACAAGCCGCTCGCCTTTTGCACGTAGGAGCACACCAATGATAGCAATTTTGTAAAATTGCAAGCAAATTTAAAGAACTTGAATAATAGTTTTAAAAAACTGCTCGGGCTCATCTCTGGGAGTTTTTTTGTGAGCCTCCAGAGCATTCCCCCCAACACAAAAAGCTATGTAATCATGATTACGAAGTTGAACGTGGCGCAAAAACGCCATCAAGTCCACTGGCGAACCCATTTAGCGAATAGACGTCAAAATTTTCGCCACAAATAGCACTCATGACACTGTCCCCGATTACTGCCAGACGAATCGCGACATTCCTCGTTTTCCCATATTTTTACAGTCGTTTATAACAACTAGTGTAATCGAATTCCACTTTCACGAGATCTAATGAACAGGGGTCGGCCCTTACTTTAATTTTTTTCTTATTTGATTGAGGCGAAGAAAACCTCATCAGGTAAGTCGTGTCTCCTGATCGCTTATCTACGTTTTTCTGTTGTTGTCGCTGGCTGTGCCGTTCTTAACTGGCTCGCACGCTGGTCTAGACTTTCGGATACTTCCTGCACATTTTTGGTATATCGAAGCTACTTTTTTTTGGTATCGGTCAGGTTTAAACTTTCCATTTATGACGTCAAAACTTTGTGTCGCCACTGTCATTTCTTCGTCGGTTAATTTTTCTATCCTTACTTTGACTTCTTGTCTTCGTTTTACGATCTTGTTCAGCCCTTCATTGACGTACAAATAATGAACCTGGTCTTCTGGTAATTTTCTCCACTTTCGGTCTTCGTCGGCAGACATTTTCTCTGATTATTTTGTTTCAGTCTTTCCTTATTTCTTGCCGTTCTCTCAATACCGTTTCTTTTAGCTCACAAAGAATTTTTATGACACCGAGTTCAGTTAAATTGATGCTAGAATTATTCATGAGATAGGATTCCATCTTCCCCACCTCTCACTACCAATTCTCATCGTATTCCACCACTTCTCCAATTTCTTGAACAATTTAATTGAAGAAAAACGGTCGTATACTACAGGTATAACTAATTATTTTCATCAGCCCCGACTAATTATGAAAAACAATCATTTTAAATTCTACACAATTTGGAGAATCTGTTTGGCCATATCTCAATTTTTCTTAAAAACTTTTCTGAGCGGCTGAATAAAAGAACTTTTGTTTCCACTTAGTAGCCCAAAAATAACGTTTATCATTCAAAAGCTCAAGAATTAAAAATTTTTCTCCGTAATTCGAAGTTTGGTGATCGAAAAATTTAAAAGTAGGTAGAAAAAGGTAAAATTGCTAAAAATCGTGATAATGTTGAAAACGGCTCTACTCGCCCCGTTTTCGATTTTACTGGAACAAAACTGTTGAAATTATAATTTTCTGAAAATCTCATTAACAGGGCCTCCGAATGAATTAATAAAGAAAACAAAAAAAGAAACGAAAAACGATTTTTTTTTGTTGAAAAAAAACTTCAATCTTTCTTCAAACTCAGTTTGACAACGTTTTTTCTTCAAGAAACAAAATCAAACGGTATTGTTTTAAATCTGAAATAGCTAAGCCATCCTCGCAGCTAAGTTTTTTGCTCATCGGAAACCATCGTTTGTAACCTTGAAAAAATAAATAAATAAGACAAAAACTACTTTTTTTCTGGTTTTCAGATGTTTTATGCTAAAATTTCAATAAAAGTTCTATTCTACTATTTTTTTTAACTTGGAAAACTTTTCAAAGATATGAATACAACGTATAAATTCTTTTAACAATGAGTTGAAATACTGAAAAAGCTTATTATACATGTTTTTGCAGTAAATAAAAAAAGAACAAATGTCGATTCAGAGAACCCACTCCATTCGAAAACGAAAAAATTATCGCTAGTAGACTTTTGGTATATAAAATTAAATGTACGATAAAAGATTGTAGAGAACAACGGAATTGATTTTTCTAATGAACAAATCGATAAAAGATAGCTCAACACGACATCGTTCATTTTCGAAAAACTAACAGACATGCTTCATTTTCAAAATAGCTCTACCAGATAAAACTTCAGCATTGGAAACCATCGTTTGCGTCCCTGAAAAAAAAATAATTAGAAAAGAACACAAAAAAATAATCTTTTTTTCTGTTTTTTAGATCATGCTTTCTAAAAAATCAATTCTTGTTGGGTGTTTCATCTATATTTTTGTTTGAAAAAAGCTTATTCATAAGCTAGTTTGACAAAATAAAGAACCATTTTTACAGAGTCGAATGAAAAACATAGATATTTTTAAGGATGAGCCAGAAAATTGAAAATTACTAAATTTATTTGTTTCTGCAGTAAATCAACAAACAAAAATTTGTTGATTTGAAGAACCCACACAAATTAACTGTTATGAAAAAGATCATTAAAAAGACTTTGTTTGGGAATGTAAAATTTTGAAGTACAATAAAAAACGTGGAAAAAACAAATGATTTTTTTTCGAAAAAGTGTTTGAAAATAGCTCAAATCGACGAAGTTTTTTATTACGAAAAAATAATTGTAATGTTTCACCTTTTAACTAGCTTCTTCATTCTTGCGTGTTGTAAGCCCAAAACTTTCCTTCTGAAAGATTAAATAAAATTTTTAAAAAACGTGAAACAAAAATTCAATGGATATTGTGTTTCACGCTATTCTTGTACAAAAAAAACGTTTATCAGCTGTTTTCTTAGTATCAAGGCAAAAGTTGTAGATTAAAAACAGTTGTAGAACTTTAGAAAATGGAAGAGTGAAATGATATTTTTTCAGTGTACTAATTTTTGAAAGTAAAACCAAAAGAAAAACATTTCAGTCAGCCTTTCAAGCAAAAGTCGTAAAGTCAGCAATAAATATTTCTTGGTCTACGCCGTGGTCTGAAAAATCGCACCGTCTCCATCCATCCTGGTCTGGTAACTCACGCCGTCTCCGCCGTGGTCTGGAAAGTCGCGCCGTCTCCACTCTGGTCGCGAAAGTCGCACCGTATCCATCTCTTTCGCGAGGAATTGTTTCTTGGTCGCGCCGTCTCTACCCCTGGGCTTTGAAAGCCGCGCCGTATTCGCTTTGGCCTGTGCCGTTTCCTTTCTGGTTGCTACAGTCGCGCTGCATCCACGACAATTGCGAAGACTTGTATCCTGGGCACCGTCTTGATCTTGGTCTGGAAAAGCGCGATGTCTCCTTTTTCATCTGAAAAGTTGCGCCTTGGTCTAGAAAGTCGCGGCAACGCCACTCTGATCGAGAAACCCCCGCGGCTTCCACCACGGTCGCGAAGAACTGATTCATGGTCGTGCCGTCTCCACCTCGCTTTGGAAGTTCGCTTGGTCTACATCTCGGTCGCCAAAGTCTTAATTACAGTTTCTGGTCAGGCTGGCCAGGCCGTTCGCGTCGTTGTTTTTTGAGTCGCGCCATTTCCTGAGTCGCGCCGAATCCACCTTGGTCGTGAAAGTAGCCCTGTCTCCATCTCGGTCTGGAAAGTCTGAAAAAGGCAGAGTTTGGTCGCGCCGAATCCGCCTTGGTCGTAAAAATTTCGCTTATTTTTCGGTCGCAAAAAAAAACTGGAATTGGCGAATCTCGGTCGCGAAAGTCTGGATGGATCATCTTGGTCGCGAAATTCCAGAAATGTCTAGTTTTTGTCGCGAAAGTCTGGAAATGCCAAATTTTAGTCGCGAAAGTCAAAACATGCCAAAGTCTGGTTTGGAAAGTCTGGACAAGCCAAAAAATTCTCTTGAAAGTCTGGACATGAGTCTGAGAGCTCGGCCTGGGCTACAATTTTGCGACGCCATGGAAAATTAGACAGATGTGAATCAGAGGAGCATATGCGGGTGTTATAGTAAATTCCACTTTTTCCACGGTGTTTCAAGTTCAAATGGCTGGGCATGTACAGTATTTGAATTTGAAGTTGTGGATGCAAAATCGATTCCTCGCAGAAAGGCAGAAAAAAGACCAACATAACAGCCTTCTTTTTAAAAATTAACCACTGGGAACCAATAGTGATATTTTCAACAAGCATGGAAACACAGTCTGTAAGTCGCACGAATGAAAAGAAAAACATGACTTCAGTCGACTCGAAACAGCACATGAAAGTCCACCCTTAAAAACTCGTCACGGCGATTGCGATAACGTAAATGTTGTTGAACCCCGAGGTCTTTGGGCTGCAAAAGATACCGGATGTCTTGTCGTCACATTCCTAGGAGTGCAACATTTGTGGAATCTCGGAGCTGTAGGAAATGTGGAAGTCACTCATCATCATGGCATCCTCTCCAATTCAACGTTTCTCAAGGACCAAATTCGCTAAAATAAGCGACCGATCTAAAATTCCTTATGAAATTTTGTTGTGCGATTCTTGTCTCGAGGTTGTGTGTACTCCCGGATTGACCTCGTCGAAATGAGTTTGGCCTTTTTTTCAATCCTTCAAAACCCTTTTGAGCTGCGAGATTCTTGGATGATTTCAAAGATTGGAAGACAAAGTTTGTTGATGTAACAAACAACTTTGAAGAGTTTTGGTTTCTCATCAGAAAGCACACGAGCAAAGGGTATGTTGCCGCGATGCTAAAAGTTGCCCTTCCTTTTGATTTTTCTCAGTTTTTATTTACGATTGTGGAGTATTGGACTCCTGTCATTAGATTAACTGCATTGACCCAAATTTCAAAAAATTTTGTGTTAAATGTAAACTTCATCTTGCATGTATAAGAAACGATTCGATGTATTTGGATCACAGATTTCTACATTGTCTTGTTCAACCATCTCTGTTGAAAAAAGTGACTGCAGCTTGTCACCTGCAAACATCACAATGGAGGAACAAAATTCAGAATGATTCATTTTCTCACTCATCTCTTGTGCGGTAACCTAAGTCACCTACATGACAAACGAGGCGCTAAACCAAAACTTTGACAATTCCCACAACTACCCGATATCAAAAGCAACCGGTGGTTTCCACGTTGTTGGATCGTTACTACTACTGAAAAAAAAAATTGAACATAAAAAGCGATTTTCTACTTCCTTGGAAAGAATACTTACTCATCAGAAACGGAAAAGTTTGAAATCATAAGCAGCATTACTGAAAAGTAACTTAGAGCCATGCTTTATTGACAATCTTTACCACAGAAACTGGACAATGTCACATCAAGATGATGAATGCGTTTAGTCTTATCCCGTTTAGGTCTTGTTGTCTGAAAAAAGCCTTGGTACCCGCCCCGGAGTTCCATGGATAACACTCAATTATAATGGAAAACTGTTCTCTTAAATGTTGTCATTACAATCCATTATTGTTGCAAATTTAGACCACAAAATTCTTTATACTGTCAATATGAAAGAATTTTTTCTTAAAAACACAATCCATTAAAATCCATTATAATGGATTACAATCCATTTAAAATCCATTATAATTGGTTATAACGGGTTTTATTCCTTAAACTTTTTGCAATTTGTCGGCGTTACTCACGGCCTACTCGCAATCCGCAAATTAACTTCACTCACTTTGCCCCCATCCGCGTTTGCCCCAACCCCCTCCCCTTAGTCTACTGCGTTTTTTCTACACCCACCCCCATTTTTACTAAAGTTTAACCCCAAACCTAACCCCCCAAGTTAACTTTTACCCCCCTACATCCCTTAGTTTGTTTACCAAGGAACGGGGACGGAGGGGTTTACTCAGTGTGAAAAACACCAATTTACCGCCCTAGCCCAAGTTTTTGTTCTACACCCTCCAATTTTTTTAGCCTACCCACGTTCAGTAAACGGGGTGGTTGAACTCAGATAGCGAGGGGATAAATTGAGGAGGGGTAAACTGAGAAGGGGTAAGCTGAGGAAGGGGTTAACTAGCGAAGAGGGTTGTTAAAACAGGCGATGGAGTTTATGTAGTATAGAAAAAGTAGAGACCACTTAAACACATAAAATCTCATGTGAAAAGTAGTACGTGCAATCATTTAAGAATCGATTATAAGGGTTACTTTGTTATAAAAAATACTAAGATTATAATCCATTTCTGATGTGTTATAATCGATTATTCTGATATTTGCATTGATACTGACTATAAAATGACAATACAATCGATTATTATCCATGGAACTCCAGTGCTGCTACAGAAGTACTTCTTTATTGAATTAGTATTTAGAGAGTCTGTCAACTTTTTGGAATTGAATGCGTTGCTATTTTCAACAACCCATAACACCATGAAAATTGTTATTATGCAACTTCTTTCCGAAATACAGCTCAACTATAGTGAAGCCTACAATCATTTCCAATTCCTGATGGAATTTGGAAACTTGAAACAGTTCATAAAATTTGCGAAAAACAGTGCAAAAAATCTGAGCCCATGCGTCATTTTCTGTGACTCCTTATCAAAATTTGGAAGATTTAATTTCTAGATAATCTTTTTTTTGTAGTAAAGGTAGATCAATAGGAGAAGAAGTAATCTAGTCACTACAAAAAGAAGACTCTTTACTGCAGTTCAGTTGAAAGGCGCCACTTGGTGATGGTTACAACGTTCAAGTGAACCATTTGGAAAATAAGAAAACGATGGCTTTGTCCACAAGAACAAAGATTTTTAAGAGATTGTCCTGCGTGCACTATTCTTTTTAAAAGCTTATTAACTTTGTTTAAAAGGCACGATTGCTTACATCGAGATCCATTTGTTTCTCCGGTCAGAGTCTTATGTCTTGCCCTAAACATAACTTGAGCCACGGTGTAAATTTTTATCTCAAGTGGATTTTGCTGTATTGGATAGGTGCTCGAGAAAAAACAAATATAGATGTCGGTAGGTCAACAGATGCTCTTTCTCCGTATGCAAAAATTGATCGTGAAAAATTTTTTAGGCAAACTTTTTCGACTAGGAATCTTTGAAATAATGCAGATTATTTCTTAGACTAAATCGGTTTCCGAAAACTTCAAGTTCTTTCTCAAGGCAAGCTACATCGTATATGAATCTTTGAAACAACTCAAGTTATTTCATTGACGGAATCGGTTTGCAAAAACCATTTTTTAAGCCAGCTAATTAAGCTTTGAAATATTGAAAAATTTCAATTATTTCACAAACTGAATCGATTCGCAAAAAATTTGAGGTTTTCGAGCAAGCTATTGGAGCTCTAAAAATTGAAAGATCGAGTAAAATCATAAACTGCACAGTTCAGGTTTTGTAAGCAAGCTTTTTGAGCAAGGAAACTTTGAACAATTTAAATTATTTCAAAGACGGAATCGGTTTGCGAAAAATTCAAGTTTCTTAAGTTGATTAATTGAGCTATAAATTTTAAAACATTTCAACTTACTTCATTAACGGAATCAAATAGCGAGAAGCTTAAGTTTTTTCAAGCAAGCATTCAACTTTCAAAAAAATTTCAAGTTATTTCTTAGTTGAAATTGGTTCGAGCAAATTTTTTTTTTCAACCCAAGTTATTCGAGCTTTGAATAATTTTGAAATATTTCAAAATGTTTCTTAGAATGAATCAGTTCTTGAAAAGATCAAGTTTCTCTAAGCAAACTATTCAACTTTTGAACCGTCACAAGAAAAAACCTTGGTTCATGCAAAAAAGTTTTTCTCAACAAGCTAATCGAGCTCTGAAATTTTGAAATTTTTCAAGCTATTTTATGGACAGAATCGATTCGCAAAAAAAAAAGTTTTTGAAGCAAGCTATTCGAGCTATGAGCTATGAAACATTGAAAAATTTTAAACTTTTTTCATAGACGGAGTATGTTTAAGAAAATCTCAACTTTTTTGAGCAAGCTATTCGGGCCGGAAACCTTTGAGGTAATGTAAGTTATTTCAGACTGAATCAGTTCGCCAAAAGTGTACAACTCTTAAAGCTAGCTAATCAAGCTATATATCTTAAAAATAGTTCAAATTATTTCATAGACGGAATCGGTTTGCAAAAAATTCAAGTTCTTTCTCAAGGCAAGCTACATGACATATGAATCTCTGAAATAATTCATGTTAATTCATAGACGGAATAAGTTTGCGAAATCTTAATTTTTTCAAAATAAGCAGTTTGAACAATGAACACCTTTGACCTATGAATATTCAAACTATGCCAGATTTTTCTTATACATTTTTGGAAGCAGGCTATTCGAGCTTCGATTTTCTGCAATATTTCAAGTTGTTTCATAAACGGAATGTGCTCGCAAAATTTTTTTAAGCAAGCTCTTTGGGCTATAAATCTTTGAAATAATGGAAATTATTTCATAGACTGAATCGGTTTCAAGTTCTTTTTCTAAAGCTAGCCTTTTGAGCTATAATTTAAGTTAATTCATAGACGAAATAGTTTTGCAAATTTTCAATTTTTTAAAAGCAAGCTGTTTGAGTTATGAGTCATTGACCTATGAATCTTCAAAATGATGCCAGATTTCTTATAGACTCAATCGGTTCGCAAAAAAAATAGGATTTTTAAAGCCAGCTATTTGCGTGATGGAACTTCGAAATAATGCAAATTTTCGTGCATAGACTGAACCGGTTTCCAAAAAGTTCAAGTTCTTTCTCAAGGCAAGCTAAATGACATATGAATGTCTGAAATAATTCATGTTAATTCATAGACGGAATAAGTTTGCGAAATCTTAATTTTTTCAAAATAAGCTGTTTGAACAATGAACACCCTTGACCTATGAATATTCAAACTATGCCAGATTTTTCTTATACATTTTTTGAAGCAGGCTATTCGAGCTTCGAAGTTCTGCAATATTGTTACTTATTTATTTGTGACTGTTCTCTTGAACCCTCGGGTCGTATGTTTGTCGTGTAGGGACAGATTTGAAAGAGTGTAGAATAGCTCTGATGAATAATGTGTAAAGCTCTAAAGTGTGGGGTTCTCTGCATATAAGTGCTCTTAATCGTACTTAAAGGGGGATCGATATGAGATCGAGGGTGGGAGAATACTAAATCAATCCGCAGGGCTCAGGTATGACTTCAACTCAATTATATCATTAGATACTATTTAGGGGCTTACTAGTTTTAAAGATTGTTTTGCTGCTGATTCAAACATGAGTTAGGGATTAGGTGAAAGATGAGTGACCTTAGTTCTTCTGTGTTTAGCTTTAGTTGAATGTTGAGTTTGGAAGATAAAAAAATTTAAATTAAGTAGTTTGAAAGGGTCAAAAAAAGGATCGACACCTTGTGTCGTTAGAATACTAACTTGATGGATGGATAGGGTTGAAATTACTGAGTTACAATAGATCCAAGGAAAGCCATGATGATCTAGATTATGAAAAAAAAATTGAAAAATTTTTATGCTCAAAGATCCAAAGAGAGGCCTTGCTGATCCTGTTATTTCACAAAAACTTTAGGATCTTTGAAAGTTGAAGATCCAAAGCAAGGCCTTCATAATCTTATAAGTTTTCGAAATTAAGGTTGTAAAAGCTAAAGATCCAAGGAGAGGCCTTGATGAGCCTGTAAATTAGGTTAAATTAGTTTCTAGAGCAGAAATTTTAATTGTATTAAGGCATGTTCTCGAATTACCTAAGTCTTAAACTTTTTTGACTATTTCAGATGATGGAGTCAGAAGACAAAAAGCAAAATTTCAAGGAACTCTGAAGTTCAATGTTAATTTAAATTCATGAGAATTTAGTTTTTTGTTTATTGTTTGTTAGGTAATAACCACATAAATAAAAGTTTAATTGACTGCAGGTTTTCAGTTTTGAGGTACATGGGTTTTGATTGACGCCTAAATTGTAAATTTAATACCGTTGCGTAAAAAGTTTTCTCCTGAAATTTGTAAAGCTATTTTTATTTAATTACAAGTCTCCTTTGTTGCAGCTAAAATAATAGTATAAGTATTTGGAGAACAAACAGTTTAATTTTCAATTGCCGTCGTTTCTGTTTGTTTTTAATTTGTATTGCTGACTGGTTTTTGTCGTTTTTTGTTGGAGTTTTGTCAAAAATTGGCTCGGCTATGAGACCTGGAAAAAGTTAATGAGACGTGGAAAGAAGCTTTTTTTTAATTGCTTAATGGTTTCCAAAACAAAATAAGTAGTCGGTCTGCTCGAGACCCGTTCGTTCCACTAGAGGAGCTAAGTTCGGCTAGTTCTTCTCATAGAGCAGAGTAGTAGAAGGGTGAGGGAGAGTGGGGGGGCGGGGGGTGGTGGGTGACCCCCATGTATTAAGATAGGCTATAGAGTATCCGGTCACCCAGCTATGTATTAAGATTGGGTATAGAGTCTACAATGTATTAAGGTAGGGAATAGGTTTCCCATGTATTAAGATGGTAGGTTTCAGATGGTAAGTTTCAGAAAAATTTTTGGCGCCCGATCTTACCATGTTTTAAGATAGTGTTTAGATTTCCCATGTATTAAGATAGTGTATAGATATCCCTATGTATAAGGATTAGAAATTCCTTGTATTAACATAGGGAATAGATTTCCCAATGTATTAAGATAGGGAATGGTAAGGTTTCAGTGTGATGGTAAGAAAATAGCAAGAAAAACGGTATTTTTTGGATTTTGTGTGGAAATGTCTAGTTTTTTCGCAAAAATCTCGGCATGCGTTATGTAACTCTTGAGTGTTACATGTAGAATGTGCAATGAAGAGAATATGTTTATTGGTTCATGGTAAGTCCATGGTAAGATGTGCAAAAATTTGGAAATGCTTATAAAAAAATTGATGTTTTTTCAAAAAATTTCAAAACACGATATGATTTGATATAATTTGACTTAATAACTATTTTATTAGATGATCCTTTTTTTGAAACTGTACTCAATCTAGCTTAAACTATGCTGAGACCTACTGAAACCTTAAAAAAATTTCAAGTTTTTGGAAAAAATTGCCAAAATTTCAAAGTTTTTGGAACAAACTGCAAATTTTTGGAAAGAACTGCAAAAATATCAAGATTTTGGCTAGTTTTTTGTTGCTTTTGATCTAGTTGAATGAAAAGTTAATACGTTTAGAGTTTAAAGTTAAGCTCAAATTGTATTTCAATTGGCATCATGTTGAGACACTGATACAAAACTTTGAATAGAAAATAAAATAAAAATTATTCAAATTTAACAAAAATTTTCCATTTACATACTTTTAATTGGATATTTAACTAATTTTTTGTCCAATTCAGGGAGAATTGAAATAGGACTCTCAATACAAATGAACATTAAGAGCAATATTCCATAAAATATCTAGATTTTTCCTCCATGATTAACCCAAATTTGTACGAAAATTACAAATTCAGAGAAGTTATTCACCTTAATAGTACAAAATTTCAGATCAATGATGAAAAATGAACAGTTAATAGCTAAAATTGACTAAAAACGAGAAATTTTTCTTAAAAATTTATTCGATATTTGCTCAAATTCAACAAAATCTTCTTCATAACTGATGATTATCCTCTGTTGCTTCTGCAACATAATTTCAAAATTTTGCGTAGAAATGGTCTATTCTTTAAGGTTATTCATATTTTCTGCTTAATACATGATTCCGCTATTTAACACACTTTGCAAGAAAATTTAGTCAGAACTGGAGAATTTAGGGAGAAAATAGTATCAATCGAACGAACAATTTGCTAGCAGAGATGAAATTAGAACTGATACCGTCTGATTATTATGATAAAAATTGTAAATGTCTGCCTCAAGTTTCCCTTGTTAGGTGCTACAGTAAACTAGTTAAGCAAAAATACAACTTTTGGGATAAATATCTATCACTTTTCTGGAAAAGTAGTCATTTTTTCATGATTTTCTGTAGAAATGCTCTATGTTTTAAGGTTATTCCTGCTTTCTGCTTATTGCATGTTTTCGCTATTGAACACACTTTGCAAGAAAATTTAGTCAGAACTGTAGAGTTTAGGAGGAAAAAAGCATCAATTGAACGAACAATTTGCTGGCAAAGATGAAGTTAGAACTGATACCGTCTGATTATTACGATAAAAATTGTAAATGTCTTCCTCAAGTTTCCCTTGTTAGGTGCTACAAACTATTTAAGCATAAATACAACTTATGGGATCAATACCTATCATTTTTCTGGAAAAAAAGTAATTTTTTATATTTTTCTCTAGAAATGCTCTATGTTTTAAGGTTATTCCTGCTTTCTGCTTATTGCATTTTTTCGCTATTAAACACACTTTGCAACAAAATTTAGTCAGAACTGGAGAATTTTGGAGGAAAATAGTATCAATTGAATAAACAATTAGCTGGTAAAGATGAAATTGGAACTGAAACCGTCTGATTATTACGATAAAAATTGTAAATGTCTTCCTCAAGGTTCCCTTGATAGGCGGTACAGTAAATTATTTCAGCAAAATTACAATTTTTTGGTCAATAACTGTCGATTTTCTTGCAAAATAAATATTAAATAGGTTTTTTTTCTTATTTAAAAGGGAAGTCTCCTCAAAAATATCGAAGTGAGACAGAATCGGTGCTGGTTAAAACATTAAAAAAACATATAAAAAAAGGAGAATATAAATGTATTTATACAATTTAAGAACAAACTAGGAGCAGCTCTATTAGTTATATTCTGAAAACCTTCGGAAATACGCAAGGGAGCCTAGTTCCTAACATCTATTCTATCTAACAACTTCTAAAAGAGCGCGTCTCAAAAAATTGATTTAGCAAAGGAAATCAAGGTGCAAACTGGAACAATTGTGTAATTTTCGGATTTTTATTAAGCAAAAGAAAACTCTATATAGTTTCAAAAAATAATGTAGATCTTGAAAGCTGTTTTTGCTTTATGCTTTAAGTATCTTCTTCCAAAAGATGTCGGATTGGGTTTACTTAAAAAACAAATTATCCTCAAAACATCTAATTATATATATATAAATAGTACCTAATATATCAAATGATAACAAACTATTCTAATGATTTACCGAAAAAAAATAAATCTTTGAGAATTTTATATGGGATTTTTTTCTCATGCAGTACTTTATAAGCTAAATTTTATATCCTCAAAACATCTGATTTTTCATAAAAAATACCTTATATATCAAAGGATAACAAACTTTTCTAACGAATTACACATAAATACCAACCTTTGACACTTTTTATGTTGGAGTTTTTCTCAAAATATGGTTTATAATCTAAATTTTAGTAAAGTTATCTCAAAACTCCTAATGAATTAAATTGAGTTTCTATCTCATTTTCTCAGTTTCTGCTTCAACTTCTATCTATCAAATTAATCCAATTTGAACAAAAAATTTTATTTGAAAATTGAACTTTTGATAGAAAAATGTATCTTTCCAACGAACGTTCAACAATCCGAAGCTGAATGAATACCATGAATCTTTTGCTAAACGTCTTTAAATGATTTTCTCTACTTGATAATTTTATATTGCTGTTTCAACTCTGAATTTCTGTTTTGAAGTAAATTTTTGGTTGAGAATGATGTACATTATTATCTTCAAACTTTCAAATGTTAGCAGAAGATACATTTTCCAGGACAGCTATCAATTTTTTTTTCTAAATCGTAGACAAAAAAGCAAAAGAAAACCATAATTCTTAGTCAATCAATCCCCAATATCTGCTACGCACTATTCTATGATTACTCTTTCAATCACTAAGCAAGGAAAACTTTAAATTGGTTACTAGGTAAAACCTTTCAATAAATCAATGTTTTTATAAATATCCAGTTTTTTATAGTTTTTCAACAAATACTTAAGCACTCCTTAGCGTATGTGATTCACTTTTACTACAAATTTATCGCAACAAAATCTCCGCAAGCTTGCAACCAATGGAGTTTTTACTGTAGGTTAAAGATTTTCGGATTGATTTCCGTCGAAAGTTTCACGACAATTTGAACTCGATTGTTGCTGGTTTTACCATCAATCAGAACCTTTGAATATGACAGAACAAGAATAAAGACAAAAAACTGTAAATTTTTTACTAAAAAAATTTCAAAAATAGTGTATAGACTTTTCAGACTGAAAAATTTTTATTCAATGTATTTCCTACTATGTTTTTCTTAAAAATATATCAATTTTACCTTCTCATGAAGTGTTTTTTGAGACTGCCGAGCACATACTTTAACATTATATTGACACTGCTTCTTCTTGATATGATTAGTAAGTTCCTCGCTGCTAAATGTATAAAAGTTACAATTGGAACACTTTAAAACGTCACAGTGCTTTCGATGTCTTGACGCATCTTTACGTGTGTATTCTCTTCCACATTCAAGACATGCAATTCTTTTGTTTCTATTAGGTAACGGCATCTCAATAGGAAGAAAAAGAAAAAAAATTGGGAGATTTAGAATGTCCCAAATTTTCAGAGAAGAAAAGTTGAATAGGCTCAAAAAATGAGTAAAAGTGAATAAAAACAGCAAATTTCTAAAACATTTGTTTTTGACGTGAAAGAAAATCAGAATAGATACGCTATTAAGCCTAGCTGAAATGAAAATCATCCAATCTAACCATAGAGTTTTTAAAAATTTGCTATCAACCAATCAGAATCGAGCATTCATTTTAAGGAAATTTTTATTTTTTTCTGATACTAACCAATCATAATCGAGCTTCAATCGCCATGAAATTTTTAACAGAGTTTATGTCAACCAATCGAAACTGATTTCTACTTCTCATGGGTTCTTCAACAGTTTTGATATCGTTTGTAGATATCAAGGATTTCTTCACAGGTAGTATTTGTGATAATAACCACAAAGTATTCACAGATTTTAAAATACTTTGTAGATCAGAACCAAACTATGTTTATGAAACTTCCAATCAATCAATTTAATTTAATTTTTCTAACATAACTAATGTATAAAATTTGATACCTTAGAGAGATAAATGAGATTTCTGGTCTGGTTTATATTGCTTTTTCGATGCTGAATTCAAAATTTGAAATTTCAATCAAAATTTTTTCGATTTGTTCTATTTCTAACCAGTGAAAAGAGAAACTACCGATATATACTTTTTTGTTGCTTTCTTTCTGGTATATTGTAATAAAAACAACCGGAAGTTTTTTAAATTTGGATAGTCGATTAAAAGATAATCTGACAACTCTAGATTTTGCATTTGTATCAAATTCAAAACAGTAATCGAAATGATGTTCCTTGTCTTCAATATTTGTTTCATAGAATCTTCCATTCTTTTGTTTTTTACTGATCGACCACTCAATTTGAGTTAGTTATTCTAAATTTAAAAAAATTGTTGATAAATTTGGCAGTACTCTTCTTTTCTGAAATCTCCTCTCCATCTTTTTAACAGAATTATTGAACTTTCTGTGTTTCTATACAATTTAAAACAAATACGATCTCCATCGACGTCATCTGTCCACCACTCTTTTTGTTTTTTGTAGTAGTTCAAACTTAAAATCTGATAAATGTTCATTTCAGACATTGAAAACGCGTTTGATAGAAACATATTTCTTACTGAAATTAACAAAGAAACTTGAAAAAACTCGAATTGTTGAACCATTTTTACTTATTTTGTAATCAACATAAAGTGTATCTCCGTTATTTAGAGACTGTTTATTTTTAAGTTAATTCATGTAGCCAATCAAAACCTTAAATTAAGGCAATTGAAAACAACCAATGAAATTCAAAATTTCGAAAAGTAATGATAATGTTACAACTAACTATACAATTTGCTTGTAATGTTGTTTAAATAAGACAACTTTTACTCAATTTTTGATAAAAACATTAATTAAATAAATTTTTCTGTAATTTCCTACACAAATAGTGGAAAATCTATTGATGATTGGATAGAGCTTTATGTCAATTTTGATTAAAATTTCATGTTTTGTCTGACTTTTCCTCAGATATCCCAGCTCTAAATGGAAACTTCAATGACAAAAGATAGTTTTGAACAAACAATTTTTCAATTAACAAACATACAAAACATCACAAAGCATTAATGAGGCTTACAATTATCAACAAACAAAAAGTCTCCCAAAATTTGGGACAGTTCTTTGAATTCGTTCAAAGTATAGTTGACATAGGCAACCTGTTTTATTGCTTCATTCTCTTTTGCAGTAAAGAGTCGGTTCTAAATGTAGGGTGACTTGTTCACACTGTACTTCTTGATTGTGACACACATCCTCCTCATGTTGTATGTTGCTATTTCATATACACTTTTACAGATCTCCAGCTCCTGATCCATAGTTGATTCTTTGCCAGGTTTGGCTTCATATATAGGTACGAGTCCAAGGTTTTCAGCATCGTGAATAACAGTATTCCGGATTGTCGATAATGCTTCACCTTCTTTTTCACTAAGATAGACTTGTTGGGACTTTTCAAATTCTCCCAAATCGTTAATTTTTAATAGTTGAAAGCAGGGTTCAAAATAAAATTTCCCCTTGTAGGATTTTTGGAACCAAACAAATCTTCCAATTCTTGTTTGATTTTTTGAAAACTCAATATAATTGGGACTAGTGTCTTTTCTTGAGTACCTTTTTGAAGAACAGACTGATCAGATCAACAGAAATCAGAAAATTGATTTTGAGATTAATTGAAAATTGAAGTAAAATATATGACTCATCATGATTTCCATTTATGGAAGTAATATCAAATAAGGAAAGTTTTGTTTGAAATTTACATATACCGAAATCACGTGGGCGTGACTTCTCCTATATAAATCCACAATTCTCAGCAAAAATCATTCTTCCCAATGGCTGCTGCTATGTGTCAAGCTCTTCCCAGCTTTTATTCAGATTATTGTAAAAAATCACTATTTATTTCCGTTTCCAGTGATTTTTACGAAAAATACATAGTAACACAGGATTATTGTGTCTCTACCCACAACTCTTTATGTTCTTTGGAAAATTGTAAGTTCCATTTGGTTTTAATAGGAATATCTCTTAGCCAAATTTTTCAGAGATTAGATAAATATGTATACATATATCAAGAAACTGACTGTCTTTACACTTTGTTCAAACACAGATTCTATTCAAGTATTGTTACGTCAAGTGGAGAAGTGTTCAATCAGCTTAGACGAGCTGTTCAACATAACTTACGATGGAGAGGAGCCGAAAAGATGCCTAGTATTGCAAAGAAACGACTAATTCGGAAACAATTCAAGAGACATTATTTATGTTCCAACCAGAAACTGGTTTCCACACAAACTCTTGGTTCAGCGTTTCTGGATAGAATTCGAAAAATTCAAAACTCAAAATATGAACCTGATTTGTTCAAGATTATTGATTGCTTTATTGATTGTCATGGTTCTGTGCATAGTGATTGTCTAAGCTTTGTGATAAGGTAATCAATTGTTTTCAAATGTGCTCTTCAAAGTTTACATTGATAAATCATAAAAACAAAGGTTTGGTTCAGGAGCACTTTATTCAAATAATAAAAAACCAATTTACAATTCAATGGGAAACTTGACAAAATGTGTAAAAAATCAAAAAATGAGTTAATTTTTGAGTTCCTTGTCACTTTCTTCTTCATGTGCCACACCATGTTTCCTTCTAAACAGAGCTAAGTTATCCTGTTGAACCTTCAATTTTTCTTTCTTGTACCTTCTATCACGAATTGTTTCAATTTTTCGCCAATCATGTAGGGAAATTCTTAAGCGACTGAAACACTTCTTCAGATCTCTGTAGAAGATGTCAAATTCAACCATTTTTTCAAAAATAGTCATTTGTAGTAAATGTCCACTTGTAAGCAAATGAAAACTATTTCCGTATCCCAGATCCACAACTTCATCAAAATATTTTTCATTTGAATCATATGAAAACCCGTCTCGAGTTCTCTCCATTCCGAAAGATCTATGATAATTTGCTCACTAGCGTGGGACATTTTATTAAATTTGAGAATCTTGACAGTTTCGGTGACAATTTCAAACTGGATGCAGTAACTCGCTCGTTCTATTATGATTGGTTTCGAAGTTTGAGATAGATTTCCGTTTCTTCTAAAAATGTTTCTCATGTCGGTAAAATGAACTGAACTGTGGGAGATTTTCAAATGAAAAGAAATATATATTTTTTCACCTGTAGATTTTGCTGAATTTCTCATAAAAAAGCTGAACTCCAAAAATTTTGCAACACTCGATTGACTTTAATTGTTTATAAAGGATTTTGTAAAATAAGAATTTTTTGTTGACTAAGATTTTTCAAGACGGAAGAGTTTCATTGAAAACTATTCCTATTATTTACAACCCTGGTTGCGTATCGTTTTTTTTTTAAATTTAAAAAACTAGAAAAATAACTAAAACCCACAAATTTTTTTCATCAACGTCATCACCTTAAAGTTAGTTCTGGAATTTTGATTGGTTAAATTTAAGTGATTATTTCTAAAATTTAGAAGATTGAGGAAAATTTAGATGTTAATGTGTAATGACTTTTTATACAATTCAAGGATTTAATCTGTAGATTCTAAAAATTAGAAGATTGTAGAATTTAATGAATAATGACGTCATTTTCTCAGGTGGAATTACTTTTTTATTACCTAAATATTCCAAAAGACACCTTCCTAGCTTTGTTGAGGAATCATGTCAGACCCTCTGAGTGGCTTTTTCAAACAGTTTTTCTTAAGATAATTGAATATTCGTTACAAGAATTTTGTCAAAAATAATTTTTTCTAGCCTGAACAGTTTTTAACATATAAAAATAAATAAAGTCTTTTACGTATACCTATCTAAGAATTTTTTTTTTGGTAAATTACACGTTTTTTCTTGGTTTTTTCAAAAATTATGTTGAATTTTTATTTTCATTTCTAAAATGATAAGGCAAAAAACGCAAAACTTTGATGTAAAAAGCATGTTGACTTATTGCTTAGAAAACTTCTAATACATTGGTTTTCAGTTGTTTCTGATCAACAGACATGCAAAAATTAGGATTCTGTAGGATTTATTTTTGAATAAAAATTTCATAAAGATTAGCAATTAACTGTGCAAGAAAAATTGTAATGATTTATTTCGGCAAGATGGGAAAAGTGTTTCAATTTTTTGAAGCGTATGCGAAAATTGTTTCACTTTTTTGAAAAAAATGCAAAAATTGTTTCAATTTTTTTGACAAATTGCGAAAAGTGTTTTAATTTTTTTGACAAAATGCAAAAAATGTTTCAGTTTTTTTGACAAAATGCGAAAAGTGTTTTAATTTTTTTTACAAAATGCGAAAAATGTTTCAATTTTTTTTGACAAGATGCGAAAAGTGTTTCACTTTTTTTGACAAGATTCGAAAAGTGTTTCACTTTTTTCCTACAAATGCGAAAAGTGTTTTACTTTTTTCGACAAAATGCGAAAACTGTTTTACTTTTTTCGATAAAATGCGAAAAGTGTTTCAATTTTTTTGACAAAACGCGAAAGTGTATCAACTTTTTCGATAAAATACAAAAAGTGTTTCAATTTTTTTGACAAGATGCGAAAAGTGTTTCAACTTTCTTTGACAAGATGCGAAAAGTGTTTCAATAAATATGACAATTTGGGAAAAGTCTTTCGTTTTTTTTTTGACGAAATGCGAAAAGTGTTTCAATTTTTCTACAAAGTGCAAAAAGTGTGTACAATATGCAAAAACCATTAGGTAACTTTTAACAAGTGTACGGCTTTTCTAGCGTTTTTTCCGAATATGTGTACAAAAATTATTCGAGTTTCTTAACATATGTGCAAGTTCGGAGTGCTAAATTAGGTTTTAATTGTTTTTAAATAGTTTACTCTGAACCTCTCAACTATTCTCATAAGTAAAAGGAAATTGAAGAAATTAATTCAATACCAAACAACAATTATTTACAAAAACATTTAATCAAAGAGCTGTCGAGCAGCAGAAGAGTTCTGTAGGTTCTCTATAGAACGCAGAGCTGGACGATGTTCCATTGCTGGTGGTTGTTGTGGAGCCGGAGGCGTCATTGTTTCTGAGAAACACTCATCTTCATCTATTGTGATGGGGTTTTCGGCTGATCCCGCCTCCTCCCAAGGAAAAAGGAAGTCGTCGACTGGTTGAGCTACAAGTCTTGAGTCAGGAATCTCGGGTTAGTTCATTCCCACATGATCAGAAACTTCCTCCATCATTTGCATTTCTTCAAGTTGGTTCTCTGTCATGGGAACTTGTGTCATATGATGTTCGCTGAAATCCCTTCGCATCACTTCCACCATGTGCCAGACTTAGATTGGGATGTCCATTCGTGCCAGAAAAAACTCCAGAGACTGTTTCTCGCACTTGAATTTGTACTAGATCATGCGAAAATTCTACAGAGTACATGAGATTGCTGTTTTGCACTGAGAAGATCATTTTGAGCAATAAACTGAGTTAAAGAATAAAAACAAGAAAGAGTTGAAAGAGGAGGTAGCTGACGGAAGATAAGTTGAAATTAAGGTATTTAGAGCTGAGAGAGGAGGTAGTTGACGGTAGTTAAGTTGAAAATAAAAAGAAAATAAAAAGGGTACCTTCAACTCGAATGTGTGGTTTTAACCAATCAGAATTGATTTTCCTTATTTGGATTGTAGTCGTGTCTAATCAGATTTCAGCTTCCTTTTATGGGATTCTTGAATAAAAAACCGTCCAATCGGAAACAAAGCTTCATTTTGGGTATTGTCGTTTCCAATCACAAAAATGTTCATTTTTGTTCTAGTTGTCGTATCCAATCAGAGAAATGTTCAAGGACTCAAATCTTCCAAATAAGTAAAAATAAACACAAAAGCAAATGCAAAAAATAAATGACCAAAAGTTGTTTGCAGTAAAAGAAAAGAAATATTGCTGATATAAGTGACAAAAGAAAGAAAACAACAAAAATGTATCTATCGGTAACTTCTCTTTTCACTGGTTGGAAATAGAACAAATCGAAAACATTTTGATTGAAATTTCAAATTTTGAATTCAACATCGAAAAAAGAGTATAAACCAGACCAGAAATCTCATTTATCTCTCTAAGGTATCAAATTTTATACATTAGTTATGTTAAAAAAAATCAATTAAATTGATTGATTGGGAAGTTTCATAAACATAGTTTGGTTCTGATCTACAAAGTATTTTAAAATCTGTGAATACTTCATTCTGATTGGTTATTATCACAAATACTACCTGTGAAGAAATCCTTGATATCTACAAACGATATCAAAACTCTTGAAAAACCCATGAGAAGTAGAAATCAGTTTCGATTGGTTGACATAAACTCTATTAAAAGTTCCATGACCATTGAAGCTCGATTATGATTGGTTGGTATCAGAAAAAATTAAAAATTTCCTTAAAATGAATGCTCGATTCTGATTGGTTGATAGCAAATTTTTAAAAACTCCATGGTTAGATTGGATGATTTTAATTTCAGCTAGGCTAAATAGCGTATCTATTCTGATTTTCTTTCACGTCAAAAACAAATGTTCAAGAAATTTGCTGTTTTTATTCACTTTTACTCATTTTTTGAGCCTATTCAACTTTTCTTTTCTGAAAATTTGGGACATTTTTTTTCCCATTTTTTTCTTTTTCTTCCTATTGAGATGCCACCTAATAGAAACAAAAAAATTATATGTCTTGAATGTGGAAGAGAATACACACGTAAAGATGCGTCAAGACATCGAAAGCACTGTGACGTTTTAAAGTGTTCCAATTGTAACTTTTATACATTTAGCAGCGAGGACCTTACTAATCATATCAAGAAGAAGCAGTGTCAATATAATGTTAAAGTGTGTGCTCGGCAGTCTCAAAAAACACTCCAACAGAAGGTAAAATTGATATATTTTAAAGAAAAACATAGTAGTAAATAGATTGAATAAAAATTTTTCACCTTGTCTGAAAAGTCCATACACTATATTTGAAATTTTTTTAGTAAAAATTTTACAGTTTTTTGTCCTTATTCTTGTTCTGTCATATTCAAAGGTTCTGATTGATGGTAAAACCAGCAACAATCGAGTTCAAATTGTCGTGAAACTTTCGACGGAAATCAATCCGAAAATCTTTAACCTACAGTAAAAACTCCATTGGTTGCAAGCTTGCGGAGATATTGTTGCGATAAATTTGTAGTAAAAGTGAATCACATACGCTAAGGAGTGCTTAAGTATTTGTTGAAAAACTATAAAAAACTGGATATTTATAAAAATATTGATTTATTGAAAGGTTTTACCTAGTAACCATTTTAAAGTTTTCCTTGCTTAGTGATTGTAAGAGTAATCATAGAATAGTGCGTAGCAGATATTGGGGATTGATTTACTAAGAATTATTGTTTTCTTTTGCTTTTTTGTCTACGATTCAGAAAAAAAATTGATAGCTGTCCTGGAAAATGTATCTTCTGCTAACATTTGAAAATTTCAAGATAATAATATACATCATTCTCAACCAAAAATTTACTTCAAAACAGAAATTCAGAGTTGAAACAGCAATATAAATATATCAAGTAGAGAAAATCCTTTAAAGACGTTTAGCAAAGGATTCATGGTATTCATTCAGCTTCGGATTGTTGCATTTTTCCATCAAAAGCTCAATTTTCAAATAAAATTTTTTGTTCAAATTGGATTAATTTGATAGATAGAAGATGAAGCAGAAACTGAGAAAATGAGATAGAAACTCAATTTAATTCATTAGGAGTTTTGAGATAACTTTACTAAAATTTAGATTATAAACCATATTTTGAGAAAAACTCCAACATAAAAAGTGTCAAAGGTTGGTATTTATGTGTAATTCGTTAGAAAAGTTTGTTATCCTTTGATATATAAGGTATTTTTTTATGAAAAATCAGATGTTTTGAGGATAGTTTTTGTAAAGTAAACTCAATCCGACATCTTTTGGAAGAAGATACTTAAAGCATAAAGCAAAAACAGCTTTCAAAATCTACATTTCATTATTTTTTTAAACTATAGTTTTTTTTGCAAAATAAAAATCCGAAAATTACACAATTGTTCCAGTTTGCACCTTGATTTCCTTTGCTAAATCAATTTTTTGAGACGCGCTCTTTTAGAAGTTTTTAGATAATGTAGATGTTAGGAACTAGGTTCCCTTGCGTATTTCCGGAGGTTTTCAGAATATAACTAATAGAGCTGCTCCTAGTTTGTTCTTAAATTGAAAAAAATACATTTATATTCTCCTTTTTTACATGTTTTTTTTTAATGTTTTAACCAGCACCGATTCTTTCTCACTTCAATATTTTTGAGGAGACTTCCCTTTTAAATAAGAAAAAAAACCTATTTAATATTTATTTTGCAAGAAAAAATCGATAGTTATTGACCAAAAAATTGTAATTTTGCTGAAATAATTTACTGTACCGCCTATCAAGGGAACCTTGAGGAAGACATTTACAATTTTTATCGTAATAATCAGACGGTTTCAGTTCCAATTTCATCTTTACCAGCTAATTGTTCATTCAATTGATACTATTTTCCTCCAAAATTCTCCAGTTCTGACTAAATTTTGTTGCAAAGTGTGTTCAATAGCGAAAACATGCAATAAGCAGAAAGCAGGAATAACCTTAAAACAGAGCATTTCTAGAGAAAAACATAAAAAAATGACTTTTTTTCCAGAAAAATGATAGGTATTGATCCCATAAGTTGTATTTTTGCTTAAATAGTTTATAGCACCTAACAAGGGAAACTTGAGGAAGACATTTACAATTTTTATCGTAATAATCAGACGGTATCAGTTCTAATTTCATCTCTGCTAGCAAATTGTTCGTTCGATTGATACTATTTTCTCCCTAAATTCTCCAGTTCTGACTAAATTTTCTTGCAAAGTGTGTTAAATAGCGGAATCATGTATTAAGCAGAAGGTAAGAATAACCTTTAAGAATAGACCATTTCCTCGCAAAATTGTGAAATTATGTTGCAGAAGCAACAGAGAGATAATCATCAGTTATGAAGAAGATTTTGAATTTGAGCAAATATCGAATAAATTTTTAAGAAAAATTTATCTCGTTTTTAGTCAATTTTAGCTATTAACTGTTCATTTTTCATCATTGATCTGAAATTCTGTACTATTAAGGTGAATAACTTCTCTGAGTTTGTAATTTTTGTACAAATTTGGGTTAATCATTGATCAAAAATCTAGAAATTTTATGGAATATTGCTCTTAATGTTCATTTGTATTGAGAGTCCTATTTCAATTCTCCCTGAATTGGACAAAAAATTAGTTAAATATCCAATTAAAAGGTTGTAAATGGAAAATTTTTGATAAATTTGAATAATTTTTATTTTATTTTCTTAAAAATTACGGTTATTTTCACTATCTTCCACAAGTTTCAATTTCAATTCAGCTTTTATGAGCTTTCTTGTTAATGTTGAGAGCACTATATAACCCGCTTTGTTACTCAAACAAGGCTTAAATTTATCGTATTTCAATTTTTTGTGAGAAAAATTTGGAAAATTCCATATGTCTATTCAAAGTTTTGTATCAGTGTCTCAACATGATGCCAATTGAAATACAATTTGAGCTTAATTTTAAACTCTTAACGTATTTACTTTTCTTTCAATTAGATCAAAAGCAACAAAAAACTAGCCAAAATCTTGATATTTTTGCAGTTATTTCCAAAAACTTGCAGTTTGTTCCAAAAACTTGAAATTTTTGCAATTTTTTCCAAAATTTTTTAAGGTTTCAGTAGGTCTCAGCATAGTTTAAGCTAGATTGAGTACAGTTTCAAAAAAAGGATCATCTAATAAAATAGTTATTAAGTCAAATTATATTAAATCATATCGTGTTTTGAAGTTTTTTGAAAAAATATCAATTTTTTTATAAGCATTTCCAAATTTTTGCACATCTTACCATGGACTTACCATGAACCAATAAACATATTCTCTTCATTGCACATTCTACATGTAACACTCAAGAATTACATAACGCATGCCGAGATTTTCGCGAAAAAACTAGACATTTCCACACAAAATCCAAAAATACCGTTTTTCTTACTATTTTCTTACCATCACACTGAAACCTTACCATTCCCTATCTTAATACGTTGGGAAATCTATTCCCTATGTTAATACAAGGAATTTCTAATCCTTATACATAGGGATATCTATACACTATCTTAATACATGGGAAATCTAAACACCATCTTAAAACATGGTAAGATCGGGCGCCAAAAATTTTTCTGAAACTTACCATCTGATACCTACCATCTTAATACATGGGAAACCTATTCCCTACCTTAATACATTGTAGACTCTATACCCAATCTTAACACATAGCTGGGTGACCGGATACTCAATAGCCTATCTTAATACATGGGGGTCACCCACCAACCCCCACTCTCCCTCACCCTTCTACTACTGAGCAGTTTCGGATATAAAATACGCCGTCTGTTCGTCACACTGTCTTATTTTTGGCCGATTAGATTTGTGCAACTTTTTAGTCTACTGCCAATTTTGATTTTATATTCCCTGTTCTCACTAGATCCAGCGATATACTGGCCTTTTGCAAAGGTAGAGGAAAGAAAAAAAGTAACACTTTTTTCAAAGACACAATAGAATATTTCATAAAATGTGGATATGAGATAACTGATTGAAATTGAAGATCATATACTCCTATCTGAAAACGATAAAAATTTTACTCTATTTTAAGCCGGAAAAAACTTGAATCAGAAACGTTTAAGCTGAAAAACCAAAAAAAATCCTTCAAACGAATTTGGAGCAACAAGCCGCAAAAACTAGGATGTGCTTGGCATCATATGGTTTGCAGCTTACATCGATTTTTATACTCAGGCATGTTCCAAAAAAGTTACTGTAAATGAAGTTTTCCAGATTTTTTGGTACTGTTGGTATAAATCGACTGTTTCAAAAGTTTAGAAGTAACATCTGCCACCAATTTGCATTGTTGAAAACCGCCTATGTCGTGGATTTTGAGCGATTTAGTTGACAGTAAATTTTCTATTAGCCTCAACCTAAAAAAAACCTAAATAACCTCCAAATGCATTCTCACTATCAGACCAAAAAGGTTTTCCATCTTTTCGGAGGACCATAGACAATCATTAGACTCTCAACTAGCTTGGTTTCATGTGGTTTTTGTCTGCAATGTTTTTTGTTCAAGTTATGATCCAAACGTCACTGAAAGTGAAGTTGTCCATCAAAGAACTTGAATTATCACGAAAATGAAATAACAATTTTAGCAAACAGTGCCTTAAATTATAGAATATTTCGAAAAACGAAGTTTAGACACTCTTATTTCTTTCAGAGACAAAGTACATTTATCAATCGTGCTCAAAATGTAGTGATTAAAACGAGTTGTTCTTTATGATACACGGGAAAGAGTTTATGAGATATCAAATCAATGGGAAACACTGACTTTCTTGCAGTTGGCTCAGCAATATATCCGAAAGGCAACAGCTCTGGATTGTCAATTTCATGATCTAATTATTGAAGATTTTTCAGAATTTTAAAATTTTCGAATGATCAGCACTCAACCAAGGAAATGAAGAAATCAATGCGTCCAATAAATATGATACCATTAACGCCGATAGCTACGCAGTTCTCTTCGCCTGAGCATCGATTGCACGCACAGAAATTGATATAAAACTTTGAAACGTCACGGAAGAAGTTTTGCTGTCTGGATATGGCTCCCTGACTGATCTGACTTCATCTGTTTCTAATAAACAAAAATTATTTTTGAAAAAAAAAATGGTCGTTCAAGAAAAAATAGCCAAATTATGCCAATCTTCATGTATGATTGCTTTACTTAAAACCTTAAATCTGATATATCTGGTTGCAAGTATACTACAATGATTGATAGTTCCAGTAAATGTAGACAACAGGTAATGATTTGCATTTTCGAACATGGAAGCAGACGTTGTCCAAAGAGGCCCAATTAGTTCAGTTTGCCAGCCGAGATATTGGAGAAGGTGGTAATTTTAATGGCCAAAATTATCCCCTTTATTTTTTGTAACATACTTTTGCAAAATTCAAATAACAAGGCACCACAGAAGCGGCTGTGTTAATTAGTTTCGTTCAACGTTCTCATCGCAAGAAACAATTTATTAAGTTTTCGTGATCGCGCTTTAGGACTGACAGGGAAAAATGAGAAGTGAACAGACGACGCAAAATTTTCATTCGTTTGCCTTGAAAAGCGCGCGGTCTTCAAGCGATCGAACTGTTCTTTCGAATTCATGTGGCGTTTTGATTTGACTTATACGCTCGTTAGCATCAATTTTGGAACTCTGTGGCAATCTTGTACAAAGAAACCCAGTGAAGTTGTTCAAGAACTGATGCTTGGCATCAATAGGTGCAGTAAGAGACAATTGTGGTATTACGGAAAAAAATTTACTCGCCCTCAAAAATCCTTAAATTTTTTTTTCGTCATCTAAAACTTCATTTTTCTGATTTTTAGTTTCTCTCTATTTCTGTTCAGGGCTGCCTGTGAGGAATTCTAAAAAGACTCAGTTGTTTAAGTAACTATTTTAAAGTAATGAGAGTAATCATGCCGGTCATTTACTTTTTGCACCCATAGAATTCGTTACTCTTTCATGTTTAGAATGGCGTTTTTCGCTCTGAGATCCACTACAAAAAAATTGATTCGAATCGCAAAAAAAATCCCTGTGTCCGGTATCAATTCTGCAAAGATCTCTAAATTCAAATTCAAATTTTTCGAAAACTTTGAAATTGGGCTTTCCGCTACCATAATAAACATTTGCTAGAACCATATCATAGTTCGCTCGTTTGATCAGGGGCGAATCCAAAATGACTAACCACAGTTCCATAAGAATTGTACTTAAAAAGTCATTGAGTTTTGCTCCATCGCTCTTGATAATTATCCTTATAGGAACGCATTCTCTTTCAAAAACGAGCGGTTCTAAGAGAAATTCGTCATCGAATGACTTTTTGGCTGAGTACCTTATGGTTCTATCTGTTCTATGATTAAATTTTAGAGACTTTTAAGTTAGTTTTATGTAAACGATGTAACCCTTTCTGTGTTCCTCACTTAAGCTTTTGGAATCCACAAACAATTCCGGAATCCACAAACAGTTTTGGGCAGTACAGTGTTTTAGCTAATTGTCCATGGAGTCCAAAACAGCAAAGAAGGTAAAATCAATTGGCAAATTCGCTGATTCCGCGCCAAATCTGATTTTGGATGGTTGCGGAATCCACTTACAATTCGCAAAACATACAGTTGGCCTCGTAATATATGGGGAAATGTATGACTAGCGGTTTTGATAGCAAAAAAAAACTTGTATGATTAGCGGTTTTTCATATAGGAGATTTTGTCTGATTACCGGTTTTCTATGCATGGGAAACTGTATGGTGAGCGGTTTTCCATATATGGAAAGTTGCATGACAAGCCATTTTCCATACATAGTAATAAGTATAATTAGCGGTTTTCCGTATATGGGAAATGTATAATTAACGGTTTTCGATGCATAGGAAATTGTATGATAGGCGGTTTTCCATATAAGGGAAAAAATGTTACCGTTTTTTCCATACATGGTGGTTTGTAAGAATAGCGGTTTTCCATATATGGGATATCGTATGATTAGCGGTTTTACATATAAGAAAAATTAATGACTAATGGTTTTCAGTTCAAGAAAAACTGTATGATTACCGTTTTTTCATATATAAGAACTCTTATGATTAGTGGTTTTCCATATATACGACACTATCTAAGTGTTTTTCCATAGATGGTAGTTTAAAAGAATATCGGCTTTCCATATAAGGGGTACCGTATGACTAGCGGTTTTATATAAAAGAAAAATTGTATGACTAGCGATTTTCAGTTCAAGAGAAACTGTATGGTTACCGTTTTTTCATACATAAGAACTCATGATTACCGCTTTTCCATATATACGACACCACCTAGGCGTTTTTCCAAATATGGTAGTTTAAAAAGAATAGCGGTATTCCATAAGTGGGGTATCGTATGAGTAGCGGTTTTATATACGGAAAAATGTATGATTCGCGGTTTTCCAGTTTTGAGAAGGTGTACGATTGCCGATTTTTCATATATACGAACTTGTATGTTTAGTGGCTTTTCATATTTGGGAAATTGTATGAGTGGCAGTTTTCCATGTATGGGATGATTAGCAGTTTTCCACCGGGGATTATGCCTTATTAAGTATAAGTTTCATTAGACCCTTAACTTGTTTGCCTGATTAGACCTCACATGTTTGGCGGTGAGTGCCAGCTGTTCACTCCATTCTAATTTGTTCATGCCCACCGGGTATCCACTGAAGCTCTCCCTGTTCCGGTCCCTCCACTTGAGTCCATTCCGCCACCTGTTGTGCGAGTTCAGGGCACGTCTCCTCTGCTGATATGTGAGGCCATCCGGTCCAATATCTGCTTCAGTAGCTAAAAAGTTGAATACTCATATTAGCTCCCACCAATTCGTAATTGAAGCATTGAGATGGGGCCAGTACAAACAGTTATATAGAGCAAAAGTGGCGCAAAGTGCTTTTAGACATTCTGGAACCTGATCTAAACTACATTTTATGATTGGATAATTTAGATATTTTACCAATGTAAAGTATTTAATATTAACCAATCATGATCCATCTAACTAACAACCCACTTATTTGTAAGTGCTGAAGTTACTTGTAATTTCAGCACCAGAGAGATTTGAATTTAACTTAGAAATTAGTTGGACTCTCCCGAGCACTTCAGCAGCCGAAATAAACCAGTATACCCTAGATCTATTGAGCCTAGCAGAGACTAGTTAAACAACCTGAGACTAGATAGTATAAGAGTAAGATTAGGATCGGTATTAGACTAAGAAGTTGCACGAATCTATCCGGCCGAAAATAAGATAGCGTGACGAGCAGACGGTGTACCCTATCCGAAATTACTCTATGAGTTAACCAACTCGAGCCTAACTCATCTGGTGCGACCATAAGTCTCGAACAAGACCTTAATAGCTTAGAATTAACCAAAATAGATTAGAAATTAGACAAAAACATTTACAAAATGTTATACGACAATAATTTAATCGAAATGTCTCTACGACTCAATAGATCAGAGCCAATATTCCGAACCATAACAGAACTACCCGGAATTGGAAGAAGACCTCGAACCAGAGACGACATACGACAAAGTAGAAACTTGCCATATAGCTATATGATAGTTAGGCAAAAACCAGAACAAACTTTTATATTTAGAATACTACTGGCAATGAATTTAGATTTTCATTTGCAAACATAAAACCTTGAAGTTAATCTTCAAAATCATTTCAGGCGCTAAACAAAATTATTAATATACAATAACGATTGATAAAAAGATCTAAGATCGTTTTCCTAAAACTCTGCAGTAATATACAAAACATGTTTGAAAAATATTTATTGAAAAATAAAAAATAAAAATTAGTAGCATGACAATAAATGGTTAGTAATCATAAATCATCCTGTTGTTCCAGCTCCATCACCTAAAACATAACAGCAATCATAAACCCACTAATATCATCAAAACACTAAATCTTTCCTTTACACACATTTAAAATTTTATTAAAACTTAAATTCAGCTAATTTTAAAACCAGATCATCAAGGCTTATCCTTGGATCTTAAATCATTTTCTACTTAATTTAATTTCAAATTTGATCATCAAGGCTTATCCTTGGATCAAACAGAACAACTTTGTTCTCCCCCACCCACTTAATTAGTGTCTAACGACCTCAAACGTCGATTCACTACCCAACCCTTTCTAAAGACCTAAGACTAATAGAAATTTTTAAACAAAACTAATCATTCAAATTAGGATAAATAGTGAAGAACTTCGGTTATTCATCCTTCACTTGACCCCCCCTCTTACCAGACCCAGGATAAATCTTAGACTTAGTAAGTTTAAAATAGTATCTAACGAACTACTCGCGTTCTAATTATACCTGAACCTTGTGGATCGATTTACTATTCTCCAACCCTTGAACACAATCACTACCCCTAAGTAAGATTAAGTAAGTTAACACCTTAACTTATACTAGCCACGAGAAAGTAAAAAATCATTCTTCGGAATCGATATACTTTTCTCTCCAACCCTGAACAAACAGACCCAGGTTAAGCTAACCAAAAAATCGTAAGAACTAACAGTTTAAGAAAATAGAAACCATTTAACAACCTTTTGCATCCGTCATCCTAAACCTTATGTCATTTAAAAACCTAGGAAATAAACAAACAATCGTTTTACACAATTGTGAAATAGATAACAAAAAATACGATCTTGTAATCACACCTCATACACAAACAGTTGGATACATTCGAACAAAACGACAAACACTAAAAAGAAAAATAATAACGAAACAAAGACAAATAACACGAGCAAGATTTTCAAAAAATCGAAACGCATTTTCAGAATCAGAAACCAACAGTTTAGACGAACTTTACAAACTAAAAGAATCAATAGATAAAAATTGCCCACTTCACGATCAATTATATTTCTCTGACTCAGAAACAACTTCAAATTCATCAAAAAGAGGAAAAAGAAGAATAAAAAAGCAGTATAAACACAAACCAGTACATTTATACAATTGGAATCAACCAATTCGACACATTAATAATTACATATTAACAGTCATCGAACGAAAAAATGAGCTCAACGCACACCCCAGGTGAAGAAAGTCCAGATGATGATGAAATCTTTCCTTTTATAGTAGATGCAACCACTGATAGAGGACAGCATATATTTTGCAAAAATTTACTATTAAATTTATTTGAACCCGGAATCAGTCCATGTAAAACAGAGTTCCCAGATGTAAAAATCAAAAGACAAATCATAGACCACTACTTAAAAGATATATGCAACATAACACAACAGTATGGAATCTACTCCATAGAATTCACCTCACCAAACCATAATAATAGAAAATATACAATTCAAACAGACGATCTTGATTTAGAATTTTCAAAAGTTTTTTCAGAATATATAAAAAGCATCCAATATCATAACTCACAAAGAGCAAACTCCATATTCACCAATGAAGTTTTCGCAATAATATATAGTTATATTTCGATATTAGAAAACGAAATCCCAATAACAAATGTCTCACCGACAGAAACATCTAAACATTTGAAAGTACGACATGAAATCACACTACTCTCTAGTTATTTAAACATCATTAAAGAAAATTTCACGAAAGACGACGTTTCACAACATACAAAACACGATCTACAAAAAATTTTGGCATGGTTCATAATAGATTATTTCACACACAATATTGATTTAATTGCACAAGCAAGAAAAAATTTTAGACCCCAAAACTCGAACGATGATACCGCTATCACAGAACAATCAGATTATGTTTGGGACCCCGAATGGTCTCATCCCGCATTTATAAGCTTCCCACAAACAATCTCAAGTCAAGCAATAAGTACGATATCTTACATAAGAGATTATGTAAAAGTAATACCATTAACCATTGATGCAACACCATTAAACTATAATACATTTTTGCCCGATACACAAAATAATAGTTTAAACTCTACAGTTATACACAATGAAAACCTCAATGGAACTAGGAATCTTACTCAACAAGATATCCAGACACCATCACACTTCATAAATGAAGAAATTGTACACACAACAACTACACAACAAAGTATTTCACCAATACGCCCAAATTTAACAACACCAAGAAATACAAATCCTTCACAAACACAGGTAACCTTACAATCAACCGTTAAACCTTCGGTTGCCCCTAAATATTCACATATGGATTACCAAACATACAGACCCATGACAATACCATCAAAAACACGCAAAACATTCACTAGAAACAACTTTACAGACCATAATTATAATTATACACATCCCTCAAAAACATATAACCAACCACAAAGAAATTTTAACCAATATACAAGATCTCGAAATTGGGATAACCCAATGACCCAACCTAATTCAATAAATTTCAAAACAAATCCTCCACAGGATCACAGTGAAAATTACCCATTTTTTCAACAAAATAAAAATAAAAAACAAACATCTTATCAAATGGATTATTTATCCTCAGATGATGATTTCTTACAACCAGATATATTTGCACCAAATACTCAAGAATATCGTAGACAAGGAATACAGAGAACACGTACAAATCATAGAAATTTTTCTCCACAACCAATAGATGCACAACATCAACAACCAATTCAACAACAAAATCTAATTAATACACAATCTTTTCAACCAATTCAACAACAAAATCCAATGACTGCACACTCGTATCAACCATCACAAATGCAAAATGAAATACCACTCCCATATTATCTCCAACAACATGAAATAACAAGAAACCAACTTTCAAATTTTTCTCAAATGCCAAATGCAGCAGAATCATTACAAATGACAATGAATCCATACCTTATGGGTGGATCATCAATAACATCAAACAAACCTTTAATGGTTTTCACAGGAACAGACCCTGAATACTCTGTAGAAGATTATTTAAATGCAGTAACAGCAAACCTGATTTTAAACATTGGACCTGAACCAATTAATACGCCACTACATCAAAATTGGATACATCGACGCACAGCGTTAATACAAACAACCTTAGATGGCGCAGCCCAAAAATGGTTTTCAGTACTACCTCTAGAAATAAAATCAAACTGGAAAAGGTTTACACAAGAATTTTCAAAAATGTTTGACTCCGAAAGAAACAAACAACAACAAAGAGTTTTATGTAATGAAATTCGCAGATTACCAAACGAAACCATCAAGCAAATAGCAGTACGAATCGAAACACTAGTTCGAAAAGCATATTCATTAAATACACATGACTATAAAAACACAAAGATGACAGAAATCTTAATGATGACCTTAACACCACAATTAAGGAAAATAGCAATAAAAAAGAGAGCATCCCATCCTTCTTCAATTCGAGAACCCGATTTAGATTTTCGAAAACTAGTAGACAAATTAGAACAAGCAGAAATCACGATGAAACTAGAAGAAACGGAAAATCTGAAATTACAATACGTTAACAGAATTGAAACGACTCCCACTAATATTAATAATATACAGGAATCAGAGACAGACCTCGTTGAAAAAATCACTGAAATACTCAATATTTACGAAAAGAACCCAAACTTTAAAGGCAAACCATCTTTCAAAAAATGGTGTAATTATTGCCGACGATACGGACATAGTATTTCCGAATGTAGACAAAAACAGCAAGACAATCAAAATAAACCTCAAAAATATAAAGAACCAAATAAATCATTCTATCAATACATGAAAAAAGATCAAAATCTACCGAACAAAACAGTCTACAGCAACAACAGTTCAGGAAAACCACTCCCGAACAATACAAATTATACAAGAAATCAATCACCATATAACTCAAGTTATAGAGGAAGATCACCAGAACGAAGAAACACGAATAATTCATCACAAAATCACTACAATAGACCAAATAGTCGAAATAACTACTCCAGATCAAATTCAAATACACAACGATTTGTTTCTAGATCTAATTCCCAATCAAGAAATAACTACTATCCAAACAACCAATCACGAAATTCATCATACAATAGGAATAGAAACTACTCCTATAATCGAAATAGAAGTTATTCAAACAACCGAAACCAGAATTACCCGAACAATCAATCAAGGAATAACTCATATAATAGATCGAACTATAACAGACCAAACAATAATTACCAAAACAGATCGCGAAATAATTCACAAAATCGACACTCAAGTTATAATAATCGTTATAGAAATTATTCCCAATCACCACACCGGAATAATAATAACTATAATAATTCTAATAATCGCCACAGAAGTAGTACACCTAAACATCAAAGACAAATCAATCAAGTACAATCTAATCCAGAAACAACATCAGACCCTCCAGGTATTGATGACACAGTAACTGATACGTTACAACTCAATCAAATAAACTGTACATCATCAGATTCAGAAAGTGATACTGAAAACACTCTTTCTATCAATATGATAAAAGTCGAAAATGACTATGAATCTGTCATATATGAACAACCCTTTTCATCACACATATATGAAAATCAATCAGAATTTCTTCAAAATTATTACACTACACCCATAAATTCCACACCAACGACACAAGAAACAAATGAGATTAACACTACAAATCAAACCAATAAAAATACCAAAACAAAATGCTTGAATACAAACCACATTTATCAAAATATACAAAAAGAACAACCCAAAGAAAAAATTTGGACAATACCATTTCTCTTAGAAAGCCCAAGAAATAAAGAATTTCAACCACCAGACCTTGAAATAGATTTTTTAATTGATTCAGGAGCAGAATCAAACATAATAAACATCCCCACATGGAATGAAATAAAAACCTTACACCCAAAGCTAACACCTCTTGAAACCTCCACCAAACTAGCAACAGCACAAGGATCAACATTGATAAACTACGGAAAAATCCAATTATTTCTCCTCCCCACCAGAACAATGGAACAAAGCAAAATTTTAAATAAGCCATTTAAACAAATATTCCATATCACTGACATTAAATATAATATCATTGGAATACCATTTATTTTGAAGTATATACCAACAATTAACATACTAAATAGTAAAATATTAATCAAAGATAAATATACAAAAACAAAAGAAACATCCTTAACATTTTTTCAAAGATTAAATAAACAACCACCATTCTTTTCAAAATTCTACCCGATATTTAACCAACAAAGAAAACACCTAAAACCACTATCAGGAAATATCTATAATTTTTCAATCAAACAAGTTCACCAATATGATAAAGAACAAAACAAACAAAAATTTTATATGTCAGATTTTGAATTCAAACCTATTCACAAATTTTTCAAAATCACAATCTCATCCATAAAATATTTGAAAAATTCGAATTCAGATATCATTTCCTTACACGTCTATAACAACACACCTTACCAAGTAACATTACCTTTAGGACTTTTAGGATATTGTGAAACCAACGCTACAATATCACTAATACACGAAAAAGCCTATCGCGTAAATAATATACTCCAATTACTAGATATTTGCCAATCTACAATTCTTAATGAAGAATTATCTATAAATAATATAATAAGTAACGAAAACAGAAATACGGATTATTTCACAAAAACTCCATATTTCAAACCTACATTCAACATAAGTAACTACACAGAGGACCAACAAAAATTTTTAACAATGTTTAATTTCCAACATTCACAAATAACACAAGACGAATTCGAAAAGTTAGCCAAACAGCTAATTAAATATTCATCAGTCTATGCAACATCAAAATTCGATGTTGGAAAAATCAGTTCATCACTACATCTCCCGTTAAAACCAGACGCAGTTTTCAAAAAACAGAGAGCAAGTAAAGTACCAATTCACTTACATGATAAAGTAAACAGATTACTCGACATTTTAGAACAATACAACATTATATCACCAGTAAACAAAGAAGAACAACCAAAAGGCAACACATTTATCAACCCCGTTATCATTCTAGCTAAAGGAGAATCATTAAAAATCGTTCTCGATGCTAGATACCTCAATTCACTTATAGATGAATCAAAATGTAATTGGCCCATTGAACCAATACAAGTTAATTTAACAAAAATAAACGGCAAATACTTTACAACCGCCGATATGAATAGTGCATACAATCAAATGCCACTAGATGAACAATCACGACGTTTAACACAATTTGTTATCGGAAACCAACAATATGAATTCAACCGCTTATTCTATGGAATATCCATAGGACCAGCAGCATTTTCAGCTTTTATGAGCAAAATTTTTAGACCACTAATACTCAAGAAAAACGCAATCACCTATTTAGACGATGTTTTTATGCAATCACAAACAAAAGACGAAATGTTCAATGTTTTAGAAAAATATCACCAAATACTTCAGAACGAAAATCTGAAGGCCGCCCCCGATAAATCACACTTCTTTTTGACAAGAGTTAAATTCTTAGGACATAATATAGAAAGAAAAACAATCACTCCATTGAAATCATGCATTGACGCTATTCAAAAACTTCAACCACCAACAAATAAAAAGAAAATCCAAGAATTTCTTGGCATGTTAAACTTTTTAAGTAAATATGTTTATAAAATGCAATTATATCTACGACCATTTTATAACATCCTTAGACAACAAAATAATTTTGAATGGAACACAGAACATCAAACACGATTTGAAGAAATAAAGAAACTTTTAACTGAACAAATTTCAAACACAATTCCAGATTCAAATCAACCATTTTATGCAATGTGCGATGCTTCGAACTTTGGCATCGGTGCAGCACTATTACAATCACATAATGGTACAAATAAAATGAACCTCATATCAGCAAATTCTCGATTATTCACTCAAGCAGAGCTACGACTCTCAACTCTAATGAGAGAATGTACAGCCATAATATATACACTGACAGAATATGAATTTCTGATACTTGGATCAAAACATCCAACAGTTCTATTCACAGACCATAAACCAATCATCTTTCTCTTTACACAAAAATCTAACCCAAACCACCGAGTTTACAGATTTCAACTAATTCTAATGAAATTTCCAAACTTACATATAGTTTGGACTGCAGGAAAAAATCTTGCATTACCAGACACCTTAAGTCGAAATACACCACCTGAATTACTTACACGAAAAACAACAGTTGAAATACCCAAAAACATAAAATTCTACCTTGCAGAAAACGAAACATCACCCCGATTGGAATGCAAATATGCAGTAAAAACTGATATTGAACAATCACAAATAAATAATTTACAACATTTCCCACTTTATTTAGATTGTCAAAATAATCATTATGAAGTTGATCTACTTGGAACATCAACTTTCAAACCAATCCCATATTCTCAATGGATAAAAAATAACACCCAACAAAAACGAACAAAACAACACCCGCCTAAGAAAGACCATTTTCCACTAATTGAAAAAGAAGATTTAACTGATAAAATAAATTTATCAGGACCACAAACAAATGATTCAAAATACACAATAAATCAAGTTTTTGACCTTCACGACCCACTTGATACAATACCCTTATCTAAATTCGAAATTGAAAACATTTTTCTCCCTCCAACAGAAACGATTACAATTTCAACACTGAAACAATATCAAAATCTTGACCCGATAATTAGACAACTAAAATCATGGCACAAATATAAAACTAAACCTGTCAAGGCAGATTCAACCATTCTAGGAAACAAAACACTCCTCCGATACTTTCGCAAATTTAACAACACAACAATTAACGAAAATACAGACCTTTTAGAATATAACCTGAATGAATCTACAGTTCCATGTCTCCCTTTAAGTATGATTCTTATAGCTTTTAATATTTCACATACACAAAATATTAAAGGACACTCTGGATCAGAAAAAACATATTCAAATTTTATACAAAATTTTTACTTCCCAAATGCACCAATTTGGATAAAAGTACTATGCAATGACTGTATAGTATGTCAACTAAATAAACCTTACCCAAATCAAAAACAAATAGCACAAAAACAAGATTTTAAAGGACAAAGCTTGTACTTTAACCATCGTATCTCATTTGATACCAAAGGACCAATTTCACCCTCATCCGAAGGAAACTCCTACATTATGGTAATTGTTGACGCATTTACACATTATGTAGCACTTAACCCAGTACCACATTGTAACGCTTATTACGCTTACACAACACTCTATGAACACTGGATAGCAAAATTCGGACTACCAGAAATTTTAGTTACAGACAACGGTACAGAATTCATAAATAATGAAATTATCACACTATGTCATTTATATAACATTAAACACAAACCACGTACATCTCATGCACCTTGGACAAACGGCTTAGTCGAAGGTATGAACCGTTCATTACAAGAATATCTTAGATGTATCATCAACGGAAATGATACAAAATATACCGAATGGTCAGCAGATGTAAAATTATTTCCCTTAGCGTATAATTCACAAATTACGACAACTTTAGGAATGTCACCATACGAAATGGTTTTTAACCAAAAGCCACGCAAACCAATAATGTTTACAGCAAATTCTCATAAAAACGCACAAGGTTATTGTCAACCAAATAAAGACTCAATTTGTTATAACCTACCTTTACATACACACGATGAAGATCATTTTCATCACCCACAAATTCTTAAACTAGCCTCCGGTACACACACCGAATGGATTCTAAATAGAGATAAAAAACACAATGAAATTTATCAAAAAATAACAAAAAAGTTATTACAAAGACAAAACATTAATGAACAAATCAATTCACGTTTTACACCAGCCTCCGATTTAAAAATTGGAACATTTGTTTTAATACCTAATTTTAATACTCAAAAAGGAATTTCTAAAAAATTACAACCCCTTCGAAAAGGACCATACCAAATAATTGCAAAACCCACTGATGTCACATATAAAATTACCGACTCAAACAAAAAAGAAATCGTTCAACATCGAAACAACCTATTACCTTATTACCCAAAAGAATACGCACTCCGCGAATTAACTCAATTATATTCTTTCACAGGATTAAAAATCATTCAAAATGAACCACATCTGAAAAACACAGAACAAAATGATAACCCCACCGAAAATCAAAACACAAAACCAACCGCCACCAAAAACAATACACAAAACCATAAAGAATCTCCAAAACAAAGAAAAAATAGAAAAATGACCGAACAAATAATACCCCAAGAACAAATCGACAAATCAGAAAATAGAAAAACAACAAGACTCCGAAATCAACCACGTAAAAACTATAAAATATTCATCCCCCAATCTAAAATTTTAAAGAAAGTGGAATTTCAAAAGTAATTTTAACATTTGCTTCACAATCTTGAAACCTACGAAACATTTTTCATTTACATTTTTCAAAATAACATGCTGACAAGTACGTAATAATTCTAGTTCAAAATAAACCAATAGGATTCATCCAATCCGTCACTTTCTCTAACTCAAACTAAGACCAATTAGACGAATCATATAGAACTCCAGGCACATCTATAACTATAACTTTACGACCTCCAGGTCAAAAATAAGCAAACCACTCCAACTTGACAACTAAAATAAATATCACCATAATACCGTACCCCTCCCTTATCTAATAACCCAAAGATCAACAATATTTCCCCAACTCAGACCACGAATACCCCCAAAGCAAATTTGTTAACTTAGCCTAAAGTAACAAAATGAACATTTTAATTAGCCTAAAGTATAAAAATCTCACCATACCCCGGATCATTTGACAAACAAAAATAAAGAAAAAGACGACCTCCCAGTCACCATGAAAATTGCCCCCAACAATTTTTTACAGAACTCAACCCACTTGTCAAAAAACTAATAAATAATCCGACCACACTAGAAAATCGCCTCAAACAGCAAAAAATATTCGACCAAGAGATCATTTCTTAAATGCTCTTCTCTCAATCAGTTACTCAAATACTCATAAATCTTAAACATTTTTTTACAATACTTGAAACCTTTATAATATTTCTTTTTGATATACTTGAATCTTTTCTAATAATCCTAATCATTTTTTGTAACATTTTTTTAATTTTCTACACTATACTCGAACTATTCCTCCAACTTTCCAAAACCCTTGATTACATCCACAGGTACGAGTCATATAACTTGTCTAAATGATACGAACAATTTTCAGTAGAACCGATATTTTTTTATTGTTTGTAATTTTCATAACATTTTTATCATCCCTCATTTTGACAATATGTAAATGTATAAAGAAAGCAATCTTCACATTTGCCCTAGCAACAATCCTTCTAATTCTTTTTTTGGAAGAATACTATAATAAACATAAACCTTCCCACTAAAGTAACAATTCAAAAATCCATCAAAAATTGCTACCCAACAGTCACAGAATCAGTCTTCACCGACATCATCCCAAGATAACCAAACACCACCTTCAACTACTCAAAATCCTCAAACATCTACACGAATTTCTTTTCAAGACAATCCATACACTTTTGAAGAACGACATGCTCGTTTATCAGAACCACTAGAACCAGTTCAACGACAAGCACCTCTAAGCGAACCAACATATAACCTATACCCAACACTACCACAAGAACTAAGTAGAATAAGAAATCCTAGTCAAAACCAAAATACAGTCGAAATAAATAGACAAATTATACATCCTCGACGAAACAGAAATTTTCAAACTCCCCGAGTTCATTTTGATATACCTCAATCCCCATCACAAAACACTCCAGAAAACCCCATTGGTATATTACCAGAAACCCCTACGCTTCTTTCACAACGTAGCACCTCAAGCCTACCATCAGATTACTTAGGTTCAACACCAACATCTGAGCAAATACGTGAAAATCCTTTCAACCCCACAAACCAAACATCACGATTTCCATATTGGACTACACATTCATTTACACAAGGTGAACCAAATTTAGTCAATGACCCCATAGATATTTCTACGGATACAACAACATCCTCATCACTACCAGAAACATTATCACTACCATCAACACCATCAATAAGCCAGATTTCACCACCACCTTTTAACTTAAATTTTCCAAATAATCTCGACGCCAGATATCGAGAACAATCATCAATAAATATTCCTTTAAGACTAGATTGGAATACATTTACAGCACCTCCACCATTATTTGGACAACATCAAGAAAGTAACCGCCTTCATAACTGGGCACTTAATAGATTACAATATCGCCAAGATATTCACAACGATATCCGTGATCACAATATTCAAATACTCCAACAAAACAGTTTACAATTAAAGTTTGAAATCACAGTTAAGTTAAATAATATTACCCAACATCCCTACCCATTAAATCCACCTAACATAACAGCTCAATCACTACCACCACCGTTTATAACTACTGAAGTAATATACAAATACGACAGATATACCAAAAACACAATTGGCTACATTACATTTTATAATCCGTACTCAGGACTATCATACACATGTATATTCTAAAATTATTAATTTTTCTCCAACTCCTTTTTCTAGTAATCTCAAATCAAAACATAAACCCTTCTCCTCGTACAGGACCACAAGATTTATTAGTAACACATTACGATTGTGAAGAAAATGAACAAAAAACACTACATAAATATGCAATAAATCAAGTATCACAATGTGAAACAGAACCACAAGCTATAGAAACCACAGATGTAATAGCAACACTCTATTCAAAAGCCCGAGCAACAACAGTTACAGGTTATAAATTCACAGCAACATTTTCCGAAAAGAAAGTACATTGTTCACAAGTCTCGAACGGAAACAAAAACCGACTTGACCATGAATCATTCTATCAGAGTAATATAGAACGTCTTTTACATCTCAATCCCGACGATTGTAAAAATGAATTACTTAGACTAAACATCACACAAAATAAAAACTCCGCAAGAAAGTTAGTTAATTTTCAAGTTTTTTCAGACTCTGTACATCAATCACAACTTGAAAGACACCAAGGACATATAAAACTAGACGAAAAATACCCGTATAACGGCGCACACGGACGATTAACCTATGACCTACACGATAAACATTGGATACCACACATTGGTATAAATGACCCATCAAACTGCAAAGCAGACACAAAAAATAAAGGATACCAAGAAATAATGTTTTTCGATTGGAAAATACAACTCGAAAAAATACAACTAACACGAGATTTATCAGATAATACAATGATCTATCAAGGAATCCGATTACCTTGTAAAAATGATCAAGGTTATTGCGACCCTACAACGAGAACACAAGCAACAATTGTTTGGTTCCCCGAAGACACATGTACAACATTTCAAGTAGCAAAAATACACGCTCGTATGATAAAATTTCACGAAAAATATTTTATACAATCAATTCCATATGAACAAGTCCATCCATCACGAAAACTAAGTTCAAATTTTAGAAACATAGACAATATAGAAAATAAATTGACACGTTTTCAAATATATCAAGAAACAGAACTTGCATGTAAATACAGAAACCCACTTCACAAAACACAATACTCCGAGATATTAGTTGAATACGAAAAAGGATTCGACATGACCACTGGAAAAGTAAAAATCGACCCATATGCCACAGGTCATCCTCTAAACGAAGGAACATCCTATATACCAGTTAATTTTGAAAAAAGCAACGGACAACCTGGTGGACATCTAAAACCCCATGACACCAGAAGCACACGCTTACAAGAATTATCACTAATGAATACTACATATTTCGGTAATATCCACTATGATATTCATTTAGATATGAAACTAGATTATACAATTAGCCGAATTTTTCAAGAAATGTCACTCTCCGAATTAGAAACACTACACCAACTATGCGAATTAGAACGAACACAAATATTACAATCACTTGCACTAGCAGTATTAAAAATACCCTATGCAGGATACTTATTATCTGGAAATAGATCAAATTTTTTAGACTATGAAGGAAACATCTTATGGTTTTATACTTGTACTAAAAAAGTATCACCACTATACGTTTTTGAAGATAAACGATGTTATAAAAGAATCCCTATCTTTTATAAGAATAAAGTACATTTCGTGGATACACTTTCACGAAGAACCTATTTCTGGGATACCGCAGTCCCATGTGGATCAGAAAACAGCCACAATGTAGTACAACTAAACCCTGATGAAAATAAATATTATCTTCTCACTCCATATCCCACATTAATGCAATCACTCAAAAAATTTTCACCAGAAAGCATTCGCGCTATTGCTCGAAACCCAAATATAGACTTACAATCAATAGGAATCTATTCAAAATCAGATATTCAACATCACATTAGAACACAACAATTCCAAGAATTATTAACACAAATGGACACTATACAAAGACAATCAATAGACCAAAATTTACGCAAACTTGCGGAAACCGCAGGATTTGCCGATATCTACACGCAAGACTATAGCGGATATTTTAAAGACATTAAAGATTATATATATCTAAACGGTGAAAAATACCGTCCCCAAGATATATCACCAATTAACATTTTTAGCCTTGTTACACTCAAAAATGAGATCCTCGATTTTCTAGGATGGCCCTACTACATCTTAGAAAAATTGACTATTTTATACGCAATGTTTAACTTTATTGGATTTCTTTTCTCACTTTTAAAAGGAATCTACAACACATGTGCTATACACACACAAGTCAATCGACAAGCAAGCGTAGCACGCATACTCTTTGCAGGATTTTTTGGAATCTTTTCTACATCTATAAACAAAATTCTTTTAGACGCACAAATAAAGGAATATAACACAAAAATAGCAACACGACAAAATACATACGACGAAGAACATAACAATATAGACATAACGCCAACGGCACCACAATTACCACCCCTACCAAATAACCATCCACTATCCCTAGTCCCACGAAATTTTCGAAATTTAGCCATCACACATAATCCAAATTTTCGACTCACCACATCACAAAGTCCCATTCAACATATAATGACACACCAGTCACAAGATGATAATACTTATGAACAAATTATTGAACAACCCCATACCACCGCTTTTCAGTCTCAAAATAATCATTTTTTTAGCCTACGATGAGCCGCCAACTTGGATCACTACACCGATCAAATTCCCACCCAACAAATCTTACCTCTCCAATCCCAATAATACCACTTTTTGCTTTTCCGCCACCCGATTTTCCATCTAGTAATGTAACATCAGGCATGAATTCCGACACTAATTCACACATCTCAGTTTTATATTCCATCTCACAACTCAATAACCCGAATATTGAAACCCCCGATGAATTTGCCGACTCAGAACCATCCCCATCCAATAATTTTCATAACTCTTCTAATTTTTCTCAACCCCCTTTTCAACCCATATTATCCAATAACCCTGACCCCATTACTCCCACACCCTCTTATGCTTCCCAAGTTACCCCAACCTACTCCTCATACCATTCTGACCAATCATCTCATTCTCCAGACACCCCCCGAATCTCCCCAGAGCTAGATAATTTTATTACCCTTCAACAACAACCCTACCACCTCCATACCCCAACCATAAACCAAATCTCCTCCACTATAAATTCATCCAACCCCCCTACCCCTACACCCTCTTCAAATTATACTGAATCATTAGCACCATCATCCACATCAACTGAATCTTCACTCCACACTAATAGAGCTTACCGCACTTTTAAAAGAAAGTTCCCCAACCATCCTTTCCCAGCAAAACCAGGAACAGCCCGTGAATACATCAACCATCCCAAGCATACTAACACAAAAGAATTTTTAGCCATCACCTTACCCTCATTTCCACAATACACCTTAAACACCCCCCACGACACTAACGAAACACGCAACTTTGTAGATGAATACGTTTTAATGCCCACTCTCTCTTGGACCTCATATTATCATTTTACTAACCCTCTTTGCTTACCTTTATCTAACACTCACATCGATATAGAGCGAAATACGGACATGCTATATCGACTCACTACACCACTAACCGCTAGACAATTTACTTACGTTGGATATAAAAAATCACTAAAAACACACACTGCACCTAGAGCTAACGAATATACACTCGAATACTATGATCACAACATCATCAGAGCTAACCAAGATCAATTCTTAGACGACGATCGCTTCGCTAATCCACAAATTACCGAGAAATTTTTCATCAAGACACCATATATATTTACACTAAACATCTTCGACCGAAAGTTTGATCACATTATTTCAGAAGCACTAACAGACACACAAGCATACGAAAGTTTTAAAGAACGCTTCCAAATATTTTCACTAACCTTTCATTTCCTTGCACCACACGAAAGAGATTTACACTGCTCACACGATATTATGTTGCGCACTAAACAAACCCACACATATAGTTATTATCGCTTCATCCAAAATCACTTTGACCTACACACACCTTCTAGACAACCACACCATCGTTTTCAATTCATTAATTCCAAATACACTTCACCATTTTTCCTAAATTTCACATATTGTATTAAAGACACTAACCTCCATGGTATTCTTCGTAATTATGACCCCATAACCCAAATGTACATCTTCTGTCCCATCACCAAGACCTTCAACGCCGAAGAATCCCGACCCTTCCTTATCCCGCACGAGTTTGTACAACCTATAGAAATCCCAATTTTAGAATTCATCCACAACACTAAATTCAATCACAAATTATATAATCTAATCCAAAACACACCTTATGAGTTTGCAGTTGGCACTGAAGAACTAACCACTATTAAGGCACTTCAATTGCTTTGGCCACTGCTTCAGACTAAAAATATCATCCGCATCTTAGCTAAACTACTAACAACTTCAGAACTAATTCACGACATCTTCCCCCACGGTTTTTTCCCCGACGACTAACAGGTAAGTATGAATTAAATGAATATTACTAACTAATTAAAATATAAAAAACTCACCATACTTTATCCATGTTTTCCTTAGATTTTTAGCCTTCATCCGACGATCACCTACAAAAACCACAAAAAACAAATAAAGATCGCAAATTTCATCAAACAGACTTCAACAATTCTATTAATCTCTTACACTTATAAATTTATAAATTTAATACCAATGCAGTAAATTCATTTCTAAAATTTTCCCCACAAGCAGTAAATCTAATCATGATGAAAATTTGTAACTTAAAATTCCCCCATAACTAGCAGTAAATTTCCAAATTCTATGCAGTAAATTAATAAAATGCAAATGCAGTACTAACCTTTTGATATTCTCATTTATTCGCACAGAAATTCTATCCACACTCGCACAGCTCGCCCACGAAGAATTGTTTAAAATAATGAATTTCAGTTTCAAGTTTTCACACTCAACAACTCTAACATATAATAACATGTTTCAAACTTTCCTTTAACCCGGTTGGAAAGGAATCATATACTAAACAAAACTAACCAACGCAGCTTACTAAATACCACAAATCATAGAATAACAGCATGACTAAGAAAAGGAAACCAACGGTACCCAAACCGGATTAACCCAGTTTAAAACTGGATAATTTATTCTTTTGAAGACTATTATAAAGTCTAAGAAAGAAATAATAAAACACAAAAAAGTCGAAAGACAAACCCATACCACGAACAATTTGCTTTTTGGAAAAAGGACATAACCAACAAGACATAAGAAAAACCACAACAAACCCAACATAAAACGTTGTCACATAACAGGACCCCTCACAAAAACCGCATGAAATCATACTCCCACTCCTGGCCTAACCCACCAGGAAGGACGTCCTGAGCATGCTCTATAGCCGGCCTAACCCACCGTGCTACATCCACGCTTTGTGACCACACCTCTATTTTTAATAAGAGCTACTCAAGTGTGAGTAACTCTTCAAAATAACCGAACTAAAACAAAAAGCTTTTGTGAAAACAACTAACTAAAATCATAATTAAAAAATATTAAACTAATAAATGTTTTATAAAATGTAAATTACATTATGCAATACATAGATCAGAATACAACACCAAGGACGAACATCTAAAGACAAAACGACCCCACTACACTCGAGAGAGAATGACCAACCACAATCGATATGCCACTCACAATCACAACTCAAAGGATTTAGAGTACGACTTGACTTCGCAGAAAAGGACTTCATTGAACTAGACCAATGACCACCTCGATGTTCAAGTATACGTACAGATCCGAGTAACCAGGCATCCCCTCCACGCACAATCTCCACGCCATTCCCAAACTAGATCAGACACAAAAGAAGTTCTCCACGCAGAACAGAAAAACCTGACATAGCCAACCATTCTGAAATCAGATTTGAGTTTGTTGCGAAGACTTAGTCGTTGTCACTAGAAGACACAACGTCTTATGTCTCTAACTCCAGCTTCCTGGAACTTCTTTAACAAAAAGGAAACAGAAGAAATAAGATGTTCGCCAAACACCAACGTCCATCATCCATCCTTCGAATTGCAGAAGAACTATTCTAAAAAACTCTGTAAAACCCGGATGGGTGGAACCTGATCTAAACTACATTTTATGATTGGATAATTTAGATATTTTACCAATGTAAAGTATTTAATATTAACCAATCATGATCCATCTAACTAACAACCCACTTATTTGTACGTGCTGAAGTTACTTGTAATTTCAGCACCAGAGAGATTTGAATTTAACTTAGAAATTAGTTGGACTCTCCCGAGCACTTCAGCAGCCGAAATAAACCAGTATACCCTAGATCTATTGAGCCTAGCAGAGACTAGTTAAACAACCTGAGACTAGATAGTATAAGAGTAAGATTAGGATCGGTATTAGACTAAGAAGTTGCACGAATCTATCCGGCCGAAAATAAGATAGCGTGACGAGCAGACGGTGTACCCTATCCGAAATTACTCTATGAGTTAACCAACTCGAGCCTAACTCAATTCTGAAGTAAAGTTTCGTTAAGTCAAAAAGACCGTGTGCACAAACTGTTCTATTTAGGCAATGTTGAATGCCCCCCAAATAAATGTATGAAGTTACCATAAAACCTACAAATAATTTAGGCAAAAAGCTCTTCTACCATTTCCCGTCCGTCGCTCCTGAGAGCTGATATGTTCTCAACATTTGATCGCATATGGTCCACTGAAAATTGTTATGCTAGCTAATCGTGTAATTAGAAACACATTTGACTGTCATACACACTCGTGAAATCAATGATAACACAGTAAGTTTCTATCTGATGAGAGAACTCTAAAACAACCTACGCAAAGTTTACTTGCGATTCCGCCTTTCAGCGGATTATATCCAAAAACTGATAATATCTTTATACTCCAGGGTTTTTTCTTCTAAGCTTCTCCAGTTTTTACGTATATTTGACAAAACTTTTTTTGTATCACCTATACCCTAAGATAATGATGTCTCAAAATCAAATCAGGAAGATTGTTTTATCATTTCTGATCATTTTTACGTTTATGCATTTACTAATTGCTAACTAAGTCCTTAATCGACCTACTCTTAAAAAACTGTGCTGGCCTGCAACAACAAAAAACTAGGCAAATCTTGCTCAATTCAATTCGAATCATCTTATTTCAAAAGAAAACTTTAACAAGAATGCGCGTATCAAGTCTCGATGCTCTGAATGGCCCGACTGCTTTTTTCAGGTCCATGAAGTAGTGTTTGCATTTAATAAAATGATGAAACTACACAAAATATAATAAATTCAAGCAAAAATTGAGATTTTTTGAAAACTATCTCCCCGCACGCTATGTAAAGTACAAACTTATAAATTTCTCACTTAGCAAAAAGTTCAAAATAACAACAAGCATGCCTCAATGCAATTAAATTTGGAGCGATATTTAAGCCGAATTAGTTTGAAACTTTAACATTACAAAGCTTTAACAAATTTTTATATTTTTTTCGGAGCTACAAACGACTAATTTGACGAGCCGAGAAATGAATGCAAAATTCCTTTCGTATTTTTTCCAAAATAATGTCTCTCACTTGTATTCAGCATATCGTCTCAACGTCAATAAAAATTCAAAATTGCATGCAAAATTGCTCAAAATTGGCAGAATGCTGTCTTTGCTGTCTCTCACTTGTATTCAACATATAAATTAATTTGGTTGTTGTTGCGACTTTCGTAACGAAAGTAACGGAATATTTGATGGGTATTTTTTTCTTCAGACGAACTTCCACTTTTTAACTAGCCATTTTGACGGGATTTTTTTTTATCATTCAAATAAATTGTTGTCCTGAGCTTAAATTTGGTAAGACGTTTCGCCTGTGGTTTTTTAAAAGTAATAGGAGTGTAAAAATGCCATTTTTGCCAATTTGGGACAATTAACGCGCGATATGTTTCGCGCTATTAACGCACAAAAAGTCTTAGAAATTGTTCCAAATTGGTTGAAAAAAAAAAGGTTTGCCATAATTGATTCGTTATTAGGAGCGTTGCCTGTCACTGTATTTTATATGGCGTGTGGGGTGATAATTTTCAAAAAATCTGAAATGTGAAAAAGTTCATTTTATTTTATTACCTTTCACGTTATTACTGCTCCATAGGCTTTAAAATGCAGTCGGGAAATTCAAGGCTTTGCCCTGCTACGAGCAGTCTTGTTATGATTATGATTATCATTCGGTCCTAATTTCTCAGACTAGTCAGATAATGTAACGTTCAAAATAGCAGTTCAATAAGGCTCTACAGTGCCAGAGTGTATTTGACTTTTCGCGACTCTTTATGCGACTTTTGCCACAAGTTGAAAATCGAAACAGCAATTTAAAATCTAATAAGACTCTTAAAAAGTTTGAATTGATTCTTAGAAGATGTAAGACTTTGGTAAAATTTCAGATTCATTCTAACAAGATATAAGATTCTTATAAGATTTTGAACTTTAGTAACACCCGTGTACGACAAATACAAACAAATAGCTGAAACAATGTACCGCTCAAAATCGCTCCAAAATTAGGCGAATTTGGGGGAAACCGCATCCGCATTTGCGGAATCTGGAACAAGTTGTGGGTGGAATCCACAAAAAATAATAAATATAGACAACTTACACCCAACTTCGATCTCAAGTCCTGCCAACTTACAACCAAATTCAAACTCAATTCATCTTAATTCCTGTCAACTGAAGTAAACTACTTCATCGATCTAAATTCCTGCCAAATGAACAATAAACATCTTACGGGACTTTTCCAAGGAACCTCTCACCCATCCATCTCATCCCAAATACGGATGATTTGAAATCACTTTGGGACAAAATGAACCAACTACAAGCCCAAATATTGATTTAACTCTTTGAGAAATCACTGAATCTATTATAATCACAAATATTGATTTGATTCGTTGAAAGTGTTTGTCAAATTGATCCCGAAAAATTTACTTGTTTTTTTGGGATCGATACCAAAGGGTGATATCCACTGATTTAGTTAATCAAAGTTATACAAATTTTCCTGGATACCGTTGACCGAACTGCGCTTTTCCAGTAAATTTTAAGTTTTCTACTGGTGCATCTGCATTCAAATAAATTGTTGTCCTGAGCTTAAATTTGGTAAGACGTTTCGCCTGTGGTTTTTTAAAAGTAATAGGAGTGTAAAAATGCCATTTTGGCCAATTTGGGACAATTAACGCGCGATATGTTTCGCGCTATTAACGCACAAAAAGTCTTAGAAATTGTTCCAAATTGGTTGAAAAAAAAGGTTTGCCATAATTGATTCACTACTAGAAGCGTTGCCTGTCACTGTATTTTATATGGCGTGTGGGGTGATAATTTTCAAAAAATCTGAAATGTTAAAAAGTTCATTTTATTTTATTACCTTTCACGTTATTACTGCTCCATAGGCCTTAAAATGCAGTCGGGAAATTCAGAGCTTCGCCCTGATACGAGCAGTCTTGTTCTGATGAATGCTTTGTGTACTAAATTGATGGTGCTATGTACATCACTCTGTATTCGAATTAGCGTGCGCGGAAAATTCAAAAAAAGCTTGAAAATTTTTTCTTTTTTTCAAACTTTTTATGTCAATTTGTTTAACATTGAACGCCAAATAGAAACAAGACTGCTCGTATCAGGGCAAAGCCTTGAATGTTCCGACTGCCTTTTAAGGGTTTTGTGGAGCAGTAATAACATTAAAAAATTAATTGTATTAAAACAAAATGATTTTTTTCTTCTTTTTATGAAAATAATCCCCCCACACGCCATATAAAGTAGAAAATGATAGATTTCGCTCCTTATAACAAATCAATTATGGCAAATAAACTCCTTTCAACCAATTTGGAACGATTTTAAGACGGATTAACTCTCCGCTTACGCATTAATAGCGCGAAATATATCCCGCGTTAATTGTCCCAAATTGGCCAAAATGACAACCTTTAAACCCCCATAACTTTACGAATAATAATCACTGGTGAAACATTTTTTCAAACTTGAGCTCAGGGCAACAATACCTTTTGAATTATATTTTAAAAAATCCATCAAAAATGGCTAGTTAAAAAGTCGAAATTTGTCTGAAGAAAAAAAAACCCACCCCGAGCACAAATATTCCGTAACTTTCGTATCGAAAGTCGGAAAAACAAGACTGCTCGTATCAGGGCGAATCCCTGATAATGTTACAGTTGCCTTTTAAGGTTTATGGAGCAATATAGCATTAAAAAATTAAATGAAACAAAACAAAACGAAATTTTTTTTCCGTAAATTTTGAACTTATTAATGAAAACTTCCCCCACACGCGAAATAAAATAGAAAAGGATAGATTTCGCTCCTTGTAACAAATCACTTATGGCAATTAAGTTTCTTTCAGCCAATTTGGAAAGATGTATAAGACGGATTAATACTCCGCTTACGCGTTAATAGCGCGAAATATATCGCGCGTTAATTGTTCCAAATCGGCCAAAATGGCAATCTTTAAACCCTCATAACTTTACAAAAAATGATTACAGGTGATATATCTTTTCAAACTTAAGCTCAGGACAACAATACCTTTTGAATGATATAAAAAAAATTCCGTCAAAATTGGCTAGTTAAAAAGTCGAAATTTGTCTGAAGAAAAAAAACTCATCCCGAGCACAAATATTCCGTTACTTTCGTATCGAAAGTCGGAACAAGAAGGCAATGAGAAAACTCAAGGCATTGCTGTTATACGAACATTGTTTTAGTACCGACTTCCGAATAAAGCTTGGGTTGATTTTTTATTTATTCTTTTTTCGATTTTTTGAATAAGGTTTTTGAAACTTTTATAGCATCCAAAGGATATTTTGTAAAACATCTGAAAGAACTTTTTAACTGGGGCTGAAATGAAAAATAAAAAAAAGTCAGCGTGTAACCATTTATTTTAGGTTTTTAAAATTTGTCTCTCTAAAACTAAAAATAATCGATCATTTTTAATTTGGATTATATTGGATGCTTATCTTAGTATTTTCCCTTAGTGATCAATTAAAATCAATATTTTCCTTTTAATTTTCCAAATGTTTTCATAAGGAATATATTCATTTTTCATTCTTGTCTTTTCCATTTCAAACCATATTGCTTCTATTTTTTGAGCTAAATTCTTGTGCTCATAATCTTTTAGAATTTAAGGTAGTGGTTGTCTCACTAATTTTTTTTTAGTTTTCCTTATTTCAATAGCCTTTTTGGATCCACTTAACAATTGCCCTCCCTTTGGTACCTACTAGCGCTAGAACTTTGTATTGAGACTTCTAGTTTTGTTCTAGTCTGATTGGTCGAAAATGCGTTATGTTAATCTACTTAACAATTGCCCCCCCCCCCCCCCCTTTCTTAAAAGGGGGGGGGGGGTAATTGTTAAGTAGGTCCGCCTTTTTGATAAATCACTTGGTTTTGGTTCCATTTTGGGTATTTTTGGCATTAAAAAAATGATTACTCCAAATTAAATTTCTTGCCTAATTTTGTTTAATCGAAAAATAATTGATTATTTTGAATCTGTAGAGTATTTTGAGTAACTAAAGTAGACTATTAAGTAATTGTTTTTTTTCGAAGACACTAGAATTTTACTTTTTAAAAAGCGTTTATGTGGTCTAAAACTGCCGCAGTAATTAGTTTATATTCAAGAAAAGTATACAAATACAAAACAATCAATTTCTACCCAGCAAACTTCGGATCAGCACTCGATTAACGCAGTGAGCGCTTTTAAAAACTAAAGCTATCATTTTTATTGTCAACACCACGTACCTGAACTCTTTTGCCAAAATTTAAAAGATTCAATACAGCACTGTTCAGTAAAGATAGTGACCATTAAGAATAAGTAATTCAATTTCATAACAAAAACTACACTCTATTCCAAACAATTGAAGAGAAAAAAGCTTTGACTTAAATTTTTGAATATACAAAGTTATGATGATCGTTAAAATTTTCTGCCGGTTGCAATGCGTTGAAAAGTGCGAGAACACTTTAGTTTCTAACAAAATAATTGGTTAACGTGTTCAGTATCTAAAAATCATGTGACCTTCAGACTGTACACTGACAATGCATCGAAGCAAAATTGTTAAAAGTGCATTTGAACTGTCAGAAGTTTGATGCAAAAATAGCGTTTTTCTGGAGACGGCATCATTACCAGACCCGGCCTTGTTACAGGAATGAATTTTTTTCATTCAACAACGATCTGCTATGCAATTTTTCAGAGCAGCTAGGAACACGTTAAAGGCGGACAAAACCTACGCGAAAAATTTCAAAGAACTATTTTGATTTAGTTCAAGCTTGAAGGTCAGAATAACAATTTCCGATATTTTGTCAAAAACTATCAAAAGTTGCAAGAAATTTGAATAATCAGAAATTTTTTTCAATCCAATCTGCCAATTTTAGGATTGTTTTGCAGACACTACTGAGGTTTATAGGTGGCCTTGAAAAATACTTAAGTTGATAACTAAATTTTTGCACGCAATAATAGACTAAAATGTGACATTTTCTTCATCAAAATTGTCTGCTCCAAAATTTTTCAGCTCTTTATTTATGGATTTGAACAAAACTATCGGACAGCGTAAAACAGATCGCGAAAATAGTAGAGAGCAGAGAGAAAAATTGAAACAACAAATCTGCACTTTTGAGCAATGTTTGTATGGAAAGTGTGTTGCAAAATTTTCGGACGGACCGAAAAAATAATAAAAAAAAATAGCAAGTTTTGTATGCACAGTCGAATCTCAGGGTGACTTGGGACATGTTTTTTCTCTTACACACTATCTTTTAAATGCAAACATTCTAATATAGGACGTTCGCTCTTTTTAAGTAAATTTTTCCGTTCCAATTTTTCCAGTTTTCTATACTACCTACCTAAATACTTTTCTATACTACTTTTTTTTTCAACTAATTTAAAATAGCTCTTTGAAGTTTCGCGTTTGACGTTTATCGACATTTTTTTTATCTACTTAACAATCTTCCCCTATTGTATCTACTAAACCCCCCCCCCCCACCCTTTCTTGAAGGGGGGGGGGTGATTGTTAAGTAGGTCCGTGTTTTTTGCTCTGAAAAATTGCATAGGAGATCGTTTTTGATCGAAAAAAAATTCATTATTGTCTGGAAATTAGGTTAAAGCGCATTATCTGTTGCATTATCTTTTGACAATTCGATGCAGTTTCGACATATCGATTGCTAGTTAGACGGTTTTTCATTGTCTCAAGGTCAGAACTATTTCAGACGTTCAAGACTTTGTCCCATAAGTTGGTTAAAAGCTATAGTTAATGCCATTTTGTTGCAATATCTTTTTCGGTCAAGAAATCTTCTTTCAATTAGGTAACGAACTAGACGTCTCAGACAGCGCAATCCTGGTGCATTGATCTAATGACAATTCAATGCAGTCTTAACATATCGATAGCTTTTTCGACGGTTTTTCACTGTCTCAAGATCAGAATTATTTCAGAAGCTTAAGTATTTGTGCAATAAATTTGACAAAAGCTAAAGTTAATTCCATTTTGTTGGCAATGTCTTTTCAGTCAACGAATCTGAGCAAAGTTAATTATCCTAAAACTGCTCATTGTGACGCCTAAAATGATTTTTTTTCTTTGAGAACGTTAAAAGCCATATTAAAAATTTAGTTAGCCTAAAATAAACATTTTCGTCCGATAATTTGCAGAAAATCCAAGATTGCCAAAATTTTGGCATTAACTTTTATTAGTAGCAAAATGTTTGGACAGACAAAAATAATTAAAAAGAGCAACTGTCTTGACATCAACGGAAATTAAAACTGAAATAAACATAACGTCGAAAGTTCATAAAGCCGAGTTATGGGATCTACTTAACCACCCCCCTTTCAAGAAAGGGGAGGAGGTCGTTAATAAGATTACTTGCAGCGAACTTTCGACCAATCATAATGCAGCAAAATTCGAATTTAGATACAATGCTCTAGTGCAAATTTACAGTTTTTATTTGCAGGGGCGGAGATTCTTTAGAAGATAACAATTACCCCCAATTGTATCTACTAAAGAATCTCCATCCCTGTAAATAAATGCAGTAGATTCGCACTAGAGCATTGTATGTAAGTTCGAATTTTGCTGCCTTCTGAGTGGTCGAAAGTTCGCTGCAAGTGATCTTATTAACAATCTCCCACCCCCTATTGTGAGTAGATCCGAGTTTCGCTCAAAACCTATAACCACGGCGGGCAATTGCACCCGAAGCGTCGAAATGTTTTATAGTAAAATCTGGATGTTCATCGCAGTGCTTAAAAATAAGGCTGACATAATCATCGGATAATCGACGATCTCGCATTTTGGATTTCGCTGACAAAAAAATTGAGGTTATTCAGCTTCAGATTTTGCATGCAAAATGGCGTGGGAAAGCACTGATTGCTCATTTTAAATAATTCTGTCTGTCCGAACTTTTTGCTACTAATTATAAGACTGCAGTTTAATTGGATTTCGGCTATTCTTCATGGCAGAAGTAAATCAATCAGCAGTAAAATGCTATAATTAAATCAATCAGCACCTAAAAAGCTATATACAGAAGTAAGCAGCTAACTAAATTCGATAATTACTTAACAAGGCTTACAAAAAATGCGTTCAGATATAATTGGTTGCAAAAATTTCGGACAGACAGATTTAACTAAAATGAGCAATCAGTGCTTTTCGACGCTTTTTTGCATGCAAAATCTGAAGCCAAACAACCTTGATTTTCTTGTCAGACGAAATTCAAAATGCAAGATTGTCGATTATCCGATGATTATGCTAGCCTTACTTTTAAATACTGCGATGAACATCCAGATTTTACTATAAAACTGTTAACAACATAAGTCAAAAAATTGAAAGCTTGAGTTATTTTCAACACACAAAAAAAAACAGATTAGGCCGCCCCATAAAAAAAACGGAAGTGAAGATGATCAAATCATTCAAAATTTGGACACATATCGCAGAAAAACACTAGCCACCCTGTGCAAAAATTTTTCTGTTTCAAGGTTAACTAGTCGACGCTTTGGATGCAATTTCCTACGCTTTGGACGTTATAGGTTTTGAGAGAAAACTCTGATTTGTGATCTTTCGAAGTTTTATTAATTTCAGTTTTAACTTCCGTTGATGTCTGGACAGTTGCTCTTTTTTGAATTAATTCTATCTGTCTGAACTTTTTGCAACTCTCTATAGAACGTATGACTCAACGTCAATAAAAATTCAAAATTGCATGCAAAATATCTCAAAATTGGCAGAATGCTCTTTTGAACTAACTCTGTCTGTCCGAACTTTTTGCAATTCTCTTCATAATTGGAAGCGAAAAGTTGGAACAGACAGATATAATCAAGAAAAGCATTCTGCCAAACTATTGCAATTTTTGCAAGCAAATTTGACTTTTAAGGTGACTTTGAGACTTTGTTTGTGTTCGAAAAACTAGCTTTTGCAGGCAAAATTTATCAAAAAAAGTCATTTAGTCTTTTTGCATTTATCTATGATTAGTAACAAAAAGTTCGGAAAGGCGAAAAAAATTAAGAAGAGCATTGCCCTTTTTTATAGATTTTTTGCATGCAAAAGCTAAATTTTCAGTCAAAAGTATGTCTCAAGATCACCTAAAAGTTTAAATTTGCATTCAAAAAATGCTGAAGATTGGCAGATTTCTCTTTTTAATTATTTCTGTCTGTCCGATTTTTTGCAACTCTTTATATCTAGCTTTTAAAAAATTTATCAGACACTGTAATAAATTTCTTAAAAATTCTGACCTACAAATTTAAAGATAATCGAAAAACTTCTTAGAAAGTTCGCGTTTGCCTTTTTGTCGGCTTTTTGCTCTGAAAAAAAATATCCAAAGAGCGCAATCCTTATGCCTTGCTTTTTGGCAGTTCAAACGGCGGTTTCAACTATAAAGTAAAACAAGACGCTCGTATCAGGTCCGACTGCCTCTTAAGGTCTATGGAGCAGAATAACATGGAAAATTTAAATGTGAAAAAAAAAATCAAAACTAAAATTTTTTTTCTAAAAAATTTTGAGATTTTTTTGTGAAAATATCCCCCGCAGGCCAAATTCAGTACAAAGTGATAGATTTTGTTCCTATTAACAAATCAATTATGGCATATAATCTTCCTTGAACAAATTTGGAACGAGTTCTATGACGGATTAAATCTCGCCTACGCGTTAATAGCGCAAAATATATCGCGCGTTAATTGTCCCAAATTGGCCAAAATGGCAATCTTTATACCCCCATAACTTTACGAAAACGTTACGAAAAATGGTCTTTACGATTGAACTTTACGAAAAATGGTCACAGATGAAATATCTTTTCAAATTTAGGCTCAGGACAACAATAGCTTTTGAATGATATTAAAAAAATCCGTCAAAAATTGCTAGTTAAAAAGTCAAAATATATCTGAAGAAAAAAAACCGCCCCGAGCACAAATATTCCGAGCACTAAAGTCAGAACAAAACCTACCACAATTTTTGGTAACACATTTACTCAAATTTGAAGGTTCGTGGTATATTTGTATCATTGAAAACAAACGCACATCAATGAAAACAAATGCGTGGCAGACTCTTGTGGAATTAAATTTAATGTGAGTTTTGGCTTTAAAAAGAACTAAACGTCTTTGTAAAAATGGAAACGTCTCTTTTCGCTCCACTGCTGCTTTTTGTTCCGACTTTCGTATCGAAAATAACGGATTATCTGTGTTTTTTTTAATTAATCGAAAGTTTTTGTTTTCTTAATCTTAATTGAAAAAATATTTCACCTGTGATCATTTTTCGTAAAGTTATGAAAGTTATGGGACTAAGAGATTGCCATTTTGGCCAATTTGGGACAATTAACTCGCGATATGTTTCGCGCTATTAACGCGTAAGCGGAGATTTAAACCGTCTTAGAAATTGTTCCAAATTGGTTGAAAGAAGCTTATTTGCCATAATTGATTTTTTACTAGGAGCGAAATTTATCATTTCGTATTGTATATGGCGTGTGGGGGGATGAACTTCACCAAAAACTTCAAATTAAAAAAAATTCATTTTATTTTCATTGCATTTTTTTTCATGCTATTACTGCTCCATAGACCTTAAACGGCAGTCGGAACACTCAGGGCTTCGCCCTGATACGAGCAGTTTTGCTAAGTTTCGAGATCAAAAGTAACAAGATTCTGAAAACAAACCGAGTTGTTTTGAAAAAGCAATCTGCCAATTTCAAGCATTTTTTGCTGAATTGTTTCCCCTGGTTCCCTGGGCGAATTCTTTACAACGTAAAAACTTCACCTATGTTTAACCATTGATTTGGCTTTTTATGGGTGTTTTAAAACTCTTTGGCTTTTTTCCCTTTCTCCTCCACTTGCGCACTAGTATTTTTGCTGTCCACATTGTCTAATTGTTACAAAAATTGGAAAGCGGATTAATTAGGCTATGACTAACATATTCGGTCACCACATTCAACCATGTAAAACCCCTCGTTACACCATAAAATTACTCGTTACGTGATGTGGGACGAGGGAGAAAAAAGAGCCAAGTTTTTTTACTAGTTGCCAAAAAGGATTTGGAATAGTTACAGAGATCCAAATTTTGTCTTAAAATTTGGATTTTGCTTGCAACTAACCCGGAGGCTGCTTTTTTAAATAATTGACTGATTTAGCTTTTTTGCAAATATATTCAATTCGGTTCTTAAGAATGGTCATAAGATCTAAACCCTACTCTTTCGCCTCTCTTTCGCCAAGAATAAAAATTACGCAAAGTCGCACAAAACCAAGGTAAAGCTAAAAGAGTTGCTTTAGGTCCCCAGAGTTGCGCAGAGTCGAAATGTCAAATGCGCAAAAATTCAACTCCCTTTATTTGGAGTGACGCAATATAAAGGCCACTAAAAGAAGGCTTTTATCTCAATTGCTTGTGTATCCGGCGGAACGTAGTTTTTTGTATTGAAAAATTTTGGATAATCGAATTTATAGTTTATCTTAATGCTGCCAACTAAAATTGATAATCCAAAAAGTGTCTTGCAATCAATTTGAAGGAAATAAGTTTTCGGTACAATGTAGTCACCTATTCACCCATCTAGTGACTTATATTTTTGTTCAGGTCAACATTCGCATAACTTTGCACGCAAACGGTTATATTAGAAATTAGTTTTTGATTGATTTGATTTACTCCTCATTTACTTTTTTCCGGTTGCTACATATGAAATATGATTCAAACAAAGTTGTGTAAATTTGGTCTGCAGAAAATTCGCAAATTACATCTTTTGGATCGCACACAGTCGCCCAGAAGTTTCTCGATCGCGCAAAGTATATAATATATCTTTTTGGTTAGCGCAAAAGCACAGTTTATTGTTTTTTTTTGGTCGCGCAAAGACCCGCAGAGGCGCGCAAAACTTCTTCAGTCAAGCAATGGCGACTCAAATCTGTTTTGAATTGCGTTGGTCACCACAGACTTGGCCACCACAGACACGAGAAAGTGTCATTTTCAAGCATGAAAACCGTGTTATACAACTTTATACGCTCAACCGTGTTTTCTCGTTCAACCTTGAACAGCGTTTCACAGCCGGCATGAAGTTCGCGAAAAGGAAAATCACTAATGTCTGTGTGAGGAAATGAGTCAGCGAATCGTCTCCTCCCTTCATTCGCTGGGCGAATTCTTTACCACGTACACTTTTCACCTATGTTTAACCATTGATTTGGCTTTTTATGGGTGTTTTAAAACTCTTTGGCTTTTTTCCCTTTCTCCTCCACTTGCGCACTAGTATTTTTGCTGTCCGCATTGTCTAATTGTTACAGAAAATGGAAAGCGGATTAATTAGGCTATGACTAACATATTCGGTCACCACATTCAACCATGTAAAACCCCTCGTTACACCATAAAATTACTCGTTACGTGATGTGGGAGGAGGGAGAAAAAAGAGCCAGGTTTTTTTTACTAGTTGCCAAAAAGGATTTGGAATAGTTACAGAGATCCAAATTCTGTCTTAAAATTTGGATTTTGCTTGCAACTAACCCGGAGGCTGCTTTTTTAAATAATTGACTGTTTTAGCTTTTTTGCAAATATATTCAATTCGGTTCTTAAGAATGGTCATAAGATCTAAAAATTATTGTTTTAAAAAAAAACTCGCCCAACAAGACCAATAGTCAAAATGCTTTTAAAAGGCTAAGCAAGGTTGTTGGGCGCATGCCCATTCTAAGGCACGAACTGTTTTTGAGAGCACCTGGGAGAGCGTTTTGTATACTATATTTATCAATCTTTAAACATTGCTTTAGACTTCAGTTCAGGCTTTTGGACGCGTTATGCTGCTACCAGTCGATTCAAGGCACCGAGTCATTAAGTTTGTTCAAAACGGCAGGTCGATCTTTCTTTTTTAATCTGTCTGTTCACGTTTTTTATCTTTTATCAACATAAAAATAGACAAAATTTTGGACAGACAGATGAACTAAAAACATCAACCTGCAAACTTTGAAGAAAGTTTTATCTTTTTTGATTTTTACTCGGGCCAAGGTCCGCGATAGTTGCTCATCTAATCAATGACTCAAAAACCCTCTCTTTCGCCAAGAATAAAAATTACGCAAAGTCGCACAAAACCAAGGTAAAGCTAAAATAATTGCTTTAGGTCCCCAGAGTTGCGCAGAGTCGAAATGTCAAATGCGCAAAAATTCAACTCCCTTTATTTGGAGTGACGCAATATAAAGGCCACTCAAAGAAGACTTTTATCTCAATTGCTAGTTTATCCGGCGGAACGTAATTTTTTGTATTGAAAAATTTTGGATAATCGAATTTATAGTTTATCTTAATGCTGCCAACTAAAATTGATAATCCACAAAATGTCTTGCAATCAAGTTGAAGGAAAAAAGTTTTCGGTACAATGTAGTCACCTATTCACCTATCTAGTGACTTATGTTTTTGTTCAGGTCAACACTCGCATAAATTTGCACGCAAAACGGTTATATTAGAAATTAGTTTTTGATTGATTTGATTTACGCCTCACTTACTTTTTTTCGGTTGCTACATATGAAATATGATTCAAACAAAGTTGTGTAAAACTTTGGTTGCGCAAAATTGCGCGGAAAATTCTGTTCTGCAGAAAATTCGCAACATACATCTTTTGGATCGGACAAAGTCGCCCAGAAGTTTCTCGATCGCGCAAAGTGTATAATATATCTTTTTGGTTCGCGCAAAAGCGCAGTTTATTGTTTTTTCTTGGTCGCGCAAAGACCCGCAGAGGCGCGCAAAACTTCTTCAGTCAAGCAATGGCGACTCAAATCTGTTTTGAATCGCGTTGGTCACCACAGACTTGTTTTGAGACGCGATGGTAGCAAAATACCCATTTGGAGTCTTAATCATTTACTGCGAAGTAATTCGCTGAATTCGGCCCGATTATTCCAGATGTTACTTCCGAATTGCTCATTTAAAGTTGTAGGAAGTTTTTTCAAAAACAAATCGAGGGCAAAATGATAAACCAGATAAAAATATGTGTTTTCTGTCCATTTTCTTATTATCGGTAATTGTAACGAATACCATTTTTTAACAAGAGCACATTATCTATTTCTGAAAAATTTTATTTGCAATTGGTAAAATTTTGACCAAATTAACTTCTCGATGCCAACTGAAACTTCAGTTTTCTATGCAAAGATTATTTCAAAATGACATATTTTGCTTTTCAATCAATTGTATGTTTCATTTTTTTCTATATACTATGTGTCAGGGGCGGATTTAGGGGGGGGGGGGGGGTGGGGGAGCGGACGCCTCTTTCCCCCCCCCCCCCCCCCCTCTCGAAGATTCGACCCCTGGCATTCCAATTTTGAGAAATCAGTTTTTGGTGACGGACTCTAAAATTTTTCTAAGGGCGCCATATATCCTAATTTTGAGAAAAACGCCAAAAGAAGCTTAAAAAAGCCAAAAAACGCCTTTGCTGGCCAGTTTTTGAAAATCCGACCCCCCCCCCCTTGAGAAAATGATCCGCCCCTGCTATGTATTGTTATTGACATTGTAATAATCATTGTGTTGTATTTTTTATACTTAATTTTTAGCAAGCTGTTGTTAGTATTTTTTGGGATCAAGTTAAAATCCTCCCCCCGAACTAGATCATAATAAGATCTTCCTCCCCTCATTTAGTTTAGAGTAAATTGCTCTATTCTGATTGGCTGAAAAATCTAGCTTTGAACCAAGTTAACATCTTCACCCCTAAGTTGCTTTAGGGGGGAGTATGCTAACTTGGTCCATTTTTTGAACCACGTATTTGAACTCAGCTAACTACCTTAAAACAGCTACTGTTGACATCAATAATCAAAGTTTTGTTCATATAGTTGCTCATTTTTACCATGGTTGGGTCTTTTTACTTATTTTGCCCAAAATTTCTTTTGTTTGCGGTTTTGTAATATTCAAATGAATAAATGTAGAGAACAACAGACTGATTGCACTGATTGGAATTCTCTCGTATACAAATCTCTTGGTTAACACAAATGCGAATATTCTTGAGCCAATTTCTAACAAAGCCGAATTTCAAGCAGATGTGATGAAATCGCTCTTCTCCTGCAGCCATTTTCTTTGTTTTTTTATTTGGGCTAACCTCTGCTGCTTATTTGAAAAACAAAACAATTAATGTAACGATAAACCTATAGTTTAGTCTAACTCGGCTTCATTATAAGTTGGCTTAAAGTTGTGAACAAAATTTTTTGAGATGGTGCTGAAATTTGATTGGCTCAACTTAGTCAATCAGATTGAAACAAAAACTTTCATTGCAAGATGTAAATTTGATTTTTGGGCAAAATAAGTGAAAATATCTCCATGTTTTACGTCAATTTGACAATGAATATGTTTTAAAATTTCCGATATTTTTAAATATACCAAAAATTTGATTAAAACTATAAACAAAACTTGTGACAAATCAATTATTGGTCCATTTTGAAGAAGAAAATTGCTCAAGTGTGCCACTATTGTCAGCAATTTGGCATTATAAATTAACTTTTTTTACTATTGAAACCTAATAGTTCCACCAGATATTGAGATTATATCTAGTTTTCTTATATTTTATTTAAAAACAAAGTTATTCGTTACGTAATTTATTAAGTATATTTATCGCAAAAAATCAAACCAGGCAACGGAAATTATTTAATTGAAGTAAATTTATTGTAAGCGTGGTCAGTAGTGGATTTAGGGGGGGGGGGGTTGGACGCTTTTGCCCCCTCCCCCTAAGGGATTCGAGCCCCTGCCGACCCAACCTACCCCCTTTGTACTATTTTGAGATATCCATTTTGATGACGGACTCTAAAAATTTTCTAGAGGCGCCTTTGGCGCCAATATATACTAACTTTGAGGGGGAGCGCGCGCCAAAAAATGCAATTTTTTGTCAAAATTTTCAAAAAAGTGCCTAAAAGTGCCTTTTTTGACCTTTTCTTAAAATTGCCTGCGGCGCAGAAAATTTGGTCGAAATGGGGTCTTAATAGTGATTTGGGAGAGCTCAGAAAATTACTTTGGTCGACCTAAAAAAAAGTCAAATTTTTTTTTGAGAATCCCCCCTCGAGAAAATCCTAGATCCGCGCCTGTGCGTGATATATACTCATTGGTAATAGTGTAACTATACTTCTAATATAGTATACCTATACGGATGAACGAGTCTACAAATTTTTGAGGCGATTTAAGTTCTTCTAAGGCGATTTAAGGCAGTTTTTTGAAGTGTTTTGAGGTAAGCTAAGGTGTACTTCAAGCAAGGGGGGAACAATTGCGAAGTAGATTAGGTTGTCGAGTTTTTGACCAATCAGATGGCAGCAAAATTCAATTTTTAATTAGAGTGCTCTTGTGCTAATTTACAGGTTTGCTTTCAGGGGTGGAAATTCTTTGGTAGATAACAAAGGAAGGGTGGTTATTAAAAAGATCCAAATTCTTCATAAACCATTTTGATACAATTTTTGATAACTTACCGCACCTCCAATTGCTCTCTTAATTTCTATAAAAGCTCTAACAAAGCTGAAAGGCATGCATGCCCAGAGATTTAAAGAGACTCGATTTCACTGTTGTTACCACTATGTTGGGATCATGTTAACTATCTTCCCCCCCCCTCCCCCCTATTGCAATGGGGGGGGGGGGGGGGGGGTAGTTAACAAGGTT
>NC_087064.1:42571246-42620619 GCF_963678635.1 Symsagittifera roscoffensis | reverse complement strand
ATCAAAAAGAAAGTTGAATTCTAATGAAAAGTTGGTTAAAATCTGCACTTTACTGGAGACTGTGATATCAACAAGTTTATCTCCGCCTTCAAAAAGCAACAAACTGGAACCTTTGCAGAATATCTCGGATGAGAAAACTGACGTAAAAAATCAAGTAAAACAAATTTTTTGTTTCATTTATTATGGTAGACTTTTTGGGGAGAGAAAAAGGTGGAACTCTTGAGAAATTTTATCTCTTCTTTCTCAATATACAATCACTTAGATGCCATCATGATCTATTAGACAGACAACAAAACGCTCCAGCATTGATAGCTTTATGTGAAACATGTCTAACTGATAATGATCCAACAGGATTTAACAGCATTTATGGCTATCAGACAATCATTACCAAAAACAGAGTTGGTAAAAAGGGAAGGTGTTTTGCTTGCTTTGTTGAAAATGGTTTAACGGCTTTTCCAAAAAGCTTTGATAATGATATCGAAAATCTAATGATAACTGTTGAAAATTATCATTCAAAAAAGCACTTTTCTGCGTATTATACAAACCACCATCGATGAATCAGGATAATTTTTTGTAGAATTTGGATTCCTTATTTCATCATGTGTCTCAGATCAAAGAAAAAATAATATTTTGTGGTGATCTTGATGTTGATGTCTTGGTAGATTCAACTTTTTTACTTGACTATTAAAACTTAGTCTTATCAATCGGTTTGAAGGTGATGAACAAAGAACCCACTAGAGAAACTACCCATAGCTCATCATGTATCGGTCAAGTTTTTGCAAATATACATCACGAGGTATCACCATTGAAATACACTATCAGTGATCACTACGCCACGCTGGTTAACACTGATCTAGAAAGGCATTTCGAAATTAATACTACTAGAAAATATCGAGATTTCAAAAATTTATTGAATGAGACTACGGCATGTAAACTGCTTTTTATACTCAATCATCGCTTCTCAAAAGCTTTTGAAAAACTGGATACTTCTTCTGCTGAAATAGTTGATGGAATATTGGTAGATATTTGCAACCTTTATTGTCCTGAAAAAACTGTCACACGGAACACAATCTCGCAATCTTGGGTAACTCTCGAATTGAAAATCAATTAGGAAAACGAGATAAATTTCATTTGCATCTAATTAACAATCCAACCAAAGAGAAAAAAACTAACTATAAACCTCAGTGTAAATTAGTCAATCAGTTGATGCGTAATACCAAGAGAAACTACTATGATAGAAAAATCAGCCTGCAAGGCAATGTAAAAAATCTTTACTACGCTTTTAAGAAATTTTCCGGAAAACTTTTTTCGGTTGGTAGTAAAATTCATTTTGATGATTTCAACAACTTTTTTCTGCAAGTCGGTCGAAGCCTTGCAACCAATATACGTTGTAACCTTACCTCTTCTGCAGACATAGAAGCAAAAAAATATATATATTTAAACCCACTGATGAGTCAGAAGTTTCTTTTGTTATAGAAAAATTGAAAAAAAAAACGTCCGGCGGTCATGATGGCATCAATAATAGAATGGTCAATTTTTGTGCACCAATAAGTTTGCCTTTCTTAACTTTTGGCCTTAACCAATGCTTTATTGCTGGCGTTTTTCCACACATTTTTTAAATAGAAAAAGTACTACCATTCTATAGAACGGGAAAACAGACAGAGCCAAACAGTTTTCGACCCATAAGTTTTCTAAGTACTTTCAACAACGTTTATGAAAAAATAAGGCACATTCGCATGATTAAGTTTATATCAAATTGCAACTTTTTGGTGCCTGAACAGTTTGGGTTCCGGTGCAGATATTCTTGTGTATATGCAATAAATTCTGCAATCGAAATAGTGCGTCACTTTATAAATGATAAAATTAGGATTAGCGGGTTTTGTAGATTTTAAAAAGGCTTTTGACACAATTGATTACTCCATTTTACTAACCAAATTAGTACTCTATGGGTTCCGCGGTATAACAAACACTTTTCTGCAGTCTTACTTAACCAATCGTAAAAAGTATGTATCATTTCATCTGTTATAAAAACTCTCAATTAAAGAGTAATACCTTCGGAGTTACCTGCAGATCTGTCTTAGGTCAACTGCTGTTTTATTTTAAATTAACGACAAATAGCTTAATTTCTCTGTTTGCTGATGACAAAACGAATCTTATTACATGCGAAAAAATTCGATTGATGAACATTTTAATCAGGACCTTAAATCGATTAAAAATTGGTGCCCAAATAACAGACTAACCATCAATATTGATAAAACGCAAGTGTCCAAACTTGGAAGGAGTTCAATAGAATCTGAAACTTTTTTGGGCAATCAGAAACTCAATGTTGTGAACTCCTTTAAGTATCTTGGGGTTGTGGTGTAAATTAAGCTCTGTTTTAAGCAACACATAGATCATGTTCGTAAAAAATTTAGCTAAAGTTAATGGAGTTTTTTATAAAGCAAGAAATGGTTTTTCAATACTTTTCTTCTGATATTTTATCAAAATTACACAAAACCTCTAATATCATACGGCATCTTAGTTTATGGATATGCGTTCAAGAAAAATTTAAAGAAAATTCTTTTAATGCAAAAGCGTATTCTTCGAACTATTTTCTTTATGCGCAAAATTGATCACATTGCGAAAATAATTTTTAGAAAATAATATTGATGCCGTTTTTGATTTGTTTCTAGATACTGTTTTTGAAGAAGTTATTTATCAAATACCTGGTAAACTGTCATTAAATTTTTTGGATTTTAATCAAGCAAATAACTGTAGAAAAACACGTGACCGTAGCTTGAAAATATTACGTTCAAAATCTGTTAGATCTTAATGCTTATTACAATCGGTTAGCGTTAAAGTGCTCAAGTTATACTTTTTTTCGGCTAAGAGTCTTTTTCCTTCTTATTTTTCTTGTCAAAGTCTCAATTGAACTCTTATTTACAAAACACTAAACGTAATTTTGTCACAGATAATTTTGAACTCCTTCACCTGATATTTGACAAGTGATCTAATTCCTGCCTTTTCTCTCTCCACAACTTATTCTGTAAAAGTCTACCTTATGGGACGTCTCCTCGAGGGGCCTTAGGGCCCGTGAGCTCGATCCCTTTGATTATCTTATGACTGATGCTTGTTAGTTATATGTGGTCACTAAAAAATTTTAATTAAAAAATCTTGATAAATATCCTGATTAAAACAAAGAACATTATAATCATAATCAAAGCAGTAATTTTAATCACACAACTAATGACAATAACCATAATTATAATCAAATAGGACTTGCAAATGCGCTCATTCAAATAAGGAATGCCTTAACGCTAACATTTTTTCAATATGTTAGGATTTTTCAGCCAAAAACACAACCGAAGAGAGAATCATATGATGGCAAATGTCGCCTTGCTGAAGACGTGAGGTAGGGCGCGCCTTTTTCAATTGCCCTTGCACACCACATCAGCGTTTTATATTTTTGTCCTAGCATGCAATCGACAAAGTATTATTGTTGAAGTCTGATTCGAAATTTATAGGCGGCTGTGTAAACAACTAAATTATCCCAATTTTCTGAAAGACTTCTTCCTAGTTCCAACTTTTGATTCATTGGTTTTGTTTTGTCTCAGAAACTTCGCTTTTTTGTTTTTTTATTTGCGTTTAAGCCATCTGACGTCAAATATTGAATGTCAGTTTTGAATTATTCATTAGTTTTTGTTGACTTATGTCTTCCATTATACAACAACAGCATTCAGGTAGATTCCTATTTCTACATGTCATAATGTCGACGCCATCTTGAGCGCCAAATTGAAAGAACAGGCCCGCAATAACTCTCGCATTTTATCGATACTAATCAATTTTGTACCAGCTTGCGGATCTTCGAGGTTAAGCTCATAGGCTGCTGAAAGGTTCGACCCCCGCTAAAGCCTCATTTAAAAAACATCCTTCCTTTTAAAAAAGCTGCCTAATATTGTAAATAACAATTAAAATTGATTGCGAACTTCAGCTCCAGAATTTTACAGCTCAGTTTGCCAAATTATACGGAACAATAAATTTTAGCAAAGTTTCGAAAAGTTAAAAAAGCAAATTAAGAAGAAAAAGAAGAAGTGCGTTTGGAGAGATGGATCTGTCTCATGTTTTCCAAGACCAGTTGTTCCACCCGGAAGACAGCAACGACGATGATATTGAGGAGTGTCTGCACACGATGGGGATGGGATCGGGTGATGCGAATGAGACTGTTAGCAAACAGGCGGCAGTCGTCGGCTCCAAGTTCGCATCCAACATCCTCAACAAATCCAACCAACTTGAACGCACCCAGGCAGAACAGTTGGATTCCGGCAAAAATGTACAAAAACAGGGTAAGTTGAAAATTAATTTTTGAATGGCTACCCGCTCAAAATTCATACCATCAGGTAACTAGGCTGCCTTTTTAGGGTTCGTTTCACCCCTAGCATTTCGACCCGCTTACCCCCTGGCCTAGTTTAGGTACATTTGACTTTATTTTACGAATGCCTTTCACAAAAGCGAATATAATTTTTTTTCAAAAAAGCGCCTGTGGCATCAATATATAGCTTTGCGCGGTAAATACCATCAGAAATAACTCAAAATTCCGTTCAGAGCGATCAAAAAGTGCTCAAGTAATCGTAAAATAAGACCACTTCATGAGAGTCCGGAAAACTAGTTGCAGTTGGTCTGACATCAAAATAATATTTTCTCTTTTATATTGCGTAAAAAGAGACTTATTGTTCCGGCCATTGAAAATGGGGAGGAACTTCGTAATAGGGTGTGTTATAAAAATTTTTCTTTTTTTCTTTTAGTTTTTCACGCAAAATCAGGTACCAAAAATAATTATCGAACTGGGTTGAGTGATATATCATATTAACGCTCAAAAAGTTTCCCGTGACTATCGTGACTCAAACCACAATGATGCACACCACAAAAAACCACATGTGATTCAAGCACAAAAAAATAAACGCGATTTCCCAGTGTCGAGAAAAACCGGTTGGAAACTCATGATTTTTTGTCTTATTTCGAGCGAAAAAAGCGAACGAGCAGTCATTATTTAATTGCTCTAAAGCTTACAATAGCTCAAATGAAAACTTGGCCTTACTTGAATAACGTTAGTTTACTTTGAGTGTTTTAGCGCATTTTTATAATCAAAATTTTCAAAATGTTCAAAAAACTGCAAAAAAAAATAGAGAATTTTTTTTTGATTTTTTTCGTTTTTCTTGTATTTTTTCTGCTAAAACTGTTTTTCAAGTTGCATTTTACTATGACTGTCAAATGAACCTAATTCCCAGTTTTTGCTCTTTTTATAACACCACGCCGAAAAAAAACAATAATTTGAAGAAAATTTGTTGTGTTTTATAAGACTATTGTCGGAACATTCTGTGCTAGTTGCACAGCAACCGGCTATCCTTGTTACTAGTTAGTGTTTGATCAAGAATAAAAAAACTGGATGCAAACTTTTTCTAAAATGGCAATTGCGGGTCTGTAATTTTTCACAGCGCATGATCACAATCGAAAGGGAATATGTGATATGTCCTTCACCTTTGTACAACGTTTTTGTGGTACTGAATTTCTTCTGCTTGGAAAACTACTAGCTTCGAAAGCCATGAAAATTTTAGCTCGATGCAAGGATTTTTAGGGTGAAAGTTTTAAAACAAATACACAAATGATTCGATGTTGATTAGTTCACCTCTGCAAACAACGTGAACTGACATGCATAAAAACTGTTTTTACCAAAGCAAACCTCCTGAACAGGAAATTTTTCAGATGCAATGATGTATTTACAAAGAATTGCAAAAAGTAGTAGTATATAAAACAAGACTGCTTGTATCAGGGCGAAGCCATGAATGTTCCGACTGCCTTTTAAGGTTCATGGAGCAGCAGTAATAACATAAAAAATTAAATGACATAAAATAAAATGAAATTTTTTTTTAATTTGAAACTTTTTATGAAAAGCATCCCCCCACACGCCATATAAAGTGCAAAAAGATAGATTTCGTTCCTTACAACAAATCAATTATGGCAAATAAGCTTCGTTCAACCAATTTGGAACGATTTATAAGACGGATTAAATCTCCGCTTACGCGTTAATAGCGCGAATGATATCGCGCGTTAATTGTCCCAAATTGGTCAAAATGGTCAAAATGGCAATTTTTAAACCCTCATAACTTAACGTAAATTGATCACAGGTGAAATATCTTTTCAAGTTTAAGCTCAGGACAACAATGGCTTTCGAATGATATAAAAAAATTCCGTCAAAAATGGCTAGTTAAAAAGTCGAAATTTGTCTGAAGAAAAAAAACCCACCCCGAGCACAAATATTCCGTTACTTTCGTATCGAAAGTCGGAACAATTTTTTCAAAAGAGCAATTTCGCTATTTCGGACAATCGCATTCGAAAGCTAATTTATTGTCCAAAAATGTGGAAAGTTCACCTTAAATACCAAATTTTTATACAAAACTGCAAGTCAGTGTTTATTTTTTGATAGTTTTTTCAAAATTATATTTACGAAGACCTTTTTAAAAAAGTTGGCTTTCCGTATAACTTCAAAGAAGTACAACCCCTACCAACCGTCAATCTGAAGTTCATTCTTGTAGTTCTCCCTTTTAAAGTTTGCAGCTCACTAAATCAATGTCCTAGGTTGCAACTGCCGTCATTCTTATTTGCCCGAGTTTATATATGCTACTATCATCTATTTGAAGACGGAGTCATTTCAGTATTAGCTGATTTAAGCCTCTTCCTCTTTTGGTAATTAGAGCAATTGGCAACCAAATGATTTTTCTTTAGTTTTTATGGCATCGATTTTTGTACCCATGTATTTTTTCGACATGACTTCAGCTAAAACGCGCGACTTTTCAACTATTCAAAAGTGCATCGAGATAAGGACTTGGTGAATTTGGCCAGATTTTTTCAAAAAAGAACCGAAAACTGATCTAAAAATAAAAAGGGAAATCAAATTTGCCGCCATTTAAATAAAGGTTGTGCTTTCTTTTACTTGAGGAGAATGTAGATCCACATTGAGCTCGAATCAATTGTTTTAGATAGAGCGGCTGCTATGGAACGTGCTGCTGACGAGGATTCTCGGGAGATGCTCAGCTTCCTCTGGATTCTCCGCTCTTGGCTGCTGCAGTGCTCGGCCCACGGAGTTCCCAAGGTCATAAGTTACACCAATTTCCATCGCAAGATATTCTGGCTGAGCGCCGTTGTTTTGTCTGCTCTGGCCTTTCTGTACCAAATAACGTCCATGTTAATTGACGTGTATCAGTATCCAGTAACGGTCAACTTGCAAATAGTGCACCAGGACAAGCTCGATTTTCCAACAGTAACACTGTGCAATTCGAACAAAATCAAGGAATCGTTGCTGCGAATTTACGCTAAAGGAGATTCCGACTTGCACAAAGTAATCACGTTTGAAGATTTCAACTCTATCGGCCTACGTGATATATATAAGGAACTAGTTGCCGCCAAATCCGCAGCCATTTTGTTGGGAAACGAGACAGAGACCAACTCAACATCGACAGTGAACAACTCAACTGCGACCAGTTTCGAGTCGTTTCTTAGCGACCCGATTCCGAGGTGTGAGAGCGACTACGACTATTCTGGAGCTCTTCCGGCTAACTTCGAGTGTCTGGAAGATGAGAATGTTTGCATAAGCCCGGACTGGATCTGTGACGACTATGTAGACTGCTCGGAAGGCTCAGACGAAGATACGAAGTTCTGTGGGAGTCGGAGGTGCGACAAGGGCCAATATGAATGCCAAAATGGAGCTTGTATCGATATTCGAAAAAGGTAAACATTTTTCATCAAACATGGTAATTTCTGCACTTTCCCCCCAAAAAAACTGATTTTTGTGGCAAAAATAGCTTGAGTTTCCTCAAATTTGAAGTAAGTTTTTTCAAACTTCATTCGAAATCTACCTAGATTTAACCTCAAGTTAATGGTTGAAAATCATATAAAAAACAAATAGTCGCTATGCATTTTCAATCATTTTTGTGCATGTCATTTCAACTAAAACGAACTTATTATCAATGATCACTTGATAAAAGCAGCTAGCCAATAAACGGAAAAGAAGCTTGGTTTAGTGTAACTCTTCTCAATCTACGCGGAAGCTAAATCTCTTTCTTCATTCCAGATGCGATGGGAACTTCGACTGCATGGATGGTTCGGACGAAGAAGACTACATCTGCCGGAGTCCCTCATTGCTGCCAGAGGTCTTCGTCTGCTGCATTTCGGATCGCATCATCCGACAGGACCAAGTGTGTGACGGCGTCATCGACTGCCTCGAAGACTTATCTGACGAGTAAGAGACTAGCAAATTATGATTAGATATAGCTCATGTTGTGATATAAGTCACGTCGTTTTTTTCAAGGCAAATATACAAAAACTCCCTGGAGTGCTTATTTTGATAGCGGATACAAACTTTTGCATCCATTTTTGTCAATCAAATTTTAGAAAAATTTATTTTTATTTTGTTTTTGTTATTGAAAAGCAAACCCTGGCTTAGAGAAAAAGATACTAACAGTTTAATTGAAACCAATATTTAAGATTCGTTATTGGCATCCGGTGACTTATGATACACAGGGTACAAAAAAAATTAACTGGGAAATTTTTTGTTCCGATCATTGAAAATGGGGAAGAACTTTGTATTCGGGTGTGTTTTAGTTTTTTTTCTTCTTTTTGTTTCCACGCAAAATCAGAAAACACAAACAATCATCGCACTTACATTACATTAAAGCCCTTAAAGTCGTGATTCAAACCACAAAAAAAATTTATAAATTCCTAGTGTCGAGAAAAACCGTTTTTTTTGTTGTTGAATTTTTGTCTTTTTTCGAGCGAATACAGCGAGGAAGCAGTCAGTTTTTAATTGCTTAAAAGCTTACAATAGCTTAATTAAAAACGTGAAAAATTAGTTAACTTGAATTACTTGATTAGTTATGGAATCAAGATTTTCGAAAATTCAAAAAACTGCAAAAAAAATTAAAAGATATTTCGAATTTTTTTTTTTCGTTTTTCTAATAGTTTTTCTGCAAAAATTGTATTTCAATTTGCTTAGTTTGTTATCACAGTCGAATTACCCAAATCCCAGTTTTTTTGCCCCAGTTTTTTGCTTCAAACATACCTAATTCACCACGCTGAAAAAACAGTGTTGTAATTTTTAAGACAATGATCGGAGCATTCTGTCCTACTTGCAGAGTAACCGGCTCTTCTTGTTGTTTTTTTTGCTTTATGTTTTCGACGCAAAATCAGTTACCACAAGCAATCATTGGACGGAGTTGAGTGATATATCAAATTAAAGCCTTTTCAGTCGTGATTCGAACGACTGTAAAAAATTTCAAAAAAGTGGTTTGTGTCGAGAAAACTGGTTTGAATTGTTCATTTTTGGTCTAAATTCGAGCTAATTAGTGATGGTAGTTTGTAATTGCAATAGCTCATTTATGCTTAATTTAGGCCGTGACAAACATTTTTTTCCAATGAACCTATTTTACTATGACTCTCAAATATGCCTAAGTTCTGTTTTTTTGTTTAGATTTTTCTATCACACTATGCAGAAAAAACTACACCGATTTGAGAAAGCATTTTTGTGTTTTTAAGACTGTGGTCGGAACATTCTGTGCTACTTGCACAGTAACCGACTATCTTTGTTTTATATTTATAAATACATTTGGAATATTTAAAAATGTCAACGTGGTCTGTCACTCTACCCCTTCTGAATTCTCTAAATGGTACCTGGTGTTTTTTTGAGGCGATTGGAGAAAATAATGAATCATAAATGAAGGCCCACAAAGACACAACAAACTGTAATATCTGTCACATTTTCATCTTATCTTAAAGTGTTTCTATGAATTTTGATATAGAAAGTGACGCAAGTGACCGCATGTAATTCAGATTTGTTCAGATCATTTTAAAATTTAGGTATGGGCCCGCCTGTCCAATGGGCCAAGATGACTACTCGCCAGGACCGAATGAGACGCAATGCATAGCCCCTTGGTCAACCCTATGGAGCTACATGAATAACCACATTTGGATTTCAAATGATCAGCTTAACGATGGAAATTTGGATTGCTACAGGGTAAACAAATTGTGTCTTTCTATACCTTGCCTCAAACAACTTTGGTATTTTTAAAAATTGATTTTGTTTATTATAAGTGTTGTTTAGTTTTCAGCCTCGATCTTGAGATCAAAAAACTTATCGATTAATGTTTGATTATTCTGTTTTTCTATGATACTATGAAAATTTGAGTACTTGTTCCGACCATTGAAAATGTCGTGATTCAAATGACTGTAAAAAAAATTCAAACAAATCTGAGTTAGGACCGAGTTGGTTAACTCATAGAGTAATTTCGGATAGGGTACACCGTCTGCTCGTCACGCTATCTTATTTTCGGCCGGATAGATTCGTGCAACTTCTTAGTCTAATACCGATCCTAATCTTACTCTTATACTATCTAGTCTCAGGTTGTTTAACTAGTCTCTGCTAGGCTCAATAGATCTAGGGTATACTGGTCTATTGCGGTTGCTGAAGTGCTCGGGAGAGTCCAACTAATTTCTAAGTTAAATTCAAATCTCTCTGGTGCTGAAATTACAAGTAACTTCAGCACTTACAAATAAGTGGGTTGTTAGTTAGATGGATCATGATTGGTTAATATTAAATACTTTACATTGGTAAAATATCTAAATTATCCAATCATAAAATGTAGTTTAGATCAGGTTCCACCCATCCGGGTTTTACAGAGTTTTTTAGAATAGTTCTTCTGCAATTCGAAGGATGGATGATGGACGTTGGTGTTTGGCGAACATCTTATTTCTTCTGTTTCCTTTTTGTTAAAGAAGTTCCAGGAAGCTGGAGTTAGAGACATAAGACGTTGTGTCTTCTAGTGACAACGACTAAGTCTTTGCAACAAACTCAAATCTGATTTCAGAATGGTTTGCTATGTCAGGTTTTTCTGTTCTGCGTGGAGAACTTTTTTGTGTCTGATTTAGTTTGGGAATGGCGTGGAGATTGTGCGTGGAGGGGATGCCTGGTTACTCGGATCTGTACGTATACTTGAACATCGAGGTGGTCATTGGTCTAGTTCAATGAAGTCCTTTTCTGCGAAGTCAAGTCGTACTCTAAATCCTTTGAGTTGTGATTGTGAGTGGCATATCGATTGTGGTTGGCCATTCTCTCTCGAGCGTAGTGGGGTCGTTTTGTCTTTAGATGTTCGTCCTTGGTGTTGTATTCTGATCTATGTATTACATAATGTAATTTACATTTTATAAAACATTTATTAGTTTACAATTTTTTAATTATGATTTTAGTTAGTTGTTTTCACAAAAGCTTTTTGTTTTAGTTCGGTTATTTTGAAGAGTTACTCACACTTGAGTAGCTCTTATTAAAAATAGAGGTGTGGTCACAAAGCGTGGATGTAGCGCGGTGGGTTAGGCCGGCTATAGAGCATGCTCAGGACGTCCTTCCTGGTGGGTTAGGCCAGGAGTGGGAGTATGATTTCATGCGGTTTTTGTGAGGGGTCCTGTTATGTGACAACGTTTTATGTTGGGTTTGTTGTGGTTTTTCTTATGTCTTGTTGGTTATGTCCTTTTTCCAAAAATCAAATTGTTCGTGGTATGGGTTTGTCTTTCGACTTTTTTGTGTTTTATTATTTCTTTCTTAGACTTTATAATAGTCTTCAAAAGAATAAATTATCCAGTTTTAAACTGGGTTAATCCGGTTTGGGTACCGTTGGTTTCCTTTTCTTAGTCATGCTGTTATTCTATGATTTGTGGTGTTTAGTAAGCTGCGTTGGTTAGTTTTGTTTAGTATATGATTCCTTTCCAACCGGGTTTGAAACATGTTATTATATGTTAGAGTTGTTGAGTGTGAAAACTTGAAACTGAAATTCATTATTTTAAACAATTCTTCGTGGGCGAGCTGTGCGAGTGTGGATAGAATTTCTGTGCGAATGAATGAAAATATCAAAAGGTTAGTACTGCAATTGCATTTTATTAATTTACTGCATAGAATTTGGAAATTTACTGCTAGTTATGGGGGAATTTTAAGTTACAAATTTTCATTATAATTAGATTTACTGCTTGTGGGGAAAATTTTAGAAATGAATTTACTGCATTGGTATTAAATTTATAAATTTATAAGTGTAAGAGATTAATAGAATTTTTGAAATCTGTTTGATGAAATTTGCGATTTTTATTTGTCTTTTGTGGTCTTTGTAGGTGATTGTCGGATGAAGGCTAAAAATCTAAAGAAAACATGGATAAAGTATGGTGAGTTTTTTAATATTTTAATTAGTTAGTAATATTCATTTAATTCATACTTACCTGTTAGTCGTCGGGGAAAAAACCGTGGGGGAAGATGTCGTGAATTAGTTCTGAAGTTGTTAGTAGTTTAGCTAAGATGCGGATTATATTTTTAGTCTGAAGCAGTGGCCAAAGCAATTGGAGTGCCTTGATAGTGGTTAGTTCTTCAGTGCCAACTGCAAACTCATAAGGTGTGTTTTGGATTAGATTATATAATTTGTGATTGAATTTAGTGTTGTGGATGAATTCTAAAATTGGGATTTCTATAGGTTGTACAAACTCGTGCGGGATAAGGAAGGGTCGGGATTCTTCGGCGTTGAAGGCCTTGGTGATGGGACAGAAGATGTACATTTGGGTTATGGGATCATAATTGCGAAGAATACCATGAAGGTTAGTATCTTTAATGCAATATGTGAAATTTAGGAAAAATGGTGAAGTGTATTTGGAATTAATGAATTGAAAACGATGGTGTGGTTGTCTAGAGGGTGTGTGTAGGTCAAAGTGATTTTGGATGAAGCGATAATAACTATATGTGTGGGTTTGTTTAGTGCGCAACATAATATCGTGTGAGCAGTGTAAATCTCTTTCGTGTGGTGCAAGGAAATGAAAGGTTAGTGAAAATATTTGGAAGCGTTCTTTGAAACTTTCGTATGCTTGTGTGTCTGTTAGTGCTTCTGAAATAATGTGGTCAAACTTGCGATCGAAGATATTTAGTGTAAATACATATGGTGTTTTAATGAAAAATTTCTCGGTGATTTGTGGATTAGCGAAGCGATCGTCGTCTAAGAATTGATCTTGGTTAGCTCTGATGATGTTGTGATCATAGTATTCGAGTGTATATTCGTTAGCTCTAGGTGCAGTGTGTGTTTTTAGTGATTTTTTATATCCAACGTAAGTAAATTGTCTAGCGGTTAGTGGTGTAGTGAGTCGATATAGCATGTCCGTATTTCGCTCTATATCGATGTGAGTGTTAGATAAAGGTAAGCAAAGAGGGTTAGTAAAATGATAATATGAGGTCCAAGAGAGAGTGGGCATTAAAACGTATTCATCTACAAAGTTGCGTGTTTCGTTAGTGTCGTGGGGGGTGTTTAAGGTGTATTGTGGGAATGAGGGTAAGGTGATGGCTAAAAATTCTTTTGTGTTAGTATGCTTGGGATGGTTGATGTATTCACGGGCTGTTCCTGGTTTTGCTGGGAAAGGATGGTTGGGGAACTTTCTTTTAAAAGTGCGGTAAGCTCTATTAGTGTTGAGTGAAGATTCAGTTGATGTGGATGATGGTGCTAATGATTCAGTATAATTTGAAGAGGGTGTAGGGGTAGGGGGGTTGGATGAATTTATTGTGGAGGAGATTTGGTTTATGGTTGGGGTATTAAGGTGGTAGGGTTGTTGTTGAAGGGTAATAAAATTATCTAGCTCTGGGGAGATTCGGGGGGTGTCTGGAGAATGAGATGATTGGTCAGAATGGTATGAGGAGTAGGTTGGGGTAACTTGGGAAGCATAAGAGGGTGTGGGAGTGATTGGGTCAGGGTTATTGGATAATATGGGTTGAAAAGGGGGTTGAGAAAAATTAGAAGAGTTATGAAAATTATTGGATGGGGATGGTTCTGAGTCGGCAAATTCATCGGGGGTTTCAATATTCGGGTTATTGAGTTGTGAGATGGAATATAAAACTGAGATGTGTGAATTAGTGTCGGAATTCATGCCTGATGTTACATTACTAGGTGGAAAATCGGGTGGCGGAAAAGCAAAAAGTGGTATTATTGGGATTGGAGAGGTAAGATTGGTTGGGTGGGAATTTGATCGGTGTAGTGATCCAAGTTGGCGGCTCATCGTGGGCTAAAAAAATGATTATTTTGAGACTGAAAAGCGGTGGTATGGGGTTGTTCAATAATTTGTTCATAAGTATTATCATCTTGTGACTGGTGTGTCATTATATGTTGAATGGGACTTTGTGATGTGGTGAGTCGAAAATTTGGATTATGTGTGATGGCTAAATTTCGAAAATTTCGTGGGACTAGGGATAGTGGATGGTTATTTGGTAGGGGTGGTAATTGTGGTGCCGTTGGCGTTATGTCTACATTGTTATGTTCTTCGTCGTATGTATTTTGTCGTGTTGCTATTTTTGTGTTATATTCTTTTATTTGTGCGTCTTAAAGAATTTTGTTTATAGATGTAGAAAAGATTCCAAAAAATCCTGCAAAGAGTATGCGTGCTACGCTTGCTTGTCTGTTTACTTGTGTGTGTATAGCACATGTGTTGTAGATTCCTTTTAAAAGTGAGAAAAGAAATCCAATAAAGTTAAACATTGCGTATAAAATAGTCAATTTTTCTAAGATGTAGTAGGGCCATCCTAGAAAATCGAGGATCTCATTTTTGAGTGTAACAAAGCTAAAAATGTTAATTGGTGATATATCTTGGGGACGGTATTTTTCACCGTTTAGATATATATAATCTTTAATGTCTTTAAAATATCCGCTATAGTCTTGCGTGTAGATATCGGCAAATCCTGCGGTTTCTGCAAGTTTGCGTAAATTTTGGTCTATTGATTGTCTTTGTATAGTGTCCATTTGTGTTAATAATTCTTGGAATTGTTGTGTTCTAATGTGATGTTGAATATCTGATTTTGAATAGATTCCTATTGATTGTAAGTCTATATTTGGGTTTCGAGCAATAGCGCGAATGCTTTCTGGTGAAAATTTTTTGAGTGATTGCATTAATGTGGGATATGGCGTGAGAAGATAATATTTATTTTCATCAGGGTTTAGTTGTACTACATTGTGGCTGTTTTCTGATCCACATGGGACTGCGGTATCCCAGAAATAGGTTCTTCGTGAAAGTGTATCCACGAAATGTACTTTATTCTTATAAAAGATAGGGATTCTTTTATAACATCGTTTATCTTCAAAAACGTATAGTGGTGATACTTTTTTAGTACAAGTATAAAACCATAAGATGTTTCCTTCATAGTCTAAAAAATTTGATCTATTTCCAGATAATAAGTATCCTGCATAGGGTATTTTTAATACTGCTAGTGCAAGTGATTGTAATATTTGTGTTCGTTCTAATTCGCATAGTTGGTGTAGTGTTTCTAATTCGGAGAGTGACATTTCTTGAAAAATTCGGCTAATTGTATAATCTAGTTTCATATCTAAATGAATATCATAGTGGATATTACCGAAATATGTAGTATTCATTAGTGATAATTCTTGTAAGCGTGTGCTTCTGGTGTCATGGGGTTTTAGATGTCCACCAGGTTGTCCGTTGCTTTTTTCAAAATTAACTGGTATATAGGATGTTCCTTCGTTTGGAGGATGACCTGTGGCATATGGGTCGATTTTTACTTTTCCAGTGGTCATGTCGAATCCTTTTTCGTATTCAACTAATATTTCAGAGTATTGTGTTCTGTGAAGTGGATTCCTGTATTTACATGCAAGTTCTGTTTCTTGATATATTTGAAAACGTGTCAATTTATTTTCTATATTGTCTATGTTTCTAAAATTAGAACTTAGTTTTCGTGATGGATGGACTTGTTCATATGGAATTGATTGTATAAAATATTTTTCGTGAAATTTTATCATACGAGCGTGTATTTTTGCTACTTGAAATGTTGTACATGTATCTTCGGGGAACCAAACAATTGTTGCTTGTGTTCTCGTTGTAGGGTCGCAATAACCTTGATCATTTTTACAAGGTAATCGAATTCCTTGATAGATCATTGTATTATCTGATAAATCTCGTGTTAGTTGTATTTTTTCGAGTTGTATTTTCCAATCAAAAAACATTATTTCTTGGTATCCTTTATTTTTTGTGTCTGCTTTGCAGTTTGATGGGTCATTTATACCAATGTGTGGTATCCAATGTTTATCGTGTAGGTCATAGGTTAATCGTCCGTGTGCGCCGTTATACGGGTATTTTTCGTCTAGTTTTATATGTCCTTGGTGTCTTTCAAGTTGTGATTGATGTACAGAGTCTGAAAAAACTTGAAAATTATTGAGTTTTTATTTTGTGTGATGTTTAGTCTAAGTAATTCATTTTTACAATCGTCGGGATTGAGATGTAAAAGACGTTCTATATTACTCTGATAGAATGATTCATGGTCAAGTCGGTTTTTGTTTCCGTTCGAGACTTGTGAACAATGTACTTTCTTTTCGGAAAATGTTGCTGTGAATTTATAACCTGTAACTGTTGTTGCTCGGGCTTTTGAATAGAGTGTTGCTATTACATCTGTGGTTTCTATAGCTTGTGGTTCTGTTTCACATTGTGATACTTGATTTATTGCATATTTATGTAGTGTTTTTTGTTCATTTTCTTCACAATCGTAATGTGTTACTAATAAATCTTGTGGTCCTGTACGAGGGGAAGGGTTTATGTTTTGATTTGAGATTACTAGAAAAAGGAGTTGGAGAAAAATTAATAATTTTAGAATATACATGTGTATGATAATCCTGAGTATGGATTATAAAATGTAATGTAGCCAATTGTGTTTTTGGTATATCTGTCGTATTTGTATATTACTTCAGTAGTTATAAACGGTGGTGGTAGTGATTGAGCTGTTATGTTAGGTGGATTTAATGGGTAGGGATGTTGGGTAATATTATTTAACTTAACTGTGATTTCAAACTTTAATTGTAAACTGTTTTGTTGGAGTATTTGAATATTGTGATCACGGATATCGTTGTGAATATCTTGGCGATATTGTAATCTATTAAGTGCCCAGTTATGAAGGCGGTTACTTTCTTGATGTTGTCCAAATAATGGTGGAGGTGCTGTAAATGTATTCCAATCTAGTCTTAAAGGAATATTTATTGATGATTGTTCTCGATATCTGGCGTCGAGATTATTTGGAAAATTTAAGTTAAAAGGTGGTGGTGAAATCTGGCTTATTGATGGTGTTGATGGTAGTGATAATGTTTCTGGTAGTGATGAGGATGTTGTTGTATCCGTAGAAATATCTATTGGATTATTGACTAAATTTAATTCACCTTGTGTAAATGAATGTGTTGTCCAATATGGTAGTCGTGATGCCTGGTTTGGGGGGTTAAAGGGATTTTCACGTATTTGTTCAGATGTTGGTGTTGAACCTAAGTAATCTGATGGTAGGCTTGAGGTGCTACGTTGTGAAAGAAGCGTAGGGGTTTCTGGTAATATACCAATGGGGTTTTCTGGAGTGTTTTGTGATGGGGATTGAGGTATATCAAAATGAACTCGTGGAGTTTGAAAATTTCTGTTTCGTCGAGGATGTATAATTTGTCTATTTATTTCGACTGTATTTTGGTTTTGACTAGGATTTCTTATTCTACTTAGTTCTTGTGGTAGTGTTGGGTATAGGTTATATGTTGGTTCGCTTAGAGGTGCTTGTCGTTGAACTGGTTCTAGTGGTTCTGATAAACGAGCATGTCGTTCTTCAAAAGTGTATGGATTGTCTTGAAAAGAAATTCGTGTAGATGTTTGAGGATTTTGAGTAGTTGAAGGTGGTGTTTGGTTATCTTGGGATGATGTCGGTGAAGACTGATTCTGTGACTGTTGGGTAGCAATTTTTGATGGTTTTTTTAAATTGTTACTTTAGTGGGAAGGTTTATGTTTATTATAGTATTCTTCCAAAAAAAGAATTAGAAGGATTGTTGCTAGGGCAAATGTGAAGATTGCTTTCTTTATACATTTACATATTGTCAAAATGAGGGATGATAAAAATGTTATGAAAATTACAAACAATAAAAAAATATCGGTTCTACTGAAAATTGTTCGTATCATTTAGACAAGTTATATGAATCGTACCTGTGGATGTAATCAAGGGTTTTGGAAAGTTGGAGGAATAGTTCGAGTATAGTGTAGAAAATTAAAAAAATGTTACAAAAAATGATTAGGATTATTAGAAAAGATTCAAGTATATCAAAAAGAAATATTATAAAGGTTTCAAGTATTGTAAAAAAATGTTTAAAATTTATGAGTATTTGAGTAACTGATTGAGAGAAGAGCATTTAAGAAATGATCTCTTGGTCGAATATTTTTTGCTGTTTGAGGCGATTTTCTAGTGTGGTCGGATTATTTATTAGTTTTTTGACAAGTGGGTTGAGTTTTGTAAAAAATTGTTGGGGGCAATTTTCATGGTGATTGGGAGGTCGTCTTTTTCTTTATTTTTGTTTGTCAAATGATCCGGGGTATGGTGAGATTTTTATACTTTAGGCTAATTAAAATGTTCATTTTGTTACTTTAGGCTAAGTTAACAAATTTGCTTTGGGGGTATTCGTGGTCTGAGTTGGGGAAATATTGTTGATCTTTGGGTTATTAGATAAGGGAGGGGTACGGTATTATGGTGATATTTATTTTAGTTGTCAAGTTGGAGTGGTTTGCTTATTTTTGACCTGGAGGTCGTAAAGTTATAGTTATAGATGTGCCTAGAGTTCTATATGATTCGTCTAATTGGTCTTAGTTTGAGTTAGAGAAAGTGACGGATTGGATGAATCCTATTGGTCTATTTTGAACTAGAATTATTGCTTACTTGTCAGCATGTTATTTTGAAAAATGTAAATGAAAAATGTTTCGAAGGTTTCAAGATTGTGAAGTATAATGTTAAAATTACTTTTGAAATTCCACTTTCTTTAAAATTTTAGATTGGGGGATGAATATTTTATAGTTTTTACGTGGTTGATTTCGGAGTCTTGTTGTTTTTCTATTTTCTGATTTGTCGATTTCTTGGGGTATTATTTGTTCGGTCATTTTTCTATTTTTTCTTTGTTTTGGGGATTCTTTATGGTTTTGTGTATTGTTTTTGGTGGTGGTTGGTTTTGTGTTTTGATTTTCGGTGGGGTTATCATTTTGTTCTGTGTTTTTCAGATGTGGTTCATTTTGAATGATTTTTAATCCTGTGAAAGAATATAATTGAGTTAATTCGCGGAGTGCGTATTCTTTTGGGTAATAAGGTAATAGGTTGTTTCGATGTTGAACGATTTCTTTTTTGTTTGAGTCGTTAATTTTATATGTGACATCAGTGGGTTTTGCAATTATTTGGTATGGTCCTTTTCGAAGGGGTTGTAATTTTTTAGAAATTCCTTTTTGAGTATTAAAATTAGGTATTAAAACAAATGTTCCAATTTTTAATTCGGAGGCTGGTGTAAAACGTGAATTGATTTGTTCATTAATGTTTTGTCTTTGTAATAACTTTTTTGTTATTTTTTGATAAATTTCATTGTGTTTTTTATCTCTATTTAGAATCCATTCGGTGTGTGTACCGGAGGCTAGTTTAAGAATTTGTGGGTGATGAAAATGATCTTCATCGTGTGTATGTAAAGGTAGGTTATAACAAATTGAGTCTTTATTTGGTTGACAATAACCTTGTGCGTTTTTATGAGAATTTGCTGTAAACATTATTGGTTTGCGTGGCTTTTGGTTAAAAATCATTTCGTATGGTGACATTCCTAAGGTTGTCGTAATTTGTGAATTATACGCTAAGGGAAATAATTTTACATCTGCTGACCATTCGGTATATTTTGTATCATTTCCGTTGATGATACATCTAAGATATTCTTGTAATGAACGGTTCATACCTTCGACTAAGCCGTTTGTCCAAGGTGCATGAGATGTACGTGGTTTGTGTTTAATGTTATATAAATGACATAGTGTGATAATTTCATTATTTATGAATTCTGTACCGTTGTCTGTAACTAAAATTTCTGGTAGTCCGAATTTTGCTATCCAGTGTTCATAGAGTGTTGTGTAAGCGTAATAAGCGTTACAATGTGGTACTGGGTTAAGTGCTACATAATGTGTAAACGCGTCAACAATTACCATAATGTAGGAGTTTCCTTCTGATGAGGGTGAAATTGGTCCTTTGGTATCAAATGAGATACGATGATTAAAGTACAAGCTTTGTCCTTTAAAATCTTGTTTTTGTGCTATTTGTTTTTGATTTGGGTAAGGTTTATTTAGTTGACATACTATACAGTCATTGCATAGTACTTTTATCCAAATTGGTGCATTTGGGAAATAAAAGTTTTGTATAAAATTTGAATATGTTTTCTCTGATCCAGAGTGTCCTTTAATATTTTGTGTATGTGAAATATTAAAAGCTATAAGAATCATACTTAAAGGGAGACATGGAACTGTAGATTCATTCAGGTTATACTCTAAAAGGTCTGTATTTTCGTTAATTGTTGTGTTGTTAAATTTGCGAAAGTATCGGAGGAGTGTTTTGTTTCCTAGAATGGTTGAATCTGCCTTGACAGGTTTAGTTTTATATTTGTGCCATGATTTTAGTTGTCTAATTATCGGGTCAAGATTTTGATATTGTTTCAGTGTTGAAATTGTAATCGTTTCTGTTGGAGGGAGAAAAATGTTTTCAATTTCGAATTTAGATAAGGGTATTGTATCAAGTGGGTCGTGAAGGTCAAAAACTTGATTTATTGTGTATTTTGAATCATTTGTTTGTGGTCCTGATAAATTTATTTTATCAGTTAAATCTTCTTTTTCAATTAGTGGAAAATGGTCTTTTTTAGGCGGGTGTTGTTTTGTTCGTTTTTGTTGGGTGTTATTTTTTATCCATTGAGAATATGGGATTGGTTTGAAAGTTGATGTTCCAAGTAAATCAACTTCATAATGATTATTTTGACAATCAAAATAAAGTGGGAAATGTTGTAAACTATTTATTTGTGATTGTTCAATATCAGTTTTTACTGCATATTTGGATTCCAATCGGGGTGATGTTTCGTTTTCTGCAAGGTAGAATTTTATGTTTTTGGGTATTTCAACTGTTGTTTTTCGTGTAAGTAATTCAGGTGTTGTATTTCGACTTAAGGTGTCTGGTAATGCAAGATTTTTTCCTGCAGTCCAAACTATATGTAAGTTTGGAAATTTCATTAGAATTAGTTGAAATCTGTAAACTCGGTGGTTTGGGTTAGATTTTTGTGTAAAGAGAAAGATGATTGGTTTATGGTCTGTGAATAGAACTGTTGGATGTTTTGATCCAAGTATCAGAAATTCATATTCTGTCAGTGTATATATTATGGCTGTACATTCTCTCATTAGAGTTGAGAGTCGTAGCTCTGCTTGAGTGAATAATCGAGAATTTGCTGATATGAGGTTCATTTTATTTGTACCATTATGTGATTGTAATAGTGCTGCACCGATGCCAAAGTTCGAAGCATCGCACATTGCATAAAATGGTTGATTTGAATCTGGAATTGTGTTCGAAATTTGTTCAGTTAAAAGTTTCTTTATTTCTTCAAATCGTGTTTGATGTTCTGTGTTCCATTCAAAATTATTTTGTTGTCTAAGGATGTTATAAAATGGTCGTAGATATAATTGCATTTTATAAACATATTTACTTAAAAAGTTTAACATTCCAAGAAATTCTTGGATTTTCTTTTTATTTGTTGGTGGTTGAAGTTTTTGAATAGCGTCAATGCGTGATTTCAATGGAGTGATTGTTTTTCTTTCTATATTATGTCCTAAGAATTTAACTCTTGTCAAAAAGAAGTGTGATTTATCGGGGGCGGCCTTCAGATTTTCGTTCTGAAGTATTTGGTGATATTTTTCTAAAACATTGAACATCTCGTCTTTTGTTTGTGATTGCATAAAAACATCGTCTAAATAGGTGATTGCGTTTTTCTTGAGTATCAGTGGTCTAAAAATTTTGCTCATAAAAGCTGAAAATGCTGCTGGTCCTATGGATATTCCATAGAATAAGCGGTTGAATTCATATTGTTGGTTTCCGATAACAAATTGTGTTAAACGTCGTGATTGTTCATCTAGTGGCATTTGATTGTATGCACTATTCATATCGGCGGTTGTAAAGTATTTGCCGTTTATTTTTGTTAAAATAACTTGTATTGGTTCAATGGGCCAATTACATTTTGATTCATCTATAAGTGAATTGAGGTATCTAGCATCGAGAACGATTTTCAATGATTCTCCTTTAGCTAGAATGATAATAGGGTTGATAAACGTGTTGCCTTTTGGTTGTTCTTCTTTGTTTACTGGTGATATAATGTTGTATTGTTCTAAAATGTCGAGTAATCTGTTCACTTTATCATGTAAGTGAATTGGTACTTTACTTGCTCTCTGTTTTTTGAAAACTGCGTCTGGTTTTAACGGGAGATGTAGTGATGAACTGATTTTTCCAACATCGAATTTTGATGTTGCATAGACTGATGAATATTTAATTAGCTGTTTGGCTAATTTTTCGAATTCGTCTTGTGTTATTTGTGAATGTTGGAAATTAAACATTGTTAAAAATTTTTGTTGGTCCTCTGTGTAGTTACTTATGTTGAATGTAGGTTTGAAATATGGAGTTTTTGTGAAATAATCCGTATTTCTGTTTTCGTTACTTATTATATTATTTATAGATAATTCTTCATTAAGAATTGTAGATTGGCAAATATCTAGTAATTGGAGTATATTATTTACGCGATAGGCTTTTTCGTGTATTGGTGATATTGTAGCGTTGGTTTCACAATATCCTAAAAGTCCTAAAGGTAATGTTACTTGGTAAGGTGTGTTGTTATAGACATGTAAGGAAATGATATCGGAATTCGAATTTTTCAAATATTTTATGGATGAGATTGTGATTTTGAAAAATTTGTGAATAGGTTTGAATTCAAATTCTGACATATAAAATTTTTGTTTGTTTTGTTCTTTATCATATTGGTGAACTTGTTTGATTGAAAAATTATAGATATTTCCTGATAGTGGTTTTAGGTGTTTTCTTTGTTGGTTAAATATCGGGTAGAATTTTGAAAAGAATGGTGGTTGTTTATTTAATCTTTGGAAAAATGTTAAGGATGTTTCTTTTGTTTTTGTATATTTATCTTTGATTAATATTTTACTATTTAGTATGTTAATTGTTGGTATGTACTTCGAAATAAATGGTATTCCAATGATATTATATTTAATGTCAGTGATATGGAATATTTGTTTAAATGGCTTATTTAAAATTTTGCTTTGTTCCATTGTTCTGGTGGGGAGGAGAAATAATTGGATTTTTCCGTAGTTTATCAATGTTGATCCTTGTGCTGTTGCTAACTTACTGGAGGTTTCAAGAGGTGTTAGCTTTGGGTGTAAAGTTTTTATTTCATTCCATGTGGGGATGTTTATTATGTTTGATTCTGCTCCTGAATCAATTAAAAAATCTATTTCAAGGTCTGGTGGTTGAAATTCTTTATTTCTTGGGCTTTCTAAGAGAAATGGTATTGTCCAAATTTTTTCTTTGGGTTGTTCTTTTTGTATATTTTGATAAATGTGGTTTGTATTCAAGCATTTTGTTTTGGTATTTTTATTGGTTTGATTTGTAGTGTTAATCTCATTTGTTTCTTGCGTCGTTGGTGTGGAATTTATGGGTGTAGTGTAATGATTTTGAAGAAATTCTGATTGATTTTCATATATGTGTGATGAAAAGGGTTGTTCATATATGACAGATTCATAGTCATTTTCGACTTTTATCATATTGATAGAAAGAGTGTTTTCAGTATCACTTTCTGAATCTGATGATGTACAGTTTATTTGATTGAGTTGTAACGTATCAGTTACTGTGTCATCAATACCTGGAGGGTCTGATGTTGTTTCTGGGTTAGATTGTACTTGATTGATTTGTCTTTGATGTTTAGGTGTACTACTTCTGTGGCGATTATTAGAATTATTATAGTTATTATTATTCCGGTGTGGTGATTGGGAATAATTTCTATAACGATTATTATAACTTGAGTGTCGATTTTGTGAATTATTTCGCGATCTGTTTTGGTAATTATTGTTTGGTCTGTTATAGTTCGATCTATTATATGAGTTATTCCTTGATTGATTGTTCGGGTAATTCTGGTTTCGGTTGTTTGAATAACTTCTATTTCGATTATAGGAGTAGTTTCTATTCCTATTGTATGATGAATTTCGTGATTGGTTGTTTGGATAGTAGTTATTTCTTGATTGGGAATTAGATCTAGAAACAAATCGTTGTGTATTTGAATTTGATCTGGAGTAGTTATTTCGACTATTTGGTCTATTGTAGTGATTTTGTGATGAATTATTCGTGTTTCTTCGTTCTGGTGATCTTCCTCTATAACTTGAGTTATATGGTGATTGATTTCTTGTATAATTTGTATTGTTCGGGAGTGGTTTTCCTGAACTGTTGTTGCTGTAAACTGTTTTGTTCGGTAGATTTTGATCTTTTTTCATATATTGATAGAATGATTTATTTGGTTCTTTATATTTTTGAGGTTTATTTTGATTGTCTTGCTGTTTTTGTCTACATTCGGAAATACTATGTCCGTATCGTCGGCAATAATTACACCATTTTTTGAAAGATGGTTTGCCTTTAAAGTTTGGGTTCTTTTCATAAATATTGAGTATTTCAGTGATTTTTTCAACGAGGTCTGTCTCTGATTCCTGTATATTATTAATATTAGTGGGAGTCGTTTCAATTCTGTTAACGTATTGTAATTTCAGATTTTCCGTTTCTTCTAGTTTCATCGTGATTTCTGCTTGTTCTAATTTGTCTACTAGTTTTCGAAAATCTAAATCGGGTTCTCGAATTGAAGAAGGATGGGATGCTCTCTTTTTTATTGCTATTTTCCTTAATTGTGGTGTTAAGGTCATCATTAAGATTTCTGTCATCTTTGTGTTTTTATAGTCATGTGTATTTAATGAATATGCTTTTCGAACTAGTGTTTCGATTCGTACTGCTATTTGCTTGATGGTTTCGTTTGGTAATCTGCGAATTTCATTACATAAAACTCTTTGTTGTTGTTTGTTTCTTTCGGAGTCAAACATTTTTGAAAATTCCTGTGTAAACCTTTTCCAGTTTGATTTTATTTCTAGAGGTAGTACTGAAAACCATTTTTGGGCTGCGCCATCTAAGGTTGTTTGTATTAACGCTGTGCGTCGATGTATCCAGTTTTGATGTAGTGGCGTATTAATTGGTTCAGGTCCAATATTTAAAATCAGGTTTGCTGTTACTGCATTTAAATAATCTTCTACAGAGTATTCAGGGTCTGTTCCTGTGAAAACCATTAAAGGTTTGTTTGATGTTATTGATGATCCACCCATAAGGTATGGATTCATTGTCATTTGTAATGATTCTGCTGCATTTGGCATTTGAGAAAAATTCGAAAGTTGGTTTCTTGTTATTTCATGTTGTTGGAGATAATATGGGAGTGGTATTTCATTTTGCATTTGTGATGCTTGATACGAGTGTGCAGTCATTGGATTTTGTTGTTGAATTGGTTGAAAAGATTGTGTATTAATTAGATTTTGTTGTTGAATTGGTTGTTGATGTTGTGCATCTATTGGTTGTGGAGAAAAATTTCTATGATTTGTACGTGTTCTCTGTATTCCTTGTCTACGATATTCTTGAGTATTTGGTGCAAATATATCTGGTTGTAAGAAATCATCATCTGAGGATAAATAATCCATTTGATAAGATGTCTGTTTTTTATTTTTATTTTGTTGAAAAAATGGGTAATTTTCACTGTGATCCTGTGGAGGATTTGTTTGGAAATTTATTGAATTAGGTTGGGTCATTGGGTTATCCCAATTTCGAGATCTTGTATATTGGTTAAAATTTCTTTGTGGTTGGTTATATGTTTTTGATGGATGTGTATAATTATAATTATGGTCTGTAAAGTTGTTTCTAGTGAATGTTTTGTGTGTTTTTGATGGTATTGTCATGGGTCTGTATGTTTGGTAATCCATATGTGAATATTTAGGGGCAACCGAAGGTTTAACGGTTGATTGTAAGGTTACCTGTGTTTGTGAAGGATTTGTATTTCTTGGTGTTGTTAAATTTGGGCGTATTGGTGAAATACTTTGTTCTGTAGTTGTTGTGTGTACAATTTCTTCATTTATGAAGTGTGATGGTGTCTGGATATCTTGTTGAGTAAGATTCCTAGTTCCATTGAGGTTTTCATTGTGTATAACTGTAGAGTTTAAACTATTATTTTGTGTATCGGGTAAAAATGTATTATAGTTTAATGGTGTCGCATCAATGGTTAATGGTATTACTTTTACATAATCTCTGATGTAAGATATCGTACTTATTGTTTGACTTGAGATTGATTGTGGGAAGCTTATAAATGCGGGATGAGACCATTCGGGGTCCCAAACATAATCTGATTGTTCTGTGATAGCGGTATCATCGTTCGAGTTTTGGGGTCTAAAATTTTTTCTTGCTTGTGCAATTAAATCAATATTGTGTGTGAAATAATCTATTATGAACCATGCCAAAATTTTTTGTAGATCGTGTTTTGTATGTTGTGAAACGTCGTCTTTCGTGAAATTTTCTTTAATGATGTTTAAATAACTAGAGAGTAGTGTGATTTCATGTCGTACTTTCAAATGTTTAGATGTTTCTGTCGGTGAGACATTTGTTATTGGGATTTCGTTTTCTAATATCGAAATATAACTATATATTATTGCGAAAACTTCATTGGTGAATATGGAGTTTGCTCTTTGTGAGTTATGATATTGGATGCTTTTTATATATTCTGAAAAAACTTTTGAAAATTCTAAATCAAGATCGTCTGTTTGAATTGTATATTTTCTATTATTATGGTTTGGTGAGTTGAATTCTATGGAGTAGATTCCATACTGTTGTGTTATGTTGCATATATCTTTTAAGTAGTGGTCTATGATTTGTCTTTTTATTTTTACATCTGGGAACTCTGTTTTACATGGACTGATTCCTGGTTCAAATAAATTTAATAGTAAATTTTTGCAAAATATATGCTGTCCTCTATCAGTGGTTGCATCTACTATAAAAGGAAAGATTTCATCATCATCTGGACTTTCTTCACCTGGGGTGTGCGTTGAGCTCATTTTTTCGTTCGATGACTATTAATATGTAATTATTAATGTGTCGAATTGGTTGATTCCAATTATATAAATGTACTGGTTTGTGTTTATACTGCTTTTTTATTCTTCTTTTTCCTCTTTTTGATGAATTTGAAGTTGTTTCTGAGTCAGAAAAATATAATTGATCGTGAAGTGGGTAATTTTTATCTATTGATTCTTTTAGTTTGTAAAGTTCGTCTAAACTGTTGGTTTCTGATTCTGAAAATGCGTTTCGGTTTTTTGAAAATCTTTTTCGTGTTATTTGTCTTTGTTTCGTTATTATTTTTCTTTTTAGTGTTTGTCGTTTTGTTCGAATGTATCCAACTGTTTGTGTATGAGGTGTGATTACAAGGTCGTATTTTTTGTTATCTATTTCACAATTGTGTAAAACGATTGTTTGTTTATTTCCTAGGTTTTTAAATGACATAAGGTTTAGGATGACGGATGCAAAAGATTGTTAAATGGTTTCTATTTTCTTAAACTGTTAGTTCTTACGATTTTTTGGTTAGCTTAACCTGGGTCTGTTTGTTCAGGGTTGGAGAGAAAAGTATATCGATTCCGAAGAATGATTTTTTACTTTCTCGTGGCTAGTATAAGTTAAGGTGTTAACTTACTTAATCTTACTTAGGGGTAGTGATTGTGTTCAAGGGTTGGAGAATAGTAAATCGATCCACAAGGTTCAGGTATAATTAGAACGCGAGTAGTTCGTTAGATACTATTTTAAACTTACTAAGTCTAAGATTTATCCTGGGTCTGGTAAGAGGGGGGGTCAAGTGAAGGATGAATAACCGAAGTTCTTCACTGTTTATCCTAATTTGAATGATTAGTTTTGTTTAAAAATTTCTATTAGTCTTGGGTCTTTAGAAAGGGTTGGGTAGTGAATCGACGTTTGAGGTCGTTAGACACTAATTAAGTGGGTGGGGGAGAACAAAGTTGTTCTGTTTGATCCAAGGATAAGCCTTGATGATCAAATTTGAAATTTAATTAAGTAGAAAATGATTTAAGATCCAAGGATAAGCCTTGATGATCTGGTTTTAAAATTAAGTGAATTTAAGTTTTAATAAAATTTTAAATATGTGTAAAGGAAAGTTTTAGTGTTTTGATGATATTAGTGGGTTTATGATTGCTGTTATGTTTTAGGTGATGGAGCTGGAACAACAGGATGATTTATGATTACTAACCATTTATTGTCATGCTACTAATTTTTATTTTTATTTTTCAATAAATATTTTTCAAACATGTTTTGTATATTACTGCAGAATTTTAGGAAAACGATCTTAGATCTTTTTATCAATCGTTATTGTATATTAATAATTTTGTTTAGCGCCTGAAATGATTTTGAAGATTAACTTCAAGGTTTATGTTTGCAAATGAAAATCTAAATTCATTGCCAGTAGTATTCTAAATATAAAAGTTTGTTCTGGTTTTTGCCTAACTATCATATAGCTATATGGCAAGTTTCTACTTTGTCGTATGTCGTCTCTGGTTCGAGGTCTTTTTCCAATTCCGGGTAGTTCTGTTATGGTTCGGAATATTGGCTCTGATCTATTGAGTCGTAGAGACATTTCGATTAAATTATTGTCGTATAACATTTTGTAAATGTTTTTGTCTAATTTCTAATCTATTTTGGTTAATTCTAAGCTATTAAGGTCTTGTTCGAGACTTATGGTCGCACCAGATGAGTTAGGACCGAGTTGGTTAACTCATAGAGTAATTTCGGATAGGGTACACCGTCTGCTCGTCACGCTATCTTATTTTCGGCCGGATAGATTCGTGCAACTTCTTAGTCTAATACCGATCCTAATCTTACTCTTATACTATCTAGTCTCAGGTTGTTTAACTAGTCTCTGCTAGGCTCAATAGATCTAGGGTATACTGGTCTATTGCGGTTGCTGAAGTGCTCGGGAGAGTCCAACTAATTTCTAAGTTAAATTCAAATCTCTCTGGTGCTGAAATTACAAGTAACTTCAGCACTTACAAATAAGTGGGTTGTTAGTTAGATGGATCATGATTGGTTAATATTAAATACTTTACATTGGTAAAATATCTAAATTATCCAATCATAAAATGTAGTTTAGATCAGGTTCCAAATCTTCACAATTTTGAGAAAAACTGGTTTGAAAATTTTGATTTTTGGTCTAGATTCGAGCAAATTAGTAGGATAGTTAGTAATTGCAATAACTTATTCAAGCTTAATTTAAGCCGTGAAAACTTAGTTTTAGTGAAGAAAAGGTAGTTTATGGATTTTAGCGCAATTTTGGGAATCAATAACTAGGAAATTCAAAAAATTACGCAAAAAATTTTCAAAAAAAAAATTGAAATTGTTTTCACTTTTTTTGTTTTTCTAGTCATTTTCTTCAAAAACTGTTTTCTAATTGACCTATTTTACTATGATTCTCAAATATGCCTCAATTCTTTTTTTCCCTTCAGATTTTTTTATCACGACATGCAGAAAAAAAACGAAATCAATTTGAGAAAACATTTTTTTAAGACTGTGGTCGGAACATTCTGTGCTACTTGCACAGTAACCGGCTATCCTTGTTTCATTTTGCATGCAGGGAAATTCAAAACTGTTCTCTCAAATAATCTAATAAAATTTCTATGCATTTCAGCAGGGGCGGATCTAGGGTTTTCTCGAGGGGTGGCGGATTTTCAAAAAAAATTCAAAAGTTTGACGACTTTTTTTTAGGTCGCACAAATTAATTTTCCGAGCTCTCCTGTAGCACTAAAAAGCCCTTGTTTTGGCCAAATTTTCTTCCGCCGACAAATTTTTGAAAAAACGGGTCAAAAAAGCCATTTTTGGGCACTTTTTGGGAAATTTTGACGTTTCCCTCAAAACTACTACATACCTCAGCGCGCGCTTCCCTTCAAAACTAGTACATATTGGCGCCACAGGCGCCTTTAGAAAAAAATTAGGGTCGATCGGCTAAAAATTAGGGTCGAAAAGCACCAAAGGGGGACCCATTAGGTCGGCAGGGGGTTCGAATCCCTGAGAGAAGCGTCCCCCCCCCCCCCTCAAATCCGCCCCTGCATTTCAGGGCTCTGACGAGTACTGTGGTTGGAAAGAGAGTCTGGATACTTGGATTTCTCCGAAGGACTCTGAACAGTACAGGGAGTACCAGAGTGTGCTCGGCCGGCCAGTGGCCATGAGGTGGTACACTATGGCCCCCATGGAGGAAGTGGCCGCTCTGGGTCACACATACGAAGTTGGTCAGACATAGAAAGCTCAGTTTATTACTCGTTTAGTACAAATAAAAAAATGAAAAATTAACCCGGCAAATCCAGCCGATAACTCTGATAGCAAAACGAGTTTTGATTCGTCAAATGAATTGAAAATAGAAACACTCTTGATAGAAAAATAGAAAATAGATTTAATTGCAAAAAACAAAGAGCCAGCTTCAAAATTTGAACATATTTTGCTTGCGTGGATGATCTTGAGTAAAACTGAATTATAAGATCATTGATTGTTTTTTAAACGAGAAAGATGCAATATATAAATTCATAATGCGCAAAAAATGGTAGCATTTTTTATCAAACATGGTAACTTCCAAAACTTCAAAAATAAAACTGAATTTTGTGATGAAAAAATTTAAATCTAGAGTAAATGTTAGATATTTCATTTGAAACCTGCCCACATGTAATACAGCAATGTCATCAAATCATTGATCAAAAATCACAAATGAGGCTTGTTTTACGTTTTACCTCTTTATGGATAATAACTGATTATATTAAGCTTTCATTGTCTGTCTCTTCAAAAATCAAAAATAATTGATAACAAATTATTAAAAATGGATAATTGATGTCATACCGCTACTGCAGTAGCAGTAATTGTCTATGTATGTACAACCAACCCATGGTGCTTACTTATTACTTTTATGGTATACTCAAGGTCATAGTGTGTGATGACATTGAGACTAAGTGATAGATCAGAGTTCGTAACACTGATCTAGCTCTCAGTAACCAATCCAAACAAAGGAAAACAAAAACCTAAATTCAATATTCCAAATACAGTATTGAATTAAAACTTGTTTTCAATCGATATCGCAACGCATATCACATGGCGCAGCCAGCAGGATTCGCAGCTCAAGATAACAGAACGGATATGGGAATTCCAGTATTTTGGGCGTCAGCGAATCTAGACCCTCCGTGGCAATTCAAAATTTGGTTCGAACAATTTCTCATGGCGGTTACGGTCAAAGAAAATGTGAACCCAGAGATTATATTGGAAGAACCAAAAGACATATTAGAGGAACCACCACCTCGCCCAGAAACACCCAGAGACGGAGAGAATGAAGATGCGAGGAACGCTAGGATTCTTAGAGATAAGCTAGCAATGGATAGAGTAGTATTGGAGAACGAAAAGAGAAAGACAAGAGGCCCACGAGTCGGACACAATGTTTTCTACAACGAAGTACAAAAGAAATTGGTGTCCAGATTATTTTTGTCTTTGGGTACAGAGGGAAAGAAAAGATTCCTACAAAAGAACCCGCATGCTGAAATATCAAAAATGACGTTCAGGGAAATAACAAACTTGGCAGAAATTTCGTTTTAAAAGGTGAAATGTGTAACATACGAAAGATACAAGCTATTTACGAGAATGCAAGGATCAGGAGAATCTCTAGAATCGTTTCACGCAGCGTTAACTGCACAAGCAGCCCGATCAGAACTGGGAGCATTGGACAATGAAATAGTCCGCAACCTGTTTATTTCAAAAATGAAAAACATGACATTGCAGGATACGCTGACATTCGAGACCCTAGACCCGGAAGAGGTTCTGAAAAGGGCTATAAAATTCGAACATAGCAAGTTAACCCCAATGGCGTTCCAAAAGACTAATGCGGCGGTTACAGGGGTATCAAGTAACAATTACACCTCGGGTGTGAGAATAAAACAAGAACCTGTAATGGCAGTTCAAAATTTGTCGGGGACAACAAAGACTCCAAACAGGAAGGAATCGAATAAAAGACAAAACAATAACAAGAAGCAAAACACGAAAACAAAACCATGTAATAGATGTGGAAGGACATTTGACCAAGGACATCTGAAAAATTGTCCAGCGATGGGGAAAACCTGTAAAAAACGTGGTAAACCCAATCATTTCGCAAAAATGTGCAGATCCCAACAAGTAAGCGAAGTTGCGGAAGACTCGGAAGGATCGGTAGAGGAATGCGATCAGATAAGTGAAAGTGTTGGGTCATGTAGTGAGTTTGAAGTTATGTCGATACAAACCTATCAACCGGAAAACGAGAGAGTTTCAAAATATGTGAAAGATCGAATCAATGAAATGAGGAACAATTCAAATGAAAAAATGATGCGAGTTCAGAAAATAGATTCGATTCGAGATCCAACATTGAAACGAGTAAAATCACTAAAGGCTATGGTACGAATAGATAACCAAATAATTCAATTAACAGTGGACAAGGGAAGTCCAGTTTCATTTCTCAATTGGGCGACAACGAAGGAAATTATGGAAAAATCAAACAAAGTAAGATTCATTCCGTCAGATAAACTGAATTTACAAACCAAATTCGTTGACTACAACAAACAACCGATCAGTATACTGGGAGCCCTAAAGACCAATCTGAGGTCAGCGGGCTGGGAGGTAAAAGGCGCCACCTTTCTGGTATCAGAACGAAAGACCAGATGTATCATGGGACTAGACTTGCAAGGACAAGTGGGAATAGTTACTGACAAAAATCAGCGCCAAAGGAACTCACCAGGTTTGACGTGCTCATGTGCGAGCAGTCAGAAGTTTGGAAAGAAAAATTTTTCACTCAATTTAAAAATTCATTTGAAAGACAAGGAATTTCGAAAAACCACATTGTAAGTTCAAAATTTAAATATCCATTATGTCCGATTCAAGAAAAGGGGAGAAGAATCCCAATTCACATACAAGATAAAGTCGAAAAAGAAATCGAGAAGTTGTTGACAGAAGGTCATATAACAAAACTTGATAAATGTACGAGTGATTGCTTTATCGCTCCGATTGTAATAACAGTAAAGAAAGACGACTCAATAAAAATGGCAATGGACGCGAAGCCAATCAATAGACAATTGTTCAAAAATAATTACCGAATGCCGAATGTAGATGAACTCATTGATGGGGTAAGCCAAATTGTGACTGAAAACAAAAAGGGTACTCTATATTTTTCGGTGTTAGATTTGAAGTATGCGTACAGTCAATTAAAATTGGCTGCTGATACAGCTAGACAATGCAACTTCAACATCGTTGGCGGGAAAGCAACCGGAACCTACAGATTTTTGACAGGGTTCTATGGTTTAGCAGATATGCCAGCTGAATTTCAAAAGGCCATGGGTAGAACTATCAACCACGCTAAAAACACGTTCTGTTTTCTGGATGACATACTCATTGTGTCAAAGGGAAGTGAAATTGAACATGGAAATTTGGTAGAAGCAGTATTAAAGAAATTGGATGCGGAAAATTTGGCATTGAAACTATCAAAGTGCGAATTTTTCAAACAAGAAGTGAATTGGTTAGGTCATCACCTCTCAGAAGCAAGGGTTAGACCAAAAATCACTAAAACGGAAGCTGTGGTAAATTTGAACCCGCCGAAATTGCTTAAACAGTTAAGGTCATTTTTGGAAAGTATAAATCACTTAGCTAAATTTATACCTAACGCAGCAAGCCTGACTGAAAAATTAAGACCACTATTGCCATATCAGTTCAAAATAGTTCACATTCCGGGGAGGGACATGGGCATAGTTGATTATTTATCGCGTGATCCTTTCAATGATCCCTGGCCCGAATCAGAATTAGACGAAAAGTTTGTAGTAGCGACAATAAACTCCTTTCATGAAGCGTTCGACTGCAGGAACAGTAGGTTTAAAGAACTGGGTCGCTCAACCGGAACGAAAACGTTCTAGAATGTTCTAGAAGGAATGCAAAGAAACAGTCATCAAGTAATGGTTGCTATAACAACCAAAACGGTCAAAAACGAACAAAGCTCGACCGGAACGAAAAAAAAACAGTTTTCACGACTGCAAAAACAGCTAAACACTGCAGCTCAACATAAACAGATCACTTTTTCGTCAAATCAAACAACAAACAGTCGGTCTCAAATAACTCAAAAATCGTAAAACAACCAGTACTAGAAATTCAAAAAAAACTGACTCAAGGAACGAGATGCCAGGAAACAGATCATACGATTGGTGGTTGGACTCACCACAAGAATGGCGAAACGAGGAAGCGTACAAGAAAAATCATCAGAGGTGGCCGGAAAAACAGAGATAGCTCCGACAGTGAAACACGGCAAGCATCACGGGTGAAACGGAAGCTCGAACCGGATCAACAAAGAGAAGCAGATCAAAGACTACTCTCATTCTGGCAACTAATAGGCGGAGAAGACAATATACGGGAAAATATAGAACTGGTGGCACACACACAAGAAGAAACCAATCGCATCGGCGGAAAGGAAACTAAGTGAGGTGCAGGTAATAGAAATGGACCTGACGACTACAGAAGAGGCGGAGAGTGAAGAAGAAGTGTGCTCAATAGAACCGCCGAAGAGACTGGGAAAAATAAAACTGCCGAAGCAGCAACAAGAAGAGACTCTGGACAATTCAGCAAAACTGTTCGACAAAAATCTACTAGCAGAATTAACCACCGAAGACACGTGGATGGACCGCCTTAGAAGAGTGATAGAAAGAGGGGACAAACAAGGCTTTGAACTAATGGGACCTTATACAAACCCGTTGTGGTCACAGATGGCAGTTCAGGACGATTGCATCTTGGTGAATAACCGGCTAGTAGTCCCCGTATAAGGACAGTGTGAATCTGGCAGAGGAGTGCCGTAGCTGTACCAGATATGGTAAGAAGGTAAAATATCTTATTTCAAAAAATGCGTCAAAACCACTGCCACTGCTCACGCAGCCGGGACAGGAAGTACAATTAGATTACGCGGGGCCCATAGAAAATCCAAAAGGAAAAAAAAATTTACCTCTTAGTAGCGATAGATCGATTCTCAAAATTTTCATCAATAAAGGTTACGAAATATACAAGTGGGAAGTGCACAGTAAAATTCTTGAGATCATATATCGACACACATGGGATTCCCGAATCAATTCGTTCGGACCAATTTTCAGGTTTTAAGGGGAAAACGCTAAAAAAATTCTGTTCGGATTTCAAAATCGAGCAAAAATTCTGTCCGGTGGGGGACCACCGAGGCTGTGGTTTGGTCGAACGTACAATCCAAACTATAAAAAGAAGACTGGGGGTGATGTGCTCGAAGAAAATTATAAATCAATCAATTATGTCTTAGTATTATAATGAGAGGTTTACGGTGGAACAAGCAGAAAACCATTCAAGTATCCCCATTTCAAGTGCATTTTGGCAGACTACCAAAAACAGAATTTAAAATTGTGAGGGATAGGTTTTTAAATAACTCTGACTATTTAGACAAACAACACTTGGAACGCTCAGCACTGACGGCTTCCCATTTGAAACGTAGAATTGACCAGTCGAGAGAGAACCTCAAAATAGTACGCAAGGGACAACTCAGCAGAGATACAAGCCCACTGCACAAGCAGCTGCTAACATCGGACAGAGATAAAGAAAGGGCTAAAGTTCTAAAGGAGTTGTTGGAGGCGAACGCCCGCTGGAACAACGAGAGAAGAGATGCGGCTAAAAACGATATCAGAAGATTAGTGGACGAGACTGGACTACTAAATCCCGATCTTCGAAAGGAGATGATTTATTCTTGGGAGAAAGGAATCAATTCTTGGGAGAAAGGAGATGATTTATTCTTGGGAGAATTATTCTTGGGAAAATCAATGTAAATCACCACCTAAAACAATACTCAGAAAGGACCCACTAAGAAAAAGCGGACAAGCACTAACCAAACAATTAAAAGGGAAAATCGCTTCCGAAACAGACTCAACGATCAAGACGTCTACAGGCTCTATCTATAGGAAATCGGATATTGCACAATCGAAAACGGTGCTGACACAAGAAAATCAGCGAAGCGCGAGTAAAAGTCCATCGGTGGAACCTACAAAAAAGTTTCAGAGGATCAGTTCCCCCGAATTACTCGAGGAGTTGGGATCAGATGAAGAACTACAATTAGAAATGGAGATCGCAGATACGAGGAATCCCATAGAGCGTTTTCAAAAAAGCCAAACAATAGTGAATTTAAAAGACATAGAAGCAGGGGGAGGTCTGAACTTGGCAATCAAAAGAGCAAAACCAAATTTGGCGGGCTCAAAATCAACTATAGAGGAAGGCGACACCAAGAAGTCGGAAAAAAAAAGTAAAAGAAAAGAAAAATCAAAACAAACAGCAACAGGGGACAAGCCAAACTGCGACGGCAGTCGACCCGGAACAGGAGCAATCCACGTCAAGGCCGGAAAAATTAGACAATAAAAATCAATCAAGCTCTACACCTAAATCAAAACAGCGGTCGAAATTGAAATGTATTGATTCCCAAACACCCCCAGAGGACATAATCGACAGATTCCACAATCGAAATTTAGCACCGTCCGAGTGGGAGAAATATGCAGACCAATTGCTAAAACGAGGAGCACAGCGAGTTGCAGACAAAATCAGAGGAAATCCACAACAAATTTCGGAAAAAGATACGATTTTCGAACCACCACAAGGATTCTCGGATGAGTCGAGTACTGAAGAGTCGGGTATCAGACGAAGCTCCAGGCAAACGAAAAACAAGGAACCGAAACGCTTTGGAGACCCGATAAAGCACTCAATTAAAGAGATATCAGAAAACCTAACAGGGGGAGCACTTCTGAAGAAAGCACTTCAGGAATATAGAAATCAATTAAGAGACTTCAAGGAACGAAGCGATAGACCAATGGAATCAAAAGTAAGACGACTTGAAAGACACCTCTTCATGCGAAAATTTGGGTATGCTACACTAGACGAAGGGGTTGAATGGAACCCGAGTTGGGAAATAGAGTTGGAAGAAAATTGAGAATTCTATAAACTAAACCGTCAAATAACCCAGAGACTTTCCTATGAACTGAGTATAGTGAACTTTTTTTAAAGAAATTATCCTACTTATGTTGTATAATTTATTTCTTTCACCGAGGGGGGTGTGTCATACCGCTACTGCAGTAGCACTAATTGTCTATGTATGTACAACCAATCTATGGCGCTTACTTATTACTTTTATGGTATACTGTGTCATAGTGTGTGATGACATTGAGACTAAGTGAGAGATCAGAGTTCGTAACACTGATCTAGCTCTCAGTAACCAATCCAAACAAAAGAAAACAAAAACCTAAATTCAATATTCCAAATACAGTATTGAATTACAACTTGTTTTCAATCGATATCGCAACGCATATCACATGGCGCAGTCAGCAGGATTCGCAGCTCAAGATAACAGAACGGATATGGGAATTCCGGTATTTTGGGCGTCAGCGAATCTAGACCCTCCGTGGAAATTCAAAATCTGGTTCGAACAATTTCTCATGGCGGTTACTATTTTATTTTCCCAATTTTTTTTATAAAAATATATTCAATTTACATGGATTTTATGAACAACCGATTAAATGGAAAATAATGATTTTTTGAAAAATAAAAAAATTTGATATAAATCCCCTAGAGCTCCATTCTCATGGTTAAATAGGTCATGAAAATCGATTATCTTATTCAAGTTTTTTGCCAATATATTGAATCAAAAACCAATTTTTTCTCATTAAACTTTAGTATAGGGTAGTTTTTTGGAACTGAATTTTGTCAAATGCATGATAAGCGTAGCAAATAAGTCCCCTGCAAGCAGGAAAAATGTTCCAACCACTATAGCTGAACCATTTACAGGCGAAAATGTCATTTAAGTTAATGATTATTCCTTCTTAATAGGAAATGTTGCTATATATTCGTGAAGTGATTCCTCGAGTTTTCGTCGTAACATGATAAGACTACGAAAAAAAATCAGCGAGTACTTTTCTATTAGGTGCTTTTTAGGATTTTTTTTTGTAAAAACTGATTAAACATATCATGCTAGTCGCTGCGAGTAGCACATAATTTTTCGACACGATAATTTTTGAGAACAAAATATGTTAAAACCAAACCAAAAGATGAATTTTTCACCGATTGAAAGGATCAACTGGACATGAGAAAATCAATTGGAGAACCATTTATGTACATCAAATTACAAAACAAGCAGTTTTTCTAGCGACTTCATAACATGACAAAAATGATATTCCTAGCTAAACTTTGGTCTGAAAAGCCATAATTTTGACCAAATGCTCACCAGTGTCTAACCGTTGTTTCTTTCCTAATTAAAATGATCAACTCGCCAGTTATAATAGTAGTTCTATCAGGCAACATCTTCTAAATCTATCAGGCAACCATTTAAAATCAGAAAAGAAAAACAGTTCTTGTTGAAGAATCTCAATGTGAACAATACAACTCTTGCTAAATTTTGGAAAAATAGCCAAAAATTCTGCCCAATTTTTTGCAAAACCATTCAAAATAGTTTTCAGTTGATCTGATCAATCCGCCAGTTATTACATTTATTGAGAAAATCTATTGAGCAGAAGTTTGCAAGTTCAAAATCAGAAATTAAGCAAACATCTCAAATCCTCTCAACACGAAGAAATCCGTTTTCAGCTAAATTTGGGTCTAAACATTCAAACCTTGTGAACACTGTTTCATCCATTTCTTACAAAAAAATCATTTTTCATTCTAAACAGTTCAATCCAGCTATGAAATTCTCAACCTGTCAATTATAACATGCTTTGAGTAGGTTCAAAATCACAAAAATTTAATTTTTGCCAAGTTTTCTCAACTTGACAAATTCTGCTTTCAGCTGATTTGGGATCAGGATCAGCTAAAAAAGTGACCCGTTTTTGGCAATACTTTTATCTTAAATTTTTAAGTTTGAAGTTATCTATTGCCAGTTAAATGATCACCAGCCAGTTATCACTTGCCTTGAGAACGTTTACTTAGGAACCATTCATATGTTTAAGGGTTGATGATAGTTCACACTCTTTTATAGGTGCTGAAGATTCTTTTTTTCGTTTTTTTTAGGAAAAGTCTGAAGATTTTTCGCCGTTTGATTTATGAATTCTTTTTAACTTCAGTTCACTTATAATATGAAAAGGAACGCAAGCTCTACTGTCTAACAGCAAAAATGTCAAGGGCACAAAAAAGTCAAGATCACAAAAAAAGTAATCGACTTTAGTTTTCAGATAAGAATTTAATTTTCAGTTTTCCCTGCGGAATAAGAAGTTTATCTATTGATTCAGTAGTCTCAAATTGGGTTAACTTAATCAAAAAACATCAATCATAATTTGTTCTAGACTTTCGAAAAATTTAAAGGGCATCTATTGTTTTTCTAAGAAATTCGAAAGTAATTTTTTCTTGTTTAATTGCGTTCATTGTCTCTTTTCCAACTGTCTGTCAGCTATGTTCAAAACCTGAAAAAATTGAAAACATAAATTTTTGAGCATAAAAATTGTCGCTTTAAAATAGCTTTGTGTTTGATTTTACCAAAACTCTGACAAGATTTTCACAAAATTAACAAATATTTTTTTGAATTGAAGCGATCAATTTATAACTAAGAAAATAAACGCATGCTTTGAGAGTATCATTTATAACATCAGTTATAGAATGCAATCAGTTGTAACAGGCAATCAGATTATCTATTAGGGTACCTTATCTATATTCAAAATGAAAAAAAAAATCTAATCTTCCAAGGCATCTAGTGATGAAGAGTTCAGCTTTCAGCTAATTTGAGGTGCGAATAGCCAAACCTTTTGACCAGAAAAATCTGAGAGCCACAAATCTTTCATCAATAGGTTTGCAAATTGAAATAACCGATCCGTGAGTGAAATGATCATTCCGCCATTTAAAACATGCTCAGAGAATATATTTTGAAGAACCATTTTGTTATAATAATTCTCGATTTCTTGTCTCTAACTCTGACCAAAACAAAATATTGATATTTTTTCAGGAAATGATCATCAAGTGCAGTGCCAACAACAAAGACTGCAATGAAAGTGTGATCATAAATGAAACTGTGTCACCAGACTACGGCAACTGTTTCTCGTTCACAAACTACGGGCCGGTCACTTCAAGTGGAAAAAACTATGGATTAAGCCTTTGGTTCAACCTTGAGGTATATGACACTTTGGGGTTGTTTACTCCGACTTCTGGACTGAAAATGTTTCTAACTCCGCCAGGATTGGTTGATCGCAATGGAGACATCTTCATAGATTTCGCAAGTGAGCTAAGTCTCCCGCCAGGATTCGAACACCTGGTTTCTGTTCAGCCAAGTAACATTCAGAAGTTGACATATCCTTTCAGTTTTTGTGAAAATTACGGCGAGGGTAGACTGCAAATGTACAACACACGTCTCGAATGTCTAATGGAATGCTTAGATTTGTAAGTTATTTGTATTTTGTAGTTTTTTTTTTCATTGTTATTTTTTAAATCGACTAAGCTAGTTTTTGCTATTCAACCGTCTGCATCTACATTTTGCCGTTAAAAAACCCTTATACAATCACCACTTATATCGACAAAATGAAAATTATCTCCTTGAAACTTTCGAATATACCGAATTGTTTGGATGGAAGTATGATTTTGTACTCAAACTCTGCTCATATTTAAAATACTGAGAGGTGAAAACTTAGCTGTAAGCAAAAGGATATTGTAAAGTCATTTTACAATATCCTACTATTCCGAGTCAAAATTTCTACAACTTTGTAATTTAATTTTGACCAATCATACCTCCTTCCAAAGCGTTCGGTATTAAATTCGAAAGTTTCAAAAATAGCAAAAACCAAGGGTAGATAAGTTTTTTCCCTGTTAAGCTATCAAGTTACCTTCAAAGCATAATCACTCATTCCTAGCTTGAAAGTGGAAGAATGTGGGTGCATCGACAACCTTCTGATCAAAGAGCACCCGCTGTGCAACATCAGTCAAATCAAAGCTCGAGCATGTGTTGACTATATAAACGAGAACACAAACCCGAACATCGCATGTGACTGCCCGAATGAATGCAGTGTTAAGTCGTTTGGCGTCCAGATTACTCAACTTGAGTGGCCAACAAACCGATCCATTGCGAGATTTGTGGCCAGTGTTTACCATGATCTAAATGGCTCCGCAGTTGACTATCTCATGACTGCAATTGATAAGTACTCAGATGATAAGAATGCGAACTCTCAAACCGCATTGACCCAGTTGAGGTCAACTTTCGGAAGTGTGACCGTGTACTTTCGTGACCTCTCTGAAACAGTTATAGTGGAGCGGTCAGTTTATAACTTCGTTCTGGTTATTTCGAACTTTGGCGGCCTTCTAGGACTTTATTTGGGAATCAGTGTTTTGACAGTTTTGGAGCTGGTCGATTTTGTATTCGATATGACGGAGTATCTCAGAATTCGAGGGAAGAAGCAATCATTTGAGAAGTATATGAATGAGAAAGAGGGAACTGCGGAGAAAGTATCGTCCATGGGCGAGAGTTCTATCAGGACCGCATCTAGTAGTTTGTCCGTGGGCAACGATTTCTCCGTCAGAAGAAGCAACTTCGGGTTCTTCAGTGATCCTGGCATGACCAAAAATAAATAGAATTGTACTGGTTTTGAAACAGTGGTGGTTATTGTTGTATCGCTAAAACGCTGTTATAAATGTCTAACTGTAGCATAAAATTATACGCTTTTAGCCCATAATTTAAACTTCTTCCCAATTTTAATCCTAAAATAACCCACGCTTTCCTTTAATTTTGTATTTATTGTCAAACTAAAATGTTCAGTTTTGAAAAAATGGATATCCATTTATTGCAGAAGTGATATATCATTTTGTAGCCCTTTTATTTATGTCGCATTCGTGTTGCCATTTTATTCGTGTTGTAGCAATTGGAGTTTCATGAGAAAAACTCTGTGGATATACTTAACAATCCCCCTATAGTATCTACAAATGAATTTTCACAAAAAAAATCAGCAAACTAGGACTGGTGAATTTTATTTGAAATTCAAAATTTCCTACTCTCTGATTGGTCAAAACTTCCTTCCTTATTATACAGTGTCACATAGCCAAAAACTAAAAAAAAAACAATTTGGAACTCGCTTAGAAGTCTGATCCCGTTGAAAACTTGTTTAGAAGTATGGCAATGAAAAATTCTGTAGATGCCATATAAAAGTCAGACAAATAAGTCTTTTGAGGGAGTTGTTTTTGCTGATTGCCTTCGGATTTGTTTTCTTTGACTAAATTTTATATTTACCTAAGAAAATATTTTTAAAAAGTAATGTATAATGTGATTGGTTTGGTAATACGCTTGTATTGTATTATAGTAAGTGCTTTTTGCTGTTTCTGAATTTTGCGAGTGAAGTGATTTTTTCATAATTATAAAAATTTGTAGAAAATCAGAGTAGTTAATCTGACTTAAGAAATTTTTAGCTTTCATTCACTTATCTAATTTCAAAAATATTTCATGTGGGCTAGCGGTGATGGAAAAAACAAAAGTTTCACCTTTAGTATCTGTTATTTTCAGAATTAAGTATTAAAAAACCTCAAAGTACGCAACTCCAGGCCATTACGATTAATATAGACCATACTGATACATGAAAATTTAGAAAAACTGCGAAATCGATGTCGATTATTATATATAAGCGTGAGTTCTACGGAAAAAAAATTGCTGTGCTACTTACTTCAATTCGTTTTCTGTCAACAATGCTACGAATTTGAGCAAAGAACAGTGAGCGATTGGAAACGTCTAGCGATTCTGATTAGTTCTGCGGTTTGCATCATTTGGTCTCTCCATCGTGAGAATACCCCCCCCCCCCCCGGGATGACCAAAAGTACTAGTCATACAATTTCCATATATGGAAAAATGCTAGTCATACACTTTTCATGCAATTCCATACGTACAGAAAATTGCATGAAAGGTCTATGATTAGTATTTTTTTCATATATGGAAATTGTATCACTAGCATTTTTCCATAAACCAAAAATATTGATTTTTTACATTTTAATTTCTCAAAATTTTTTGGTTGTGTTCGTAACCGAACACAAATGACATAAACCTTGATTACTCAAACGGTTTGGCCTTCTCGCATTGAAAATGCATTGGAAACAGCCTGATATGTGTTACTTCTGTCTCAGACAAACAATATAACGAAAGTAATGAACTTTTAAATTTTGGCAATAGTTTTCAAAGATGATTATTTCTAAAATTTGAATTTTTAAATTACCAAACATTGATCAAGGCATTCAAAAACATGTCATACAAAAGAACGAGGAGTTTTAAGCGTTTTTGAAAAAAGTTATGAAGAGAAAAGGAAAAAAATCCAATTTTAGTATATCCAGGACTACGTTATACACACAAAAAAATTAAATTTTGCATGCAAAAATTTTTTCAAAAAATGTTTGTTTGAATACGAAAATCAATTTGCGGTTGAAAAAAAACATGAAAAATTTTTGGGGGCAATTTCAAAAACTTTCGTAGTCGCCATCAAAAAAATGCTAGTCATACAATTTCCATATATGGAAATTGTATGACTGGTGTTTTTTTTCAGAAAACAAAAATAAAAAAGTCAAAGTTTTCTGTCGTAGCAGCCCAAAAAACGCTTAAATGCTTTGCCAGCAGTTGAATTGATTGTTCAAAGCTTTTTTTTCACAAAATTTTTTTTTTTTTAAATTCTAATCATACAATTTCCATATATGGAAATTGTATGGTTAGCATTTTTTTTTCATACCTTTTTTTCCTTTTATTTATGAAGAGACACCAATTTCGATACCAAAACAACTATAAAATACCTTTAAAATTCGATTAAACTCATTTTGCAAAAATGCATGAAATTTGTATGACTAGCATTTTTCCATAGACTAAGTGTATGAAATTGTATGATTAGCATTTTCGGTCTATGGAGGTCAACCCGGGCCGTTAGAAAAACTATAGGACGAAAAAACACAGTTTTGAATTTTACGGGCTAATTGATAAAAACAACTCCTTTAATTGTCAAAACTACGATAGAAACGATAAAGATTTATAAAAGTTGAGCAAGTTAACCATATATATATTTTAAAATCTTGAAAAATATAAATATTGATTAACCTAAATTCACGAATAAAAATCGATTATAATTGAGTATCATTATAAGTTTCCACAAAAGCGGAAAAAAAATGATTCTAAAAAATACTGATCTGTTTCCACGTTATTCAGATGCAAGTTTCAACGCACATGAAGTTTTCAACTAAAGTTAGATACTTGTTAATCAATTTAAATTAGTTTCTGCGCAACTTTGATTTTTTGTTACTTTTTATGTTACTCAAAAACTAACTTTTTTCCTTCCAACAATTGCCCCTTACAACCCTCCCCCATGTTGGCCCCTTTGCTTCCTTTGTACTCTTCCCCCGCCTTCCCCCGACTGAACCAAACCCCCCTCACCTCCCCAGGTGGGTCAGCTGGGTGAAGGGGGTGGTTGAACAAGGCCGGGGATGTCAGAGATGGTCAGGGGGGAGGGGGGGTGGTTCAGGTGGGTGGGGGCAAAAAGGCAAACGAGGTTGGGCTAGGGGTTGTAAGTGAGCAAAAGGGGCAAACGTTAAGCGGGAGAGGTTAACGGAATTTTTTGCAAACTGTTTTTTTTTTAATTTTAACAATTACCCTCTTAAAACTCCCCCCATGTTTGCCCCTTTGCCCTCTTTGTATCCTATCTCCCACCTGAACCAACCCCGCCCCCGCCTGAAACAACACTCTTCCCCCAACTGAACCAACTCCCCCTCCCCCACATGAACCCCAGCAACCAAACCTCCCACACCCATACTAACTGAACCGGATCAAGTGGAGGTTCCGGCAGGGAGTTGGTTCAGGTGCGGCGGGGGGGGGGGGGGGGGGTAATGGTTTGATGGTTCAGGTGGGGTGGTTCCGGTGGGAAGATGTCTCAAGTGGGCAGGTGGGGTTTTCTTGCAATTTGAGTTTAGGTTTAGAAAAGGAGTAGGCCGCAGCCAAATCGGGGGTACCCGTGCAAACCTCCATTTAATAATATAGGCCATTCAATTAATACAGCTAAAGCTAAGCACGGTACACTGTGCCGTGCAATTTCCCCCTCCACAAAAAATTACAAAGTAGATTTGAGATATGAATGTTGGGTATTTAGCACAAAGTTTGCACAGCAACAAAACAAATTTCAAAATGCTTGACAGATTAGAGTTTCGGTATACTCTTTTCAAAAACTTTCATGTTCCTCCTTGGTACTGGTGAAGTATCCATTTTGCCTTCTAAGATAGGGACTGAGAAGATCTGTCAATTGTCGTTTCCTCTACTGCTTTGATCGCATACTTGACTGGGCTGCCAAAAACTGAGTTTAGCGTTTGTTTCGTCCTGATGACCTCGATGTCACTGAAACATTGTCGTCTTAGTCGCCTTTCGGCGTTCGGAGTCTGACCAAATTGATTTTTTGAGCTCTCCCAAATCACTTATAAATACCCCATTTTGAAAAAAAAAAACAGGACAAAAAAGTCATTTTTAGGGATTTTTTGCAAAAGTTTGACCAAAAAATTGCGTCCTTTCGGCGGATGCTCTCCCCTCAAAGTTATTATATTTGGGCACCAAAGGTGCCTTTAAAAAACTTTGGGTTCGTCAGTCAAAAATCGGTGTCTCAAAAATAATACAAAGGGGGGACCTTTTGGGTAGTGAGTTATGACCTATTGGTTATACTCATAGAATAATTTCAGATAAGGTACACCGTCTGCTCGTCACGCTTATTTTCAGCCGGATAGATTCGTGCAACTTCTTAGTCTAATACCAAACTTAATCTTACTCTTATATCTCCTAGTCTCAATAGATCTAGTGTATACTGGTTTATGCGAGTTAGTTCTTGGAGTTTAAGCAGAAGGAGAACAACTGTAATCTAAGTTTTATTTAAATATTTAAATTGTTCTGGTGCTGAAACTACAAGTAGTTTCAGCACTTACCAATAAGTGTAAATGTTAGAGAAGGAATATGATTGGTTAGTTATAAATATTTTATAGTGGTATTCCATCATAAATATTTAGAACTGGTTCCAGTAGGCAGGGGGTCGAATCTCTGGGGGGGGGGGGGGGGAGGGAGGAGGGAGGGGTGCGTACGCTTTTCTTCCTTAATCCGGTGTTGGTAAAAAATTGCTGGAAAAAGTATTGCAGCTGCCTTTTAAGATGAGTTTGCATAACTCATACCCGCAGAAATTAATTTTTTACATGTTTTTATTGTAACTAGGCGTAAATAGACCCATAAATAAGTTATGAGTCTCGAACTTCTTTTGAGTCTGTAAAAACAATGCATTATTCACAATCTTTTATGAACTGCCGTTCTTGGTACTAGATAGATTCAATTCAATCGTTCTCCTCTTTCAGAAGTGAAACTATTTAATAAAAAAAGCCACACTTTTTGGCATTCTGTTAGATCGCGTACCAATACTATTCCTGCTCATTAGTATAAAAAACACTTTTGAATCCGGTTGGTATCTTGGATTGAGCTTACAGAAGTTGAAATAGTTCACGGTTAATAAACTTTTTTTTCAATTAATTTCAACATTCTTGATTGTATATTTCAACAAACAAAATTAATTGCAACAAATATGTTTCCTAAGCTTTAACTTCATTAACCCTAGCGTTAAATTTCAAGAACCAAGTTATTGATATAATGAATCAAGTAAGAGTAAACCTTCTCCGGTAAAAATACTCTTGGATAATACGAAAAATTGGTAGCCATCGCCGCCTTATAGCCATCACCACCTAGGCCTTCCCACGCGTCATCATAAGCAAAAAAAAATCAATTATTTCAAAAAAGGAATAGATTTTTTTCGCTGAAAGTGATATAAGAGGCCATTGGTTAGCAGGTGTGTTCTCAGCAGAGTTGTCGATCGCACACATCTGCTGTCAAAGTCCTTCCTCAATCAATTTAACGAATAAAATCAGTTAGCTCATGATTTGAATAGTTTTCGCTGAAACACGGGGGAGGCTTTTAGAAATCAGATATGTGCGTTTTAAGCCCTAAAACCAACTTATCTGATGACCAAAAGCCTTCCCCAATCAGTTTTTTAAATCAATTTGTGAATTAATTGGTTTTTTGCTAACAATGACGGAAAAGGCTATCAGACAGCTCATAATTGCTGTCCAAATGCCTGCTTATTGCTTGTAGCGAGAATAGATTCAGAAGGCCAAACAATGACACGAAATCTCAAATAGGAAAAAAGTTTCTTTCGCTTGAAAAAAAATCGAATATTGGTTTAAGAAATTCTAAATCAAAAACAACGCCGTCTCTCTTGGGTTGTCTATAGTAATTGAGCTTTTATTTGAGATAAAAATTGTCAGACTTGTTCTATGAAGTTTTACTATTTTTGTTCCGACTTTCGATACGAAAGTAACGGAATATTTGTGCTCGGGTTGGGTTTTTTTTCTTCAGACAAATTTCGACTTTTTAACTAACCATTGTTGACGGAATTTTTTATATCGTTCGAAAGCTATTGTTGTCCTGAGCTCAAATTTGAAAAAATATTTCACCTGTGATCGTTTTTCGTAAAGTTATGGGGGTTTAAAGATTGCAATTTTGGCCAATTTAGGACAATTAACGCGCGATATATTTCGCGCTATTAACGCGCAAGCCGAGAGTTAATCCGTCTTAAAATCGTTCCAAATTGGTTGAAAGAAGCTTAATTGCCATAATTGATTCGTTACAAGGAGAGAAATCTATCCTTTTATATTTTATATGGCGTGTTGGGAGATGATTTTCATTAAAAAAAAATTCAAATTTTAGAAAAAAAATTTTCATTTTATTGTTCCGACTTTCGATACGAAAGTAACGGAATATTTGTGCTCGGGGTGGGTTTTTTTTTCTTCAGACAAATTTCGACTTTTTAACTAGCCATTTTTGACGGAATTTTTTTATATCATTCGAAAGCTATTGTTGTCCTGAGCTTAAATTAGAAAAGATATTTCACTTGTGATCATTTTTCGTAAAGCTATGAGGGTTTAAAGATTGGCATTTTGGCCATTATGACCAATTTGGGACAATTAACGCGCAATATAATTCGCGCTATTAACGCGTAATAAGCGGAGATTTAATCCGTCTTAGAAATCGCTCCAAATTGGTTGAACGAAGCTTATTTGCCATAATTTATTTGTTACAAGGAACGAAATCTATCTTTTTGTACTTTATATGGCGTGTGGGGGGATGATTTTCATAAAAAGTTTTAAATTTTAGAAAAAAAAATTTTCATTTTACTTTTTTTCAATTAATTTTTTTATGTTATTACTGCTGCTCCATAAACCTTAAAAAGGCAGTCGGAACATTCAGGGCTCAGCCCTGAAGCCCTGATACGAGCAGTCTTGTTTTATTTCATTTATTTTTTAAATGTTATTACTGCTCCATAAAACCTTAAAAGGCAGTCGGAACATTCAGGAATTTGTCTCCCACCGCTCTCGGATAAAGCTTGTCCCACTACTTTTGTACCCCATATTAGCTTTTTGTCAAAATGTTATACCAAGTCCCCATACGCTATGACATAGTCAATCTTTTGTTGAGAAAGCGTTACCAAAAAAAAAAGAAAAACGCTGCTTTGAGTGTTAGATAAATTAAGAAGAGAATAGCTAAAAATTGAAAAAAAACAAGCGATAAAAAGACTGCTTGTGAAAGAGCAAATCCCCAAAAGTTGCCTTTTCCCCTCAACTGCTATCGAATACTTGTTCGTTAAAAAACTTTAATTTGCACAACATCAAATCACTAGTACAAAAATTGAGCAGTACAAAATTAAAACAACCAATTGCGTAGCCTGAGTGAATTTAGCAGCAAGTTTGCAGAGCGGAATAAATTGACACACATGAGTAACTCCGTTACGCTTTCAGAATCAAAAACATTTTCTTTACTTCGTGCATAATAAGATCCTGAGCAAGATCAGATGATATTGGCAAATTTCGAACTCCCAGAGTTTTGCGAAAAACTAATGGACTAATTAAAAACAAACTTGAAAATCACTAAAAATGATGGGGAGAGACATTCAAAAACAGATATGTGCGTATTAGATCATGAAACGCACAAGTGTGCTGTCAAAAGCTTTCCACTGCCTTTTCTATAAAAGAGTTTCAATTTAAGCAGATGTTTTTTGCTGAAAATGATAGGAGAAGGTTTTTAGATGGCAGGCATGTGCGTTTTAGTGCCTCAAACTCTTGCATCAGCTGTTCAAAAGCCTGCGTAAAACTTGCAGGGAGATGGGAGTCAGAAGGCCAAAAATGACACGGGAGCAAAAACTTCGCGCAAAGGCAAATTAAAAGTTGTCAGAAAAAATTGCAAGTTGGTAAACACTATCCTCCTAGCTTGTAAGAAGTTGTTGTGTTTCGAATGGAC